>NW_006408591.1:8360539-8374864 GCF_000296735.1 Chrysochloris asiatica | reverse complement strand
ATATATACACATATATATAGTCAATCGAAGTCTATCAAAGTCATTTCAAAGTACATTGGTGATTACTATATATATAGTAATATATATGCTATGTTGTTGAAAAAAGCTATATCAATGAATAGGTCATTGGTATTACAAAATTCCCTGTTCCTATTGCCAATCCTCTTTTGTTTCCAATTTTTGTTTTCCAATCACTAGTAATCACCAATGTACTTTGATTGCATGTTTGATCAATGTAAGACTACACAAGTAGATAAAAATGCTCCCTTTATTCATCTTTGGCATAGAAGTTAGAACATAAATTTGGATAATAATTGTATGAAATGGTATTTATTGTGTTAGGAAAAATTCAAGTGTCAACAAGCAATGTTGAAGGACTCCATGTGCAAAATATTGAATGATGCTTACAGTATCAAAAGAAGATGGAAAGAATATGCAAAGACACTGTACCAAAAATAAATGATCACTGTTCAACTATTTTAAGAAGTAGCATATGATCAAGAATTGATGGTACTGAAGGAAGAAGTTGAAGCTCTGCTGAAGGTATTGGAGAAAAGCAAGGTCATATTTTCTTTGTTTTCCAATCACTAGTAATGGTCAAGGCAACTTGATTGCATGTTTGATTAAATTTAGAATCCAGAAATGTATATAACTTCCAATGTCTTCATCTTTGGTGTTAGTAATTGATGCATAAATTTGAACAACATTTGTATTCACTGGTCTTCATTGTAAGTGCATGGATATTATTCTAACACTATTAGTGCTGTTCTTCAAAATACATGTTGAAATGTTCTTCGTGACATCGAATGTTATGCCCTTCCTTTCTAATGTGTCATTTCTGGCATAATAGACCATTGTTGTTATTGTTATGTGCCATGGAGTTGGTTCTGACTCTTAGTGACCCTGTACAGGATTTATGAGGATGTAAATCTTTATGAGAGCAGAAAGTCTCATCTTTCTCCTGTGGAACAGCTGGTAGTTTTGAACTGCTAACCATGAGATTAGCAGCCTGATTTGTAACCACTATGCTACCAGAGCTCCTCATAATAGACCATAAAATTGTCTAATTCAAAAGTACCCAATACCAGTCCATTGTTTCCAATGCTGTATCAATCTTATTTAATTGCTCCTCTAGTACTTTCCTGACTTCTTCCTTGTTTTCCTCCACCCCTTTTCGGAGCATTTGAATTTGTTTCCATATAATTCTTCTGAATTCTTTCTCAGGCATATCCAAAACCTGCTCTTCCTCCTATATAAAGCCTTTGTCTGTCTGCAGCTCATTTGCATCAGCTACTCTCTTCTGGTTTTGGATGTGTTTCAATATCATTTGTTGCTTTTTATTTGATATGATAGTTATGTGTTGTTTTTATTTTGTTTTGTTTTAAATCTTAAGTGTATATTTGTTCTTTGTTGTTAAGCTTACTGGGAGTCTCCTGGTGAATATGATCAGGAGATAGGCTTCCCTTTTCACATGTATGCTTAGTGGGTGTTGTTGGCTCTTGTCTCAATGGTGGAATATTATACGGTATGCTTATAGCTTGGCTATATGACCAAGATTGCTGCCTCTTCTTGATTAACGTAGGGAGAAAAAGCTTCCATGAAAGATGTGTGATCAAAAGGACCAAAAGCAGAAGTAATATAAATGCCCTCTAAACTCTGCCAGGGTGAGGTAGTTGCCGAGGGAGACTGTCTCCAGATTCCTAACTCACCATATTTTCCTTAATATCAGATTGAAAAAGTTGGAAGAATTATTCTATTTCATCTTCACTGGCTTTAGTGGTTGATACGTAAATTTGAATAATAGTGGTATTAACTGGGCTTCCCTGAAGGCGCATGGATATTATCCTATCACAGAGCATTGTATATCATGACTGATTTGTATATGTTCTTTTAGACGATGAATGCAACACCATTCCTCTTCAATTTGTCATTCCCGGCATAGTAAATCATGTGGTTGTCAGATGCAAAATGGCCAATACCAGTCTCTTTCAGCTACTTATGTGTTCCATTTCATTTTAGACAAGCTGTGGCACTGTGGGCTAACGCATTAGACTGCAAAGTCATTTGAACTGCAACGTCAATGGCTCAAGCTCACAAGCTGTTCCTTGGAAACCCTATACAGGGTTGCTATGGGTCAGAATCGACTTGAAGGCACTTAACAACAGTAACAATTTTCCTAGATTCATATTTGTACATTCTATGTTCTGATTATTAATGGATATTTACAATTGTTTCTCTTCATTTTGGTTCATGACCCATCAGCAAATGAAGGTCCCACAGACTTACTCTCATAGGCTTTATTCCATTTGCATCATCTTGGTCAACTCTACTTTGCAGAGACAGCTCTTTCCCAGTTGCATTTTGAGTGCCTTCCATCATGAGGGGCTCATTTTCTGGCACTATATCTGACAGTGTTTCTCTCGTTTTCATAATCTTTTCAGTCACTAAATATTCGGAAGTACTTCATCACTCCTTCCTAGTCTGTCTTAGTCTGGAAGCTCATCTGAAACCTGTCTACCATGGTTGGCCCAGCTTCCAGAATCACAGCATCACAAGCCACCACAGTACAGCAAACATTTATTAGCAGCCCTTAAAGAGCTTTGTCGCATTGGCTATGCAGAAAGGAGCATGTCTGTCGGCATAGCTGTTGATATTCTATTCTCACTGGAACAACTGTACTCTTAGCATTTCTGACCCTGAATTGTAACCTATTAACTTCTCTAATAAATCCTGTAACTGTGAAAAATATATATAAGGTTTTTAAAAAAATTTAAGCCTTTTTAGAGTATGGGATTTAGGTGGAATCCTGAGCCCCACCCAGAATTTTCAGAACTGGAACATTTACATTTAAAAAGACATATTGAACCCAACCCAACTCAGAACTGATGGGAGAACAGGAGATTCAAGCAGAGCAAATAAGCTGACAGTTGGACATTTTTAGTTTTGAGGTATCAAGGTAAGAAAAGTGGAGCCACTAGAGAAAACCCTATCTAGAACTGGTGCGTTGTATGTTCACTGGTGACCACCTGGATCTATTTGTTAGTGGAATTGGGGGACATGTAGTAATGAAGACATAGGCTGAATTTGGTGATGGTTATGTGCCATGGTTTCAGTTTCGACTCATAGCAACCATGTACAGATTTTCCAAAGTTGTAAATCTATACAGGAGCTGAAAGCCTCTTCTTTCTCCCATAGAACAGCTGGTAGTTTTGAACTGCTGACCTTGTGGTTCGTAACCACTACAGACATGCTCTATTGGCACCCATTGACCTTGAGATAAGAGAAGTAGGAAGGATGGCTGATTTGAAGTTTAAGGAGTTGTAAGGAGCTCTGGTAGTGTAGTGGTTATGAATTGGGTTTCTAACAGGAAGGTCAGCAGTTTGAGACTACCAGCTGTTCCATGGAAAAAAGATAAGGCACTCTACTCCCTTAAAGATTTACAGCCTCGGAAACCCTGTACAGAGTCACTATGAGTCGGAACTGACTCCACGGCACACAGCCTCCATGAACTCCTGAGCCCACAGGCACTGACCTAGTCCATGGGGGCTAGGGCTGAAAGCGAAGGGGAAGCTGATTTAAAGTGCTGGAACATTTGTGTGAACTCCCAAACTTGTAGTTGGAACCCATTTGACCTAGTTTGGGACTTGAACTGACCAGAACCTAACTGGATGAAGATAAAGATGTGAGACATTCTAAACAACTGTCAATTACTATAATTTGTTGGACTGGACATTCGCTTATGGATGCAGTTGCTAAAAATTCTAATCAGAATGGAAGATTCTTCATATCAAGGACTATGCTTACAGCCTCAGTGTGTACTCGGTTGACTGTTATTATTGTTAAGTGTCTTGGAGTCAGTTCTGACTCATAGCGACCCTGTATAGGGTTTCTAAGGAGCAGCCGGTGAGCTTGAACCACAAACCTTGCAGTTCAAACGGACCTTGAAGTCCAGCCTATTATCCCACACTGCCACACCAGAACTCCATACTGGGTTTATTGTTATTGTTAAGTGCTAGAGAATGGGTTATGACTCATTGAAACCCTGTATAAGGGATTCCAAGGAGCAGCTTGTGAGTTTGAAGAGCCAACCTTGTGGTTCAAGCTGATCTTGTACTCCAGTGCTGTATCTCACAGCACCACACCAGGACTCAGGCAATTTAGACAATGTCTATCAAAAATGGAAGGGTAGTATAAAGGCATGAAGTGGCTGGCAACAAGCTTTCATGAGTGTGCTTAATTATAAAATGAAGGGATACAGTAGAATCCCTACTGACTAGTTTTCTTATTTTCCAGATGGGTCTGGTGAAAGGTGATGGGGATGATGCTTATAAAATATGGTTTCATTGTGAGTAATTGTTAGTAAGATTAATTGTTATTGTCAAAACTGTAATTGTAGAATATGTATAGCTTAAAGGGGGGGGGGAAGAGTTATCATTCATTTCAGGAACAGAGGATCCCAGGAGCATCATTAAGAAAGAGCATGAATGGAGCCATGCAGCAGAGGTTGTGGCAGGGAAGCACAAAGCAGCTATGGACTCTAATCCTATGGGCTGTGTAAGACTGTGTGCATACACACAGAAGGCTGGCTTGCAGAGATTACCCTTTGGACACTTGAATTAATATGTATATTTTGTTTTGTTTTGCATGTGTTAATCAAATATTCTGCTTTATTGAATTGTGACATATAAGAGATAAATATGACCAATGCATTTTTGGCTGTATGTGTTTTAGTTGTATCATGTTAGGCGTAAGGTTGACTTTATAATTATATTTATTTATAGATTATGCATATGGTTTATAGGTGCCAAATTGACAAGGGTGGAATGCAATGTTTAGGGTTTTATGTCAACTTGACAAGGCCAGTATTTCCAGTAGTTTAGCAGTTGGGATGTGCTTATTCCCATCATGATGAAACCTAATTCAGGCAAAGTTAGCTCTATGATAAGTGCCTACGAGCAGCCAAACAACTGAAAGGATGCTTCCTTATATTGGGTGCGCCTTGCTCCCAATATAATGGACACATGGAAGGGATTCTCTCTTGCTCTTCCACTGATGACCTGGGATTCTGCAATTGTAAGTCATTTTCTCGATAATAAACTTATATATATATTTCCACTGGTTTTGCTTTTCTAGAAAATCTGGCATAAGACAGTCATGAATCTTTGGAACAGTTCTTCAGTCTTTTATTGACTTTCATACCCTTAGTACTTTAAACATCATTCATTCTAAAACATTGTGCATGCATTAGTTATGTTTGATGTCCTTCAATTTGTCCTTTGCTTACTTATGATTATATTAAATTATATATTTTAGTAGAATTTAGCAAAAGTAATGCAGTGTTCTTCTTTCTGTGTCATTTTAGGTGGCATACAATTTTATCTATTTCAGTACTAATAATGTTGACTCTGATCACTTAAGTAAGCTGCTGTTCATAAGGATTTACAGTACAGAATCAGTGTTTTCTCTTATGCAATTAGTGAATCCTCCACTTGTCGTGCAGTTTGTCAAATTGTGATGACTTGCGTGCTGCTGTAATGCTGGAAGTTTGCCACTAGTATTTGAAATGTCAGCAGGCTATTCCATGATAGACAGGTTTCAGCTGAGCTTCCAGATTAAGAAAGGCAAGGAAAAATGAGAAGCCACTGAAATCATCAACAGCTGTGAAACATTGTCAGATATAGTGATGGAAGATGAGACCCTCACATTGGAAGTCACTCAAATTGTGATTGGTAAAGTGCTGCCTCTTCAGAGCAGGGTTGACCATGATGAAGCAAATGGAGTAAAGCTTTCAGGACCGTCATTTGATGTTGGGGTACAATTCAAAGTGAGGAAAAACAGCAGTAAATATTCATTCGTAATCAGAACAAGGAAGGTACGAAACACAAATATACTATGCTTAGAAATTTGGAAGCCAGGTACCTGGTTAAAAGATTGGGAGAGGACCATATTTGTATCTATTCCAAAGAGAGGTGACCCAATGGAATGAAAAAAAAAAAAAACCATCAAACAATCTCATTACTATCACAAGCAAGGATGATTTTTCTGAAGATTATTTTTAACATGGCAGTAATAGCACATCAACAAGGAACTTCCAGAAGTTCAAGCCAGATTCAGAAGAGGACATGGAAGGAGGGATATAATTCTAATGTCAAATAGATTGTGGATAAAAGGAGAGAATTGTAGAAGGATGTTTACCTGTGCTTTTTGACTATGCAAAGGCTTTTGACTGTATGGATCTTGAGAAGCTACAGATAATATTCCGGAGAATAGGAATTCCATAACACTTTAATTTGATCATGAGGAATCTCTACATAGAAAAAGAGGCAGAAATGAACAAAGGGATACTGAATGATATGAAATCAGGAAAGGTGCTAAGATTGTATTTTTTTGTTGTATTTATTTAATCTGTATGTTGATCAAGTGATCTGAGAAGCTGGATTATGTGAAGAAGAACATTGTATCAGGATTGAAGGAAGACTCATTAACAAATTGTAGTATGTAGTTGATACAACCTTGAATGCTGAAAATGAAGAGGATAAAAATGCTTACTGATGATGATCAAAGACTATAATCTTCAAGATGGGTTGTACTTCAATATAAAGAAAACAAAAATCCTCCCCCCTGGACCAGTAAGTAACATCATGATAAATGAAGAAAACATTGAAGATGTCAAATACATCATTTTTCAATCAACACATATGAAATTAAATGACATACTGTATTAGGCAAATCTGCTGCACAGATCTTTTTAATGCATTCAAAGTGTGCCTGACCTAAGCCATAGTATTTCCAATCGCCTCATATACATGTAAAAGTTGCACAATGTATAAAAAAACTTTTAGAAGAATTAATACACTATAATTGTGGTGTTGGAGAAGAATATTAATTGTACCATGGACTGCCAGAACAGCAAACACATCTATTTTGAAAGAATTCCAGCCAGAATACTCCTTAGAAGCAAGGATGGAGAGACTTGGTCTTTGATAGTTAGTACCTGTTATGAAGAGTGACCGGTCTCTGAAGAAGTACATTATGCTTGGTAAAGTGAAGATTCAAAGAAAAAGAGGACGATCTTTTATGAATTGTATTAATACATAGCAGCAGTAATGGGCTTAATATACCAACAATTGTAAGGATGGCACAGGACCAGCAGTGTTTCATTTTGTTGTACTTTGGGTTCTTGTGAGTTGGCACTGACTGAATGGCACCTAACAACAACAAAAATTAGTAAATATAGGACCTTATTTATAATTTATTTCATTCTTCATGAAATTATTTTGGAATCAAGTTTTCTCTTTCCACCACCAGCTCTCAACAGATAATGCCCAGCAACAACATTCCAAATCTCTTAAAAAATATTGCAGCTCTAAACCTGCACCCCTAAAAACTACTGCCTTTTGTATTATTACACCATGGATAAATAAAACAAAAGTCCTAACAATTGGACAAAAAAATAACATCATCATAAGCAGGGGAAAGATTAAAATTGTAGGAGACTTCATTTTTCTTGGATCTACATTCAACAGTCTACAAATAAAATGACATTTTGCATTTGGCAAACCAGTTTCAAAAACATTATTTAAAGTGTTAAAGAACAAAGACGTCACTTTGAATATTAATGTACATTTGGCCCACCATTCATCCGTCAATTTGTCATACTATTGTGGTTAGTGTGTTGTTGTTTTCTAGAAACTATGTCACTGGTATTTTAAATATCAGCAGGGACACCAGTGGTGGACAAGTTTAACTGATTTTCTAGACTAAGACAGACTAGGAAGGAGAGGCAGACTACTTCCAAATATTTAGTCACTGAAAACTTTATGAATAGAATAGAATAGTCAAGTAGCACCAGGATGTTGAATATTGAAACATGATGAATAACCTAGAATATTGTCAGATATAGGGACAAAAGTTGAGTCCATCAGTTTGGAAGGAACTCAAAGTACAACTTGGGAAGAGCTGCCTCCTCTAAGTAGAGTTGGCCATAATAACACAAATAAAGTAAAGGTGTTAGGGCCTTCATTTGCTGATGCGGCAAAATTCAAAATGAGGAGAGACAACTGTAAACATCCATTATTAGTAGGAACAAGGAATGTGTGAATGAAAATATGAATCTAGGAAAATTGGAAGTTGTTATAAGTGAAATGTAATGCATAAACATTGAGATCCTAAGCATTGTTGTTGTTGTTAATAAGTGCCGTCTAGTCGGTTCCAACCCATAGCAACCCTGTATAGGATTTCCTAGGAGCAGCTGGTGAGCTTGAATCACCAACCTGTGGTTCAAATGACTTTACAGTCCAGCACATTAGCCCACAGCACCATACCAGGCATTAGTGAGCTGAAACTGTCTCATATTGACCATTTTGAATCTGACAATCAATCATATGATTGCTATGCCAGGAATGAAACATTGAAGAGGAATGGGGTCACAATCAGCATAGAAAAGAAAACTTTAAGATTTGTCTTGTAATATAATACTGTCTATAATGGGATAATATCCATACACCTACAAGAAGACCAGTTAATACAACTGTTATTCAAATTCATGCACCAACAAATTAAATCACTTATGATGAAATTGAAGAATTCTACCAACTTATCCTGTCTGCAATTGATTAAATATGCAATCAGTATGTATTGATAATTACTGGTGATTGGAATGCGATGGCTGGAAACAATGAGGAAGAATCAGTTGTTGGAAAATATATTCCTGATGAGAGAACCAGGTGCTGGAGATCATGTGATAGAATTTTGTGGACCAATGAATTCTTCATTGCAAATACCTTTTACAGAAAACATGAATGATGACTCTATACATGGACCTCACTAGATGGAACAGAAATCAAACTGAGTACATCTGTGGGAAGAGACGATGGAAAAACTCCCTATTATCAACCAAAAAATGATCAGGAGCAGACTGTGGAACAGACCATCAACTGATCATATGCAAGTTTTGGTTGAAGCTGAAGAAAATTAAAACAAGACCACAAAAGCCAAAATATTACCTTGAACATATTCCACCTAAATATATAGATTATCTCAAGAATAGATTAAATGCATTAAGCACTGATGTCTGAATACCCAAAAAGTTGTTGGATAACATCAAGAAACTCATAAAGGAAGAAAGCAAAAGATCATTAAGAAGACTAGAAAGTAGGAAAAGACCAAAATTGTTGTCAGAAGATACTCTGAAACTTTCTCTCCAGTGTCGAGATGCTAAAACAAATGGAAAAAAACGAGGAGGTAAAAGAGCTGAACAGAAAATTTCAAGGGGCAGTGCAAAAAAACAAAGTCAAATATTATAACTAAATGTGTAAAGAAAACCAAAATGGGAGAGCACACTCAGCATTTTTCAACATACAAGAACTGAAGAAAAAATTCGAGCCTTGAATTGATGAGCAAAATGTTGATTATTTGGGAGATACGCAGATGATAACACTCTTACTTGCTGGAAGTGAAGAGGCCTTAAAATACTTATTGTGAAGATCAAAGACCACAGACTTTGGTATGGGTTGTACCTCAATGTAAATAAAACAAAAATCCTTACCACTGGACCAAAAAACTACACCAAGAAAAATGAAGAAAATAGTGAAGTTCTCTGTGTTCATTTTGCTCAGATCAACCATCAGAATTGATGGAAGCAGCAGTCAACGAGTCAAGCCACATATTGCATTAGGCAAATCTTCTGAACAAAACTTTTTAAACGTGTTTAAGAACAAAGATATCAGTTTGAGTACTAAGGTGCACGTGATCCAAACCATGGTATTTTCAATAATCTCATATGCATTTGAATGTTGAACAGTGAATACAGAAGATAGTAGAAAAGTTGATGCATTTGAGCTATGGTATTGGAGGGGAATATTAAAAGTAACATAAGCCACTAAAAGAGCAAAAAATCTGTGTTGAAAGAAGTACATCCAACATGTTCCTTGTAGACCAAGATGACCAGACTTCATCTCTCATATTTCAGACATGTTTTCAGGAGGGAACATCCCTGAAGAAGGACGTCATGTTTCATAAAATGGAGGGTCAGCAAAAAAGAGGAAGACCACCAACAAGATGGATTGGCACAATGGCAGCAGTAATGGGATCAATCATAGCAATGATTGTGAGATTGGGGCAGGACCAGCCTATGTTTTGTTCTGTTGTATATAAGGTTACTATTAGTTAATGTCAACTCAATGGCATTCTAACAACAGCAACAATATGGGCAAAATATTGAATGCTGTAGAATGAGCAAAAGAAGATGAACAGAATATGCAGTCACTTTACCAAAAATAAATGGTTGATTTTCATTGAGGTAGCATATGATCAAGAGCCAATGGTACTGAAGGAAGAAGTCCAAGTTTCCCTGAAGACACTGACAAAAAACAAACCTCCAAGAACTGATGGAATAGAAATTGAAATTTTTCAACACCTGATATAGCACTGGAGTTAAACTGGACTGTTGTACATTTTTGGCACCAATACTCCAGGCTTTAGCATGTCTTTAATCAAAGCAGTAATCTTTTGCCCACCAGGTATCCAATTCTGTTTCAAATTAACAATCTGAGTGGGTTCAAGCAGTTCTAATGGCTCCCATTTAGCATGTCCAATCAGTTCTGACCTAAGGACAGACTTACACATCTTCAATTTTACAAAGTCAGATAAAGGAAGTGTTCTCCAATTAGACATTATATCCGTACCAGTA
The DNA here is from genome assembly GCF_000296735.1 of Chrysochloris asiatica. Classification (NCBI taxonomy): domain Eukaryota; kingdom Metazoa; phylum Chordata; class Mammalia; order Afrosoricida; family Chrysochloridae; genus Chrysochloris; species Chrysochloris asiatica. Next base: position 8,364,174 of record NW_006408591.1, on the reverse strand, counting down.
ATACAGTCAAGTAAGGGGCATGCAGTTACTTCATACATGGTCTGTTTGAATCTTCAAATTCTTATCCAAACTTTTACCTTACTCCCACTAACCACTGCATCCCCATATACCCTGAGTCTAACTTTAGGTCTGTTTAATATTTTATTGGCTACTTTTGACATCCCATTATATTGTCCAGAAGTTCCAAAACAAATCTCTTCCCCACTTCTGGGTCATTTTACCCACACATGTGCGTATGGCCTCAGATTCACTGTTGGGGGCTGGACCAGAAGACCCTAACCTCCTTGTCAATCTTGGTTAACACTGACAAGGTCCAAATGGTCCCAAGTATTAATTTCCATGATTAAATTATTTCTATCACCTGTTGTGATGTTGTAGGATTAGCACTGGACTTCAAACCACAAGGTCACCTGTTCAAACACACAATCTTCTTGGAAACCCAGTTCACTATGTGTCGGACCTGACTTGACAGCACTTAACAGCAACAAGAACACTAGAACAGACTTATTTAGTCTTCTTCAACACTGGGATACCAGCAGAAGTTTATCTTTGTTCACCCAACCTCCTCAGTGCTATGTTATTTGTATCAACTATATCAAAGTCCACTATATATATATCCCATTTTTCATAACTATCTAAAGATCTGTTTTCTACTGGGACAAGTTCTGACTCAATTGCTAGAAGGGCCATAATAAATAATTAACTGTCCTATAACTTGCAAACTGAAAAAGAAGCAGGCTGCATATGAATGTTTAGCCACTGAAAACCTTATGAATATCAGTGGAACATTGTCAGATATGGTGCTGTAAAATGAAAGCATTATGAATGCCAGCAGAATATTGTCAGCTATTTTGATGGAAGATGAGCTCCTGAGGTCAGAAATCATTAAAAATCTGACCGTTTAAGAGCTGCCTCCTGAAATTACAGTTGACAATAATGATGTGAATGGAGTACAGCTTTTAGAACTTTCATTTGCAGATATGGCATTACTCAAAATTAGGAGAAACAGCTGCAAACATCCATTAATAATCAGAATATGGATTGTACTAAGTATGAACCTAGAAAAATTGGAGGTTTCAAAAATGAATGTGAACTTATAAAACTTGATATGCTAGACATTAGTGAGCTAAAATGAACTGGTATTGGTCATTTTGAATCTGACACAGTGGCAGTTTCAATGGGTTCAAACTTCACAAAACTTGTGAGGATGGCACAGGATCAGAGAGAGTTTCATTCTGTTATGTATGTGGTTGCTATGAGTCAGAACTGATTGGATGGCACCTAACAAGAAAAATGTTCTGATACCTAGAGTTTTTATTGTTTATGCACTTTTTTTGGGAGGGGGGCAGGGTTCTGACACCCCTGTTAATATACAAGGAAGAGGTCTGTCATCCAAATGGAAAAGCCAATTATACTCTATTTTATAAATAAACGAGTCTTGGTATAGCACTGTAGGTTGATGGGCTGGATTCAAAGTCCGTTTGAATCTCAAGCATCTTGATTCAAGTTCACCAGCTGCTCCTCAGAAACCCTTTTACAGCATTGCTATGGATTGGATCTCACTCTATGGTTTTCAAAGAGCAACTGGTGAGCTTGAACCAGTATCCTTGTGATTCAAACCAACTTTGCAGTCCATCACATTAGCTCACAGCACCACACCATGACTTCAGGTTTTAAATTGCAAAAAGTAGAAGCCATTTGTATATGTATTCACTTGTCATGCCCATCCAAAATTCAATTCAGTCTAGTCATATACTTTTTGAATATTTTCTCTAGATCCTGAAACCTATGAGTTACCACATCAACAATGTTTTTGTTGATATGTATTATTGAGTTGGTTCTGACTCATAGTCTTTGTATAAAGTTTCCAAAGAACAGCTGCTGTGTTTGAACTGTTGACTTTATGGGTAGCAGTCCATTCTGTCAAGTGTTATCATCTGTACCATTTAAAATGAAAATAGGTTTACTTCCTCTGCCAAAATTTCTCCAGTATACAACCAAAGAGAAGTTAAAGTACAAGCTGTCATCATATAAGACTTCCTTTCTAAAATTTTAATGGTCCCTTGTGCTGTTGTTGTATGCCATCAAGATTGTTCCAACCCATAGTGACACTTTATAGGCTTTCTGAGAACAACTGGTGCATTTGAACTGCCAACCTTGCGGCTACTAGTCTATTGATTATCCTATCTTGTGATATCCCTGTTCTTCTACTGGGTAGGAGGGAAGGAATGGAATATTTGTTTAGGATTTGTCAAGGACTTCATCCTTCTTGGATCAACTATCAACACTCATGAAAGCAGCAGTCAAGAAATCAAAGGACATATTGCATTAGGCAAATCTGCTGCACAAGACCTTTTTAAAGTGTTGAAGAGCAAAGATGTCAACTTGAGGACTAAGGTGTGCCTACTAACAACTGCATACACTACAAAATGAAACATTGCTCAGGCCCTGCACCATCATCACAATTATTGCTATGCTAGAACTCGTTGTCCATATCATGGTGATAATCCATCTCATTGGGAGTCTTCCTTTTTTTCACTGACCCACCAATTTACCAAGCAAAATATCCTTTTGCAGGAATGGACCTTCCTGAAGAATGTCTGAAGTATGAGAGATAAAATCTTGTGATCTTATGTTCAAAGGAACATTATGGCTATGCTTCTTACAACACAGATTTGTGTGTTTTTCTTACATCACAGATTTGTTTTTTTGGAATCCTGGTGTGGCTCTGTGGGCTAATGTGTCAGACTGCAAAATCATTTGAACTTCAAGGTCAGTTATTCAAGTTCATGAGCTACTCCTTGTAAACCCTATACAGGGTTGCTATGGGTCGGAATCCATTCTACAGCACTTAACAACAACTTAACATCATAGTATTTTCAACATTACGTTACAACACCATAACTCAAATGCATCCATTCTTCTTCATTCTTCCTTACTAATTGTACAACTTTCACATGTATATTGTTTTTATTGTTAAGTGCCTTCAAGTTGTTTCTGACTCATAGTGGTTCTGTAAAGGGCTTCCAGGCTGTAAATTTTTATGGGATCAGAAAGCCCCATGTTTCTCCTGTGGATGGACTAGTAGATTCAAACTACTGACCTTTCAGCTAGCAGCCCAGATCATAATCCACTATGCTATCAGAGATACTTTCAAATGCATATGAGGCAATTGAAAACACTATGACTTGCATCAGGCACACCATTGTCTGCAAACAGACCTATCTGAATGATCTAAAGAGGTCTTATGTAGCAGATTTGCATAATGAAATAGGTCATTTTATTTCTTGACTGCTGCTTCTGTGATTGTGGATCCGAGCAAATGAAATTTTTGACAATTTCAATCATTTCTCCATTTATCATTATTATTATTAACTAGTCCATTTGTGATTTTTTTTTTTTTTTACACTGAGGTACAACCCATACTGAAGGCTATGATCCTAGGTCTTCAGTAGTATTTTAAGGCCTCTTCACTTTCAGCAAGCAAGGTACTATCATCTGCATATTGCAGGTTTTTAATCATCTTCTTTCAGACCTGATGCCTCACTCTTCTTTATGTAACACAGCTTCTGGAATTATTTGCTTACTATACATATTGAATAGGTATGGAGAAAGAATGCAGTCCTGATGCACAC
>NW_006408591.1:8350035-8360324 GCF_000296735.1 Chrysochloris asiatica | reverse complement strand
AATCAAGTGTTCTGGAATAGCCAATTTTCACAATGATATGTATACCTTGCTGTGATTCACACAGTAAAAAGCCTATGTATTGTCAATAATACACAAGCAAACATCTTTCTAGTATTCTCTGCTTTCATCCAAGTTCCAGCTTATGTCACTAATGATATCCCTCACTCCGTGTCCTCCTCTGAATCCAGCTTGAGTTTATGGTAGTTTCTGTAGTAATCGTTTTTTAATCCTCTTCAGCAAAGTTTTACTTGCATGTGATATTAATGATATTGTTAGATAATTTCCACATTCTGATGGGTCATCTCTTCTTGGAATGGGTGCAAATATGGATCTCTTCCTATCAGTTTTCTAATAGTGGTCTTCCAAGTTTATTGGCATAGATGACGGAGTGCCTCCAATGCTGCCTCAGTTTCCTGAAAGATTTCAATTTGTATTCTTTCAATTTCTGTAGACTTGTTTTCCAAGAATAACTTCAGTGCAGCGTGGACTTCTTCCTTCAGTACCATTAGCTCTTGAGTATATGCTACTTCTTGAAATGGTTGAACATTGACCATTTCTTTTTGATATAGCGACTTTTTTTATACCATTCTCTTTTTTTTTTCTGCCTTTTCACTGATTCATTTCTTTATTAAACTTTCTATGCTCTTCAGAAGGACAGATCACAAACTTAATATGGTAAAAATATATTCTTTGCATTGTTTTATGGTCAGAAAACCACCTGGCAGGAAGGACAACCCTACTTCATTCCTTGGCCAAAGAAAAACTCCAAGATCACAAACATCTCTTCCCACCTCTCATGTTTCCTGGAAGATCCCAAGAGGGTCTGATTTACTGAAAGAGCACTGATTGCTGAACTGAACCTTTGGCTTTGGAATGGGTTGAGTTTTGTCAGAGGGTGTTTAATTTTTATGTTTTAGCTATTTTTTTTTCCAACCCAGCACTACCTGTTTTTTTTTAAAACACTAGAAATCTTCATCACTGATGACAACCAAAGAACTTTGACAACAACCCATCCTGGGGCTCCTAAACTGGGAGAGGGCACAGTCAGGCTAGGCAGTATTTTAAACAACAGAATAAAGCACTGCACTCCCCGGGTGGTCCCCTTAACTCCCTTGCAATACCACACAACACAAGTCTAGTTAGCTTTGGCTGGACCACCATTCCCTGTAGTAGAGTTCCCTCTGCTTCATGGCTTAGTGCTGGCCAGACGGCCTCTGCTGCAGAGCCTGTATCAGTGAAGCCAGTGTCTTGGCAGCTGCAGGTGGACTACCACACTTCCCTCCGCACCTATTATAATTTGGCTTCAGGCTCTGGATTCTAGGAGCACACCCCTTCTAGGACCAGGGACTGTAGGGGCTCAGAGTAGAAGGCCCAGACAACTCTTGGGTTGAAGATTCCTATAACTGGTGAATGGAGGGAGATGGTGGAATATTAAAGGCAGAGATTATGCTCAAAGCATTGTCCTCCACCAAGTTGCACAAATCCAGCAACTAAATTTTGCCCACGAATCCAAATGCTGGCCTTGGAGGTAAAGTATTTATGTTATAAATACCAGGCTGGCTCTTGGAACACTAGCTTGGTTCCATATATCAGACAAAACAACTACAGAAAAATGTTAATTTAAATGTTCAAAGGATACATTCTGCCAGTCAGCCTCCTGCCAGCAAGCACACAGTCATCTTTTTGCTGTCACTGCTTTTGTAGGTAGGGCTCTCATGCTCCACTCATGGTCTTCCTTACTGATGGTCCTGGGATCATCTGTTCCTGAAATGAAAGATTAACTACTTCCCCCTTTTAGACAATCACAATTAATCCTGCTAACAAATATTCTCAATTGAGTTATAAATTCTGATCACCATCATTCCCCATCCTCTTTCACTAAATCCATCTGGGAAAGATGGAAACTGTTCAGTGAAAATTTTACCTTACCAGTCTCATTCTGCAACTAAGCACACTCATTAAAGCTTATAAGCCAGCCACTTCATTGATGCCTTTGTAGCACCCCATTTTGATAGTCAATGTCTAAATTTCAACCCAGTGGGGTCCTTGTGTGGTGCTGTGGGGTAATGGCTGGTCTACAAGATAGGTTTGAACCACAAGGTTGGTAGTTCAAGCTCACTAGCAGCTCCTCAAAAACCCTATATAGAGTTGTTATGGGTCGGAACTGACTAGACAGTGCTTAACAACAGGAAAAATAATCAACCCAGTGCACTAGGGAAACAAGGTTGTTCCTGGTTATGAAGAATCCTTCCATTCCAATTGTAATTTTGAGTCACTGCTTTCAAAGGCAAAAGTCTTTTGCACTTATTCTCAGTATCAAATGTCTTCTTTGATTTGACTTTTGGTCAACTAGTCTTCCAAGCTATGTCAAATAGGTGCTATATGCAAATTAGGGAGTTTGTGCACACCTCCCTACAATTCAGACCAGCTGGCCACTTAACTCTCAGTCCTTGCCCCCCAGGGACTAGGCAGGTGCCCATCAGCTCAGGAGTTCACACATATTCCTAAACTTCAGGCCAGCCAGCACTTCCTCTTCTCTCTCTTGTCTCAATGTCAATGGGTGCCAATGGAACATGGCCAAACTCAGTTTATGCCTTAATTGCTGCATTTCCTCCTCTTCCACTCACAAATAGTTCCAGGTGATCACCAGTGAACATTCTATACTGCTAATGGGTTTTGCGTGAATTTCAGTCCTGGAAGCGGGTTTTCCCTGATGGGCTGATTTTTTTTTTTTTCCATTGATGCTTCCAAAGCAAATAGCTTGCTTAATATTCAAACAGCCAAAAGTCTACTTTTTTTTTTTTTTTTCTGCAGGTCTTTCTTTCAATAAGAATCTTCTGTTCTCCCAGCAGTTCTTGGTTTGCATGTCTTCTCAAATGGGAATGTCCCAACTCAGAAAGTTCTGTGTGGGGCTAAGGATTCCACCTAAGATCCCATACTCTAAAAAGGATTAAAGAGAATCTATGAAAGCTTAACAAGAAACCTATTTCCCTGGGAAAATCTATTTCTCCTTTTAGTATATCTAATCTGTTACATTCTGAAGGAAGGATTGCAAGCTTTCTGTCATCAGAATTCCCAGTATTCATTTCTGGCACATATAAATGTCTATTTAGAAATAGGTGTTCTTGTTCAATGTCTTTAAGTCAGTTCTGACTCATAGAGACTCAATAGCATTTAACAACAATGGACTCTTGCCTTCACAGCCTGGGAAGTTTCAAGATGACCCTTCTGTGCCTTTCTGATACAGCACCAGTTTTTTGTTTTGTTTTTTCTTTTTCTTTCCCAATTTTTCCTTCCCTTCAAGTTGATTCAGCTGCTTCTCCTAATGAGAGATAGCCAGATTGTTGGTGCGGACTGTTTCTGTTGCCACCTCCCACTTCAATTACATCCCCTGCTGCAGAATCCTTGTGCATCCTTTCCTGAGGGTGTCTACTCATACAGGTCTCACCTCTGGTCACCATCAAGAAAATGAGTAGAAAGAGGGGGAAAATATCACACCTTTGTGTCTGCGAGTCTTGTAGGTTTCTGCAAAGAGAATGATCTCTTATTTTTCAGTCCACTCACTCACATTTAAAATGGCTGCAGCAAGTCACATTAGCTACCCCAAATAAGAAGCATCTCCTTTATTGATTCTGTTCAAATTCTTTCTCCTGATAAGTGCTCAATCCATTTATTTATCTCTTTGTCTGAAGATCAGAGTTCCTGGACAGTCCTCCTAATCTGTTTTGTCTGATTTTCTATATCTTTGCTGAGAGGATCTGCACAGCCTTTCTGCCTAGGCTACCATCAAGTCCTGCCTTTATTTTCCTTTTCTTTTGATTCTTTATGCCTCATTCATTATTTTTCCAATGTTGCTGTTGTTATTAAGTGCCATCAAGTCAGTTCAGTTCTGACTCATAGCAATCCTGTATAGAGTTTCTGAGTAGTGATTGGTAAACTTGAATTGCCAACCTGTGGTTCAAGTTGGCCTTGCATTCCAGCACATCAGCTGTAGCACCACGCTACGTCACATAGAATGCTTTAATACTGCAAGTTGGAGCTTGAATTTTTTCTTCAATTTTTTTCAGCTTTAGAAATGCTAAGTGTTTTCACCCCCTTTGGTTTTCTAGCTCCAGGTCATTTTGCACATTTCATTATAATACTTCATTTGTCTTCTAGAGCTGTCCTTTGTATTTTTCTGTTCAGCAATTTACTTCCACATTTCTTTCATTCATTTTAGCATCTCTATGCTGGGAAGCAAAGGAGTCCTGGTGTGGCACTGTACATTAATGTGCCACATTGCAAAGCCATTTGAACTGCAAGGTCAGTGGTTCATGCTCAAGAGCTGCTCTTTGAAAACCCTATATAGGGTTGATATGGGTCAGAATTGACTTGACAGCACTTAGCAACAACAAACAACAACAATGCTGGAAATCAAGTTTCAGATAATCTGATATCTATTTTTGTTTTGTTTTTTTAATGTCTTACTAGAGCTGCTCTGGTCTTTGGTCATTAATGCATCAAATTTTTTCCTGAAATGGTTTCTAAATTCAGGTCAGAAATGTTCAATGTCATATTTTGTCTCGTGTGGACTTGTTTTAATTTTCTTTTTCCTCAACCAAAACTTATGAGCAATTTATGATGTCTTCTACTTGACTTTGTTTTGATATGTAGCCTTTCCACTTTTTCCACATATGTTGTCAATTTTATCCCTGTGTTTTCCATTTGTTGAGGTCCATGTGTTTATCACCTTTTATGCTTAAAAAGACATTTTCAATTAATAAGTCATTTGTTTTGCAAAATTCTATCATGTGATCTCCACCATAATTTCTATCACCAAGACTGTATTTTCCAACTTGTGATTATTCTTTGTTTCCAACTTTCACATTCCCATCACCAATACATCTTGAATCATACTTGATCAGTTTCAGACTGAAGAAGTTGATAGTGTTCTTCAATTTCATTATCACTGGTTTTAATGCTTGGTGCTTAACTTTGAATAGTAATAGTGGCATTACTGGTCTTCCTTGTAGGTGAATGAATATTATCCTATCACAGACTGCATTGATTTTCAAGATAGATCTTAAAATATTCCTTTTCATGGTGAATGCTATGGCATTCCTCATGAATTTGTCATTGCCAGCATAGTAAACCATGATTATCATATTCAAATTTGCCAATACCAGTCCATTTCAGCTAACTATTGCTGAGGATATAAGTATTTATGTATTCCATTTCATTTCTGACAACTGCCAATATGCCAAGGTTTATACTTCATACATAAAATGTCTGATTATTATTGGATGTTTGAAGATTTTCTCCTCATTTTGAGTTGTGCCCCATCAGAAAATGATGGTTCCAAAAGATTTGCCCATTCATGCCATCATGAGGAGGTAGCTCTTCCCCTATCATATTATGAGTGTATTCCCACTTGAGTTGCCCATATTCAGGCATTATATCTCACAATATTCTTGTACTATTCAGGTTTTTAATTTCTGATAGTATATCTTATAATTTTCTGCTACTATTCATAAGACTTTCAATGGCTGAACGTTCAGAAGTAGACAACCTCTCCTTCCTGGTCTGTCTTAGTCTAGAAGTTCTTCTGAAACCTATCAACCATGGTTTACCCTTCTGATATTTAAAATACTGGTGGCATTACTACTAATATCACGGCAACACGTTAGCCACCATAGTATGACAAGCAGACAGGCATGTGGTGATTTACAAATTACTACCTTCATTTTTTTTTTTCTTTTTTATGAATAAAGTATCTCAAAATGCTTTAGGGTTGTTTTTGGTGGTAGTGGTGGTTATGTGCTGTGGAGTCAGTTGTGACTCATAGTGACCCTGTATAGGATTTCTGAGACTGTAAATCTCTATGGGAACAGAAAGCCTCATCTTTCTCCTGCGGAATAGCTGGTATTTTGAACTGCTGACCTGAGTTTAGTAGCGTGACTCCAAACCATTCTGCTACCAGAGCTACAATTTAGGGTGCTGTTGTTAAGTGCCATGAGTCTATTCCAACCCATAGTGACCCTGTATAGGGTTTCTTAGGAACAGGTGGTGAGCTTGACCACCAGCAGTTCAAATGATTTACAATCTGGCGCATTAACCCAGAGTGCCACGGTTTAGGGTACTAACTTAAAAACCATTCATGACAACAAAGTCCTATAGCTTGACCATGCAGTTATGGGATACCTTCTATCCTTTGAGCTATGGCTTATACTTCCAGACTGGTGGAAATAACAGTAGGTTTGTTGCTGGATTTTTTTTAGATGTCTATCTGTCTCATGGAAACCCTATACAGTTTCATTATGTGTCAAAATCGACTTGATGGCACTCAACAATATTAGCGTGTACCATGCTTTCTTACGTCTGCCTTGACATATCGTTCTGCCACATTTTACCAGCAGCCTTACCTCCTTTGAATTTCTCCTGGCTGCATCTAATTTTGTTGTCGTTAGTGCCATCAAGTTTGTTCCATCTCTACTTACGCTGAATAGTATTTCCAAGGATCAGCTGATAGGCTTGAACTGCCAGCCTCATGGTTAGCCATCAATTGTTTATTGTACAACACCGTTGTTGTTGTTAAGTGCCGTCAAGTTGATCCTGACCCACATCACCATTAGACTACTTTAAATTTAACAATTCTTCTCACTACAATTAAGGAGAAATACTAACTATATAAGTCTTTCATGAGCTACTTTTATCTCCTTTGAAAGACTTCAGAAAATACATTTTAACTAATATTAGTTTTGTTTGAGGATGTTTGCTTTTAAAACCTAATCAAACTGGATACACTGTTAAAATTTCTACTGAAGTCCTTGAAAGTCAGGATCTCTCTGAAGCTACTTCAGTCCAACAAGCTTAATTAATTGCCTGCTTAATACCTTTTAGAATTTATTTAGAAAAATACTTTTTCATCTGAAAGTAGATATTTTTTAGATTTGTTTTGATTTTCACATGTTACAGAAATGAAGAGGATTTTTAACCTCCTTCAAAAATGCCATAAAAATGGCAGTTTAGTAGCAGACCTTCTAGACATTCTATTAATTTCTTCTAAAATTTCTGTAATAGAAGTAAAAATTCACCACCCCAAAGAAGTATTCCAAGCAGAAATATTTTGAGGAAATATTCTTGCTGATATGGTAGCCAAATAAACTGCCTCTAAAGCTATTTTTGAACTTATAAGGAAAAATAAAGAGATCATCCAAATTTGTCTATTTATAACTCCAACCTTCATGAATTAACTTTAAAAAACACAAAAATTAGCTTAAACTTAAAAAAAGTTAATACATGTTTAAAAGGCAAGCTATTATCAAGATCCTGGAGAATACTGTTTTCCTTCCAGGCCTACACTAGAATGGCATTTACAGTTTATTCTGCTTCTATTCTCCAATAAAGGAGCTCTGGTGATGTAGTGGTTATGAATAGGGCTGCGAACCACAAGGTCAGGAGTTCGAAACTACCAGCTGTTCCATGGGAGAAAGGTGAGGCATTCTGCTCCTGTAAAGATTTACAGCCTCAGAAACCCTGTACAGGGTCACTATGAGTTGGAACCAACTCCATGGCACACAGCCACCATCACCATTCTCAAATAGAATAGTATAGGAACAATGTAGGCTTGGATAAATGGGAATACCTAAACACATTTCTTGGATAATTTGACTGATGAAATGAGTTCCACAATCACAACAAACTGTTTTTTGGGTTCCTCAGGTGGATATGACTTTTGCAAGAAGTTTCTCTGCCTCAAAGGCTGCAGTAGCATGACAACAGTGGTAGACTTCTACACAATGTGACAATCTATAAATCATTATTAATACATATAATCATTGCAGAATAGAAGCAGAATAAAATGCAAATGCCATTCTAGCATAGGCCTGGAAGGAAAAGAGTATTATCCAGGTTCTGGTGTGGTGCTGTGGGCTAATGCATCAGGCTGTAAAGTCGTTTAAACTGCAAGGTTGGTGGTTCAAGCTCACCTTGGAAACCCTCTACAGGGTCACTATGGGTTGGAATCGATTTGACGGCACTTAATAACAACAACATTGTTCCTATTGTTTCCAGTCTTCTGTCTAGAAGTAATGGGATAATTAGTAAAGACCCAAATAGTAAAGATATGTGCAAATTTAAATGTATCCTAGACTAAGATCCTTTCCTAGTTCTTTTATATCTGAGACCCACACCATTTAGATCTCTCAAACTTATTCCTTTTGAAATAATTGTTCATTGTCTTAGTTACCTAACACTCATGGAACAGATATACCACAGGTGGAAAACTTTTAGAAATATAAGTTAATTCTCTCACTGTTTAGGATGCTAGATGACTAAATTCAGGACACCAACCCTGGGGGAATACTTTCTTTCTCTGTTGGCTCTAGGGAAATTTCCTGGTATCCTTTCAATATCTGTGATCATCCCTTCCTTAGAGATTTCTATGTGCCTTGGCATCAATTTTTTCCGAAATCAAGGAAAGAACCCTGAGTTTAAAAGATGTCCTCTACTTCCTGCTTATCTTTCATTCTAGTTGTTAAATGCCATTGAGTCAATTCAGACTCATAGCCATTCTGTATAGGGTTTCTGAGGAGCAGCTGGTGGGTTAGAACTGTTGACCATGTGACTCACAGCCCAGTGATAATTCTACAGCACCAGACCAGTAGTCTTTTCTTTGTAGTAGTTAAGTTGATTCTTCTGCTTGCTTATTTTCCCTTTTATCTCTTTAATTTAAAAGTGTAATCCAAACAATGGTGTGATTTGACTAAAGGTGGTGACTTGAGTGAGGGACTTGAGGCACACACTTTTATAGTTGTTACTAAAGGTCCAACCCACCTTAACCTTGCCTCTATTGTTGTTAAGTGCCATCACTTTAATGTTTCTAATGGTTAGATTTCAATGTCAACTTGACCATGCCAGGATTTCCAGAGGTTTAGCACTAATTCTCATGGTAATGTAACCTAATACAGGCATAGTTAGCTCTACGATGAGTAACTATGAGTAGCCAAATATTGAAGGGATGCTTCCTTGGGATTGTGGCCTGCTCCCAATATAATGCACACATGGGAAAGGCTCACTCACTCTTTCACTGGAAACCTGAGACTCTATAAGATAATAAACTTCTCCATATATATATGGATACATACGTTTCTCTGGTTTTGTTTCTTTAGAAAACTCAGCCTAAGACATGTGGTACCCAGATAGTGGGATTCTACATAAATAAATTCATAATGAAGAGTTTTTTAGATTGGTTCTCAAGTCTCACTAATTATAATGACACTGGCACATGGTGGAGGCACGTCATAGGAATTGGCCTTGGGCTGATTTTGAGTTTGGTCCTCTTTTCTCTTGTGGAGTCAGGGGAAGTCAGATATTATCCCCACTTGGTTTAAGTGGTAGGTGCTGTGAGTAGATTTCAGTGCAATGGCTCAGGACTTATGAAAGTGTGAGATTTTGTTTGGGGAAACATGAAGGGGCATGGGATAAAATATTTCAGATGAGGGGAGCTGTAATTTCTGGAGTTGTCTGGAGCAAATGATAAGCTGGTTAAAAAGAAAGGTTGATTTTAAGCCTAAATTTACTGGAATCCACACCTCCAGAAGCCCAAGCACATATGCATATGAATGGTGTTAGTCCAAGGGACAATAACAGATTGAATTTGAGTATTTTAAAAGATTTATGTATTTGACTACCTTATGGATATTGGTTTCTTCTGCCTGTAACTATAAAGTAGACATAAATGCCTGATAGAAATATTGGGAATCATAATTACAGAGAGCTTGTAAGCCTGCCTTCAGCCTATACTTGATTGTATATGCTAAAAGTGAAGTCAGAATTTGTCCTGAAAATATTGGCTTTTCGTTTTCAGCTTTTGTGTAGAGTATGGGGATTTAGGTGGAATCCTGAGCCCCACTCAGAGTTGAAACATTTGCATTTGATAAGACAGGAGGACCAAGCCAGAACTGCTGGGAAAACAGGAAATTCAAGCAGAGAAATTCAGTTAATAGTTCGGCATTTTAAATTTTGAAGGCATCAAGACAAGAAAAGTTGATCCAATAGAGAATATCCCCTTCTAGTAATGAAAGTTGGGTTTCTGGTGTGGCGCTGTCAGATAAACACTGCATTGCAAGGTCAGTTTGAACTGCAAGGATAATGATTCAAACTCACCAGTCACTCCTTGTGAACTCTATACAGGGTTGCTATGAGTCAGAATCGACTTGATGGTACACAACAAGGACTGAAAGTGAATGGGAACCAGTGAGACTTACACTCATTGGTAAACACCTAAATCTACTCATAAGTGGAATTGG
>NW_006408591.1:8341690-8349668 GCF_000296735.1 Chrysochloris asiatica | reverse complement strand
CATTTCTGTCTCCATCTCCGACATCAATGCTTCTCTGGGTAGAGTCCTGTCTCTGCTTTTCTCCCTTGATAGTCCAGGGATCTCCAGTCCTAGACTGCAAAGTTAATCACTCCCCTCCTTGCTACAAAAAATGTCTACCTTTACATTTCTAACCCTCACAATCAGTTCTGATAACAATTATTCACTATTGTATCACAAGAGACCTATCCACATCTCCTTTCATCAGCCTTCACAGATTGGATACTACTCAGTGGAGATTCTACCTTCCTTCATGCCCTCTGGAAAGCTTGTAAGCCAGTCACTTCTTGTCTATTGGCACTTTTTGACCTTGAGATTACAAGGGCAGGAAGGCTGGTAGTATAGTGGTTACAAGTTGGGCTGCTAACCTGAAGGTCAGGTAGTTCAGAATTGCCAGTGGTTCCATGGGAGAAAGATGAGGTTTTCTGCTCCTGTAAGGATTTATGGTCTTGGAAACCCTATACAGGGTCACTATGAGTCAGAACTGAATCCACAGCATATCACCACCCACTAAGGCTAGATGGTTTGAAGTTTAGGGAGTTGTGTAAACTCCTAAGCCCATGGGCACTGAGCTAGCCCATGGGGCTAGGAATGAAAGTGAAGGGGCAGCTGAATAATTTGAAGGGCAGGGAGATGTATGTGAACTGCCAAAATTTGACCTAACTTGGGTGGCTAGAGTTGAGCTGACCAGAAGCTCACGGGATAAACACAAAGATGTTTGAAACTCAGAGCAGGTGTCTACTGCTACAATTTTTTTTACTAAACTTTTGCTAATGAATGCAGTTGCTCAAAATTCCAATTAGAATGGAAGATTCTTCATATCAAGCAATATACTTGTCTCCTCAGTGTACTGGGCTTGATAAGGACAGGCAAATTAAATACTGGCTATCACTATTCCTCGAAAACCCTACACAAGGTCACTTTGGGTTCCATGGAGTCAACTCAATGGCACTTAACAACAACAGCAATAAAAAATGGGATGTTATGAAGGCATGAAGTGAATGATTTACAAGTTTTCATGGGTGTCTTTAGTTTTAGAATGAAGTGATATACTAGGATACCCACTGACTATTTTTCATGTTTTTCAGATGGGTCTGGTGAAAGGGGATGGGAAATGATGCTGATAGGATTTTATTATTTATAATGTTAGTAAGGTTAATTGTGAATGTCAAAATTGTAATTGTAGAAAATGTATAACTAAAAGGAGGGAATAGTTTTCTTTCATTTCAGGGACAGAGTATCCCAGGATCATCATTAAGGAAGAGCATGAGTGGAGTGTGGGATCTCTGCCTGGAAAAGCAGCGACAACAGTTATGGTGGCAGAGGAGGTAGTATAAAAAGAGATCAGTTATGTACTTTAGGACCAAGACTTTAATAAGACTGTGTACCTACGGGCAGGAGGCTGGCTTGCAGAATCTGCTCTATGGAGTTTGGAATCAATATGTATTTTTTGTTTTATTTTGCATGTATTCATCCAATATTTTGCCTTGTTTATTTTTGAAGAACAAGTTGCAAATGGGGCTAGTGCATTTTTGATTGTACATATTTTCATTTTATACCATGTTAGGCAAAAATATAACTTTAAATTTTTCATTATTTATAGATTGCGCTTATAGTTCTTAGGTTTCAAGTTGATAACGATGAACTGTAATAGCTAGAGTTCTGTATCAATTTCACTAGGCCAGGATTTCCAGAGGTTTAGCTATTGATATGTGCTTATTCCCATGTTTATAAAACTAAAATTGTTGCTGTTTTTGGATTCCATCGAATCAGTATGGACTGACAATGATTCCATGAACAACAGAACAAAACACTGCCTGGTTCTGGGACAACCTCACAATTTTTGGTATGCCTGAGTCCGTGGCTGGTGCTACTGTGCCAGTCCATTTCGTTAGGGATCTTACTCTTTTTATCTGACCTGCCACTACACCAAACATTATATCCTACAACAGTGGCTGGTCCCTTCTGAAGTCTGGCCATCCTGGCTTCAAGGAGCATTCTGGATATACTTCTAATGCAGATCTGTTTGTTCTTTTGGCAGTCCATGGTACTTTCAATATTCTCCTCCAACACCATAACTCAAATGCATCAATTCTTATAGTGTTTTCTTTACATTGACATGCAACCCATATCAGAGGCTGAAATCTTTGATTTTCATCACTAAGTATTTTAAGTCCTCATCACTTTCAGCAAGTATGGTTGTATCATCTGCATATCCTAAGTTGTAAACAAGTCTTCCTCCAATCCTGATGTCATGCTTTTCTTTACATATCCACCTTTTTGGATTATTTGCTCAGCATAAAAATGGAATAATATGGTGAAAGAATGGAACCCAGGCACACACCTTTCCTAGTTTTAAATCATCCCTTGCTCTGTTTAAACAACTGCATCTTAATCTATGTACAGGTTCCTCCTGATCACAGTTAACTGTTTTGAGATACTCATTCTCTGAAATGTTGTCTATAGCTTTCATAATCCACACAATCTAAAGAGTTTACATAGTCAATAAAACACAGGTAAACATCTTTCTGGTATTCTCTGCTAATAGCTAAGATCCAGCATCGACAATGATATCCCTCATTACATGTCTTCTTCTGAATCTGGCTTGAACCTCTGGAAGTTCTTTGTCAAGGTTTGGTTGCAGACATTTTTGTATTATGTTTCTGAAGAAATAACTTCAATGGGATATCAATGATATTATGTGATGATTTCCACAATCCATGGGGACTCCTCTCTATGGACAAGCACAAATAAGGATCTCTTCCAGTCATCTGGTCAGATAGTTGTCTTCCAACTTTCTTGGCATAGATGAGTGAGTGCCTCCAGTGCCACATCACTTTGTTGAAAGATTTCAATTTGTTTTCCATCTATTCCAAATGTATTGTTCTTTGCTAATGTCTTGAGTGCACCTTTGACTTCTTCCTTTAGGATCAGTGGCTCTTGATCATATGCTACCTCTTGAAGTGATTGAATATAGACCATTTCTTTTTGGTACAGTCACTCTGTGTATTCCTTCCATCTTCTTTTGATGCTTTCTGCATCATTCAATATTTTGCCCATAGAATCCTTCAATACTACAAGTCGAGGTTTGAATTTTTCTTCAGTTCCCTCAGCTTGAGAAATGCTGAGCATGGTCTTTCCTTTTGGTTTTTTAACTCCAGGTCTTTGCACATTTCATTAAATTATTTGATTTTGTCTTCTCGAGCTCACTTTGAAATTTTCTGTTTAGCTTTTTTTGCTCCTCACTTCTTCCATTTTCTTTATCTCTACCCTGGAGATCAAGTTTCAGAGTCTCATATGACAACCATTTTTGTTTTCCCCTTCTTTCTTGTCTTCTGAGTGACTTTTACTTTCTTCTTGTATTGATATTCTTGATGTCATCCCACAACTTTTCAGGTCTGTGGTCATTAGTGTCTAATGCATCAAATCTGTTCTTCAGATGATCTCAAAATTCAGGTGAGATACATTAAAAGTCATATTTTGGTTTTCAAGGACTTTTAAAATTTTTCTTCAGCTTTAGCCTGAATTTGCATATTGATGGTATGTTCCCAGTCTGCCCCTGGCCTTGTTTTGCTTGATGATAGGGAGTTTTTCCACCCTCTCTTTCCATAGATGTAATCAGTTTGAATTCTTATGTATTCCATCTGATGAGGTTCATGTGTATAGTTGTCTTTTATGTTTCTATCATGCCATCACTAGCATCGTTATTGTCACCATGGACATATTTTCCAACTACTGATCCCTTGACTTTGTTTCCAACCTTTGCATTCCAATTGCCAGTAATTATCAATATAGATTGATTGCATGTGTGATCAATTTCAGAATAACGAATTTATTAGAATTCTTTAATTTCATCTTGCCTGGCTTTAATTGTTAGTGTGTACATTTGAATAATAGTGGCATTAGCTGGTCTTCTTTGTAGGCATATGGATATTACACTATCATAGACAGCATTGTACTTCAAGACATCTTAAGATGTATTGTATTTTGTTTTGTTTTTTTTTTTAATGATGAATGTGGCACCATTCCTGGCATAATAAACAATGTGATTGTCAGATTCAAAATGGTCAATACCAGTTCATTTAAACTCACTAATGACTAGAACATCAATGTTTATAAGTTCCATTTCATTTTTAACAATTTCCAATTTCCTTAGATTCATACTTCATACATTTCATGTTCTTATTATTAATGGATATTAAAACTGTTTCTCTTCATTTTGAGTTGGGCCCCATCAGCAAATGAAGTTCCTGAGGAATTTACTTCATTCTCAATCACAATCAACTCTAATTTGAGGAGACAGCTCTTACTCAGTGACATTTTGATTCCCTTCCAACATGAGGGACTCATCTTCTGTCACTAGGTCTCACAATATTCTGCTGCTCTTCGTCATGCTTTAATATTCAATATTCTGGTGCTGACAGTGTTCCATTGCTATTCTTAAGGTTTTCAGAGATTAAATATTCATAAGTAGTCCATCTCTCCTTTTTCTTAGTCTGTCTTTGTCTGGAAGCTGAGCTGAAACTTGTCCATGCTAGTATTTACATTACCTGTGGCACAGGTTCCAGAATCACAGAAACACACAAGCCACCACAGTATGACAGGTTGACATACCAATAGTGGGAAACCTAAGATAGGAATAGTTAATTCTATGATAAGTGGCTATGAGTAGCCAATCAATTGAAGGGATGCTTCCTTGGGGATGTGGCCTGCTCCCAATACAATGGTTCTAACTCTTTCTTCCTATGGGGACCTGGGTCTCTACAAGTTCAAGATAATGAACTTCTCTCTCTATATATGCCTATATATGTTTCACTTGTTTTGCTTCTGTAGAAAACCCAGCCTAAGGCAATTCTCATGTGAATTCTGACTCATAGTAACTGTGTATACAGTTTTTGGGGAGGAGCTGTTAAGTTTGAACCACTGACCTTGCAGTTCACACTGACCTTTTAGTTGAGTGCTTATCCTACACAGCTACACCAAAATTTCCATTAACATATAGGGGTTAGGATTTAAAATACTTATCAAAAAATGGAGGATATTTATATCAAATCACAAAATGGAGGTCAACCACACAATCATAGGAATCATGACTTATGTAAGTTGATGCATATTTTGTAGGGACACAATTCACTCAGTTACATTGGAAAGCCCATGGTCCTTCCTTATATTTCTTGTACTAGCCCTAGCATTGCTCAGCTTGAATTATTAATGCATTATCAGTCTTAAATTCATGATTTTAAAGAATAGTTTTCAAAGGTAACTAAAACTTTTGAATAATATAAATTAGAGTTGATAAGTCAGCCAAACCATGTCCTAGGGAAATATGTATATCCAAAGATACACCAAATAAAAACTGACTAGAAAATGTTTGGAAGGACTAAACTTCATTTTCCTCACCCATTCATGTGTTTCTATATTAGAGAGAATAAAATCTTGAAGCCATTTGTCACAGTTAAAAAATGCTAAGGCTCCTCTTTGGACTAGCTAATACACTGCAAAATTGAAGGTCGAATTTATTTAGTATGTTGAGTGAAGGTTTAAAGACAAATCATCCATATACATTCAACAAATCATATGCTTTATTTCATCTCAATGATTGCACTCCTCTTCCTGCAACAACAGCTGTTCCTCTTCCTCCCTGTGGTTACCCATGGACACATATTGTCTTTCAAACTCGTATATATCTGTGGATATATAAGTCCTGGTGTGACACTATAGCTTAATACATTTGACTGCAAAATCATTAGAACAGGATGGTTGGTGGTTCAAGTGGCTCTTCAGAAACCCAATACAGGGTTGTTGTGCGTCAGAATCAACTCCACAGCTCCTAACAACAACAACAACAACAAATATATATATATTTATATCACATTCTTTCTTCTATATCCATTCAGCCTTAGTCTCTGTCTATGTATCTACACAAAGAACATTTTTTGTTGTTGTTCCAAGGTTGTACATATATCACTATTTACCTCTATCCCCGTTAGCCCTTGCATACCTTCTTGTGTTTTCACCTATCTTCATCATTATTTTGCCAACCTCGCTCTTCTTGTATATTGTCCTCCCCATCACCCAAGTTAACAGTTGTTTACCATTAGCCAGTGAATGACTCTCCCTATTCTCCCACTCTTGTAAACATCAAAGAATATTTCTTATAGTATGAAAATTTTTTCTTGTGTTTCTTTTAACTGATTTCCTATTACCAGCTAGTCTTTTTTTTATTAAAAGCTCAATTGTTTCTACCAGTATTTCACTGGATTGATTATTCATTGGTAGGATTTGCATCTCAGATAGTACTTGAAGATGTAATATACGTAGAAATATTAACCAAATATCTACAAACTGCCCTAAATGACACGTTCAAGAGATCAATAATGGAAAGTTGTTGTCGGTGGTGTTAGGTGCCATTGAGTCAGTTCTGACTCAGAGAAACCTTATGCACAACAGAATTAAACACTGCCCAGTCCTGTGCCATCCTCATAATCATTGTTAACCTTGAGCCCATTGCCAGCTTGTTGTGATACACAAAGTCTAAAGCTTTTGAATAGTCAATAAAGCATAGGAAAAACTCTTCTGGTATACTCTGCTTTCAGCCATTTTCCATCTGATGTCAGCAATAATATCCCTCATTCCATGCCCTTGTCTAAATCCCACTTGAACTTCTGGCAATTCACTGTCAATGTACTGTTGCAGCTGTTTTTTAACTACCTTTTTGTTTTTAAGGATGTACTTTTATTTATATAACTTTATAAATCTTACCAACTGATATATAGAATTCTTTTTTAAAAGATAAATGTTACAATCCTTTAAAACTACTTTACTATCTGTAAAATTGGGGTCTGGAGTTTATAATTTTAAAAAACTGTTTTGATTATTTTTTTATGATGATTAATGTTCTGATACCAGTATTATACATAGTTCAAGTCTCTTTTTTTCCAGTATATTTTATAAAAACATTCTAAGTGAAATTGCTATTAGCAGGTGTTATCATGATTATTTAAAATCCCAATTAATTCTTTCTTCTCTTCAGAGTCTTCATATCAACCTGTTACACAATTGCTGCTTCTGAGTGTATAACTTATACTACCTACTTCCTCTTACATTATATGTATGTATTACCTGATCCATTAATATGAACCAATTTTATAAATATTTTCATGAAAATTTTAGAAGGCAGGTGTTTTTACCCAATTTTTTTTTTCATGTTTCTGTTATGAATTGAGTGATAGTTTACATGGGAGAACAATGGTTTTACACTCATTCTGCCATATTTCATTTCATTGCAATGATAACAGTCTCCTCCATGCACCATCATTCAACAATATTTGTTTCTATTCCCTCTGTTTTTTTGGATGTACACAAAAACACTCAGGAATATATAATCATTTAAAAAATCAATGAGCACATTCTGAAAGCCTGCCTACTGGTCTCCAGCATACAGCATTTCTCTTTTCATGAGTCTACAGTCCTCAGCTGCTCTATCTCTACATATCATCATCTTTGCCTCCATCTCCGGTGTTGCTGCTTCTCTGGGTGTGTCCCACATTCTGCTCATGCTCTTCTCCCTTCATGGGTCTAGGGTCCTCTGTTCCTGGAATGTAAGATTAACTACTCCCCCCTTTTCCTTATAAAGCTTCTACCTTTACAGTTGTAATGGTCGCAATTAGTCATGATAACAATTACTCACTATTGAATCAGAAGAATCTTATCCCCATCTCTTTTCACCAAAACTGTCTAAACAAAATGAAAACTATTCGGTGAGGATTCTACCTTTCCCTGCACACTCTGACACTAAACTCCCTCTTGAAAACATATAAACCAGCCACTTCATGCCTTTATAACCCTTCCCCACCCCCACCATTTTAGGTATCCATTGTTTAAATTGCCCATCCCTATCAACCCTGTGTAAAGAGGGAATGGGAATGATCCTTGATGTGAAAACTCCTTCCCTCTCAGT
>NW_006408591.1:8340133-8341400 GCF_000296735.1 Chrysochloris asiatica | reverse complement strand
CTTCCACTCACCAGTAGTAGACCAACACAGTTGCCAGCAAGCTTACATGCCTACTCATGTATTCTCTTCAAGTGTCAGTCTTGGAAGGGGGTTTGTCCTGAAGGGACTTGATTGCTTGCCTTGATGGCTCCCTGGAAAACAACTTGTAGTAGCCAATCAGACTACCATTTTGGTTTTGACTTTTCCTTCTGATCTTTCTTTCCTCTAACTATTTCAGGCTGGTCCGCTTGTCCTTTTACGTGGGAATGTCCAAGCTCAAAAGGTTCTGGATGGGGATCAGGATTCCACCTAAGGTTTTATACAATTCAAAGGCTCCACAAGAAACCAATTTCACTGGACAAGTTCTAAAACCCCTTTTAGGTATTCCAATCAGTTATAGGTTGAAGACAGATTTACAAGATTTTTATAATCATGTTTCCCAATATTCCTTTCTATTACACTCAAGTGTTTATTTTTAGATAATAGGCAAGGGAAGCCAACATTCATAAGCAGTGAAGCATCTTAACGTTATTTCCCTTATTTTACCCATTCAGACTGTGCTTTGATCCCTGTATCACAGAGCCCTGTTGTTCCAAGGTTGAACATACATCACTGTTTATCTCTGTACCATTTGTCCCATGCGAATATGCCTCAGTGTCCTTCCATCCCTCTCCCCTTTCTTGTATATTGCCCCCCACAACACCTGAACTATGATGTGTCTATCCAATACCCCATGCTCTACCATTTCCTGTCTCCCATCTCTGGTAACCAACAAGGTTTTTTGTTTTGTTTTGTTTTGTTTTTCCTTTTAGTATTGGTAACTTTACTTAAGCTTTTACAATAATGGTCATATGCAATATTTGTCCTTTTGAGACTGACTAATTTCACTCAGCATAATATCCACAAGTTTCATCCATGTTATGCAGTGGCTTGCAGCTGACTTGTTATTCCTCAAAGTAGCATAATATTCCATTGTGCGTATGTACCAAAGTTTGTTTATCCATTCTTCCATTGATGGGCACTTAGCCTGTCTCCGTATTTACTATTGTGAATAGTGCTACAGTAAGCATTAGTGTGTGTATGTCTACTCATATTCAGGATCGTATTTCTTTTGGGTATATTCCAAGTAGAGGAATTGCTGGATCGCAAGGTATTTCTATTTTGAACTTTCTGAAGAAGCACCATATTGTTTTCCAGGGCAGTTTGTGGACCATTTTGCATTTCCACCTGCAATGTAGGAGTATCTCCACATCCTGGCCAGAATTTATTGTCCTCTATTTTTTTTTTT
>NW_006408591.1:8336425-8338978 GCF_000296735.1 Chrysochloris asiatica | reverse complement strand
TAGTCCTCTTTGACAATGTCCCTGTCCATGGTCTCAGGAGTCCCCAGGACTCGCTATACTGCTGGCCAACCAGCTCTCAATCCAGTTTGACAGGAGTCTATTGAACGTGGTGAGATTTAGCGCATGGCTTCATTGCTGTTTTTCCTCCATTTCCCCTTTTAGGTAGACCAATGTTGTCACCAGCAAGATTACATGTTTGCTCATTTATTCCCCTTAAGTTTCAGTCCTAGAAAGGGATTTGCTCTGAGGGGACTTGATTGCTTGCCTTGATGGCTCCCTGGTGAACAACTTGCTTGTTCTTGTAGTGGTCAATCAGACTGTCATTATTTCTTTCACAAAGTATCTTCTGTTCATCCAACTGCTCCAGTCTGGTCTGCTTGTCTTTTCAAGTGGAAATTTCCCACCACAGTAGATTCTGGATGGAGATCAGGATTCCACCTAAGGTCTTATGTGATGCAAAGGCTCCACAGGAAGCCTCTTTCACTGAGTAAGTTCTAACCCCATTTTAGGTATTTCAGTCAGTTATAGGCTGAAGACAGACTTACAAGCTATCTATGGTGATGTTTCTGGCTATTCCTTTCTCTCCACCTCAAGTGTATCTTTTACGATAGGCAAGGGAAACCAAGATTCATAAGACAGTCAAACATCTTAACATTATTTCTCCTCTTTTACCCATTCAAACCATGCCTCAATCCCTGTATCCAGAGACCTGTTTTTCTAAGGTTGAGCATATATCACTATTTACGTCTGTCCCACTTAGCCCATGTAAACCTGCCTAAATGTTTTCCCATCTGCCTTGTTCTTCCATTGCCCTCCCCCTTCTTGTATTTCCCCCCAACACACATACTATTGTGTGTCTATTCCCTACCCTGTGCTCCATCTTCCCCCATCCTCTTGCCCCACTCCCTACAGCCCCCAGTAACCAATAAATAATTTTTCTCCCTTTCAGTGTAGGTATTTTTTCTTAAGCTTTCATAGTAATGGTCTTATGGAATATTTCTCTTTTTCTGACTGACTAATTTCACTCAGCATGATGTCCTCATGGTTCATCCATGTTATGCAGTGGCTTGCAGCTTCCTCTTTATTCTTCAAGGTAGCTTAATATTCCATTGTGTGTTTTTACCAAAGTTTGTTTATTGATTATTCCATTAATGGGCACTTAGGCTGTCTCCATCTTTTTGCTATTATAAATAGTACTGCTATGGACATTGGTGTGCATATATCTAATTGTGATATGGCTTGTATTTCTTGTGGATCAATACCAAGTACAGGGATTGCTGGATCATAAGATATTTCTATTAAAAACTGTCAGAGGAAGCACCATACTGTTTTCCAGAGCGGGTCGACAATTTTGCAATCCCACCAGCAATGTAGGAGTCCATCATTTATTGTCCTTTGCTTTTTGGAACATCACTGTTATTGCTGGTGTGAGATGATATCTCATTGTTGTTTTGATTTGCATCTCCCTAATGGCTAGTCCTGGTGTAGCACTGTGGGCTAATGTGCCAGACTGCAAAGCTGTTTGAACTGCAAGGTCGGCAGTTCAAACTCACTAGCTGCTCCTTGGAAATCCTATGCAGAGTAGCTAAGTGTCAGAATTGACTCAATGGCACTCAACAACAACAACAACAATGGCTAGTGAGGAATCCTGGTGTGGTGCTGTGGGTTAATGCATCCGACTGGGAAGTTGTTTGAGCTGCAAGGTCGGTGGTTCAAACTCACCAGCTGCTCCTTGGAAACCCTATACAGGGTCGCTATGGGTTGGAATCAACTCAACGGCACTTAACAAAAACAACAATGGCTATTGAACGTGCACATGTCTTCATATGTTTGTTGGCTGCCAGAATCTCCTCCTTGGTGAAGTGTCTGTTCAAATCCTGTGCCCATTTTGTAATTCAGTTATTTGTCTTTTTCTTATAGAGGTTTTGTAGTTTACTATATATTTTAGAAATTAGTCCCTTGTCTGATGTGTCATTGCAAAAGATTTTTTCCCATTCTGTGGGTTCCCTTTTTACTACTTTGGTGAAGGCTTTTGATGCACATATGTTTTTAATTTTTAATATGTTCCAGTCATCTATTTTATCTTCTTTTGTTTGTGCAATTTTCACAATGTTTGGTAGTCTGTGCACGCTCTGTATTAGGGCCCTCAAATTTGTCCCCATTTTTTCATTGATGACCTTTATAATTCTGAGGTTCACATTTAGGTCTTAAATCCATGATGAGTTGATTTTTGTATATGGTGTGAGGTAAAGGTCTTATTTCAATCTTTTGCATATCGCTTTCCAATTCTGCCAGCACCATCTGTTGAAGAGACTATCTCCTCCCCATGCAATAAACTTAGGCACATTGTCAAAAATTAGTTGGCTGTATGTGGATGGGTTTATTTCTGGATTCTCAATTCTGTTCCATTGATCTATGTATCTTTCATTTTACCGGTACCAAGCTGTTTTGCCCACTGTAGCCATGTAGTAAATTTTGAAATAAGGGAGTTAGAGGCTTCCAACTTTATTCTTCTTCTTAAGCAATGCTTTGCTTATATATGGACTCTCTTTC
>NW_006408591.1:8333953-8335789 GCF_000296735.1 Chrysochloris asiatica | reverse complement strand
TTTGTCAAATACCTTTTCTGCATCAATTGATGTATTCATGTGGTTCTTTTCCTTTTTTCTTTATTTATAATGGTGGAGTACATTGATTCTTTTTCTAATAATGAACCACCCTTACATCCTAATATGAATCCCACTTGGTCATGATGTATTATTTTTTTTATGTGCTGTTGAATTCTGTTGGCTAGGATTTTGTTGAGAATTTTTGCATCTGTGTTCATGAATGGTATTGGTCAATAATTTTATTTCTTGATGATGTCCTTCCCTCATTTTGGTATGAGACTTATGCTTGCTTCATAAAATGTATTAGGTAGTTTCCATCCTCTTTGATATTCTGGAATAATTTGAGTAGAATTGGTGACAGCTCTTCCTGAATATATGGTATACCTCACCAGTGAAGCCATCTGGATGTGGACTTCTTTTGTTTTGGAGTTTTTTGATGACCTGATGAATTTTTCTTTTGTTATCACTGTGTTCAAGTTTACTACTTCACTCTGTA
The DNA here is from genome assembly GCF_000296735.1 of Chrysochloris asiatica. Classification (NCBI taxonomy): domain Eukaryota; kingdom Metazoa; phylum Chordata; class Mammalia; order Afrosoricida; family Chrysochloridae; genus Chrysochloris; species Chrysochloris asiatica. The sequence goes on along the minus strand of NW_006408591.1, from coordinate 8,335,293 downwards.
AGTTTAGGTATATTGCATTTTTATAAAAAATGTATCCATCTCTTCTTAGTTTTCAAATTTGTTAGAGTACATCTCTTTATAGTATTCTGTTAATATCCTTTTTATTTCCTTTGGTTCCTTTGTGGCATTGCCCATGTGGTTTCTAATGCATGTTTATTTGTGTCTTCTCCCTCTTTTATTTTGTTAGGTTTTCCAATGGTTTGTCAATTTTATTAATCCTTATAAAAAAAACAGCTTCTTGCCATGTTGGTTCTTTCTATAGTTTTACAGTATTCTGTTTCATTTATTTCTGCTCTAATCTTTATTTCTTTTGTTTTGGTGACTGTAGGTTCCCTTTGGTCTGTTTCTAATTGTTGGAAATGCTGTGTTAATATGTTAATTTTGGTTCTTTCTTCTTTTTGGATGTGCACATTTATTGCAATAAATTGTTCTCTCAGCACCACTTTTGCCATGTCCCAAAGATTTTGGTCTGTTGTGTTTTTGTCATTCTCAGTAGTTTCTAGGAAATTTGTGAGTTCACATTTAATTTCTTCCACTACCCAGTCACTTTCAGCAGGGTGTTATTCAGTTTGCATGTTTGTGATTTTATTTCCTTGGTCTTCCTGTTGTTGATTTCTAGTTTTATAGCATTGTGGTCTGAAAGAGGCTTTGTGGTATTTTCATATTTGTAAATTTATGGAGGCTTGTTTGTGGCCTAAGACATGGTTAATTCTGGAGAATTTCCATGTGCACTGGAAAGGAATGTGTAGTGTGCTGTTGTTGGGTTGAATGCTCTGTACATATCTATAAGGTCAAGTTGTTGGATTGTGCTGTTTAGTTCCTCTGTATCTTTGTCAATTTTCTTTCTGGTTGTTATATACCTTTTTGAAAGTGGGGTATTAAAACTTTCCATTATAATTATAGATGTGTCTATTTATTTCTTCAATTTTAGTAGAGTTTTCTTTATATATCTTGGTGTATATGTCTTGGTGCTCTTTCATTTGGAGCATATATATTTATTTTGGTTATGTCATCTTGCTCAATTGACCCTTTGATCATGAGATAATGTCCTTTTTTATCTCTTAATCTGTTTCTTGCCTTAAAGTTTATTTTATCAGAGATTAGTATTGCCACTGCTGCTCATTTTTTATTGCAATTAGCTTGGTATATTTTTTACCATCATTTCACTTTTAGCCTGTTTTTGTCTTTGTGTGTAAGGTGTGTCTTTTGCAGACAACATATTGAAGTTTCTTGTTTTTTTTATCCATTCTGCCACTCTCTCTATCTTCACTGGTGCATTTAATCCTTTGACATTCAATGTAATTTTCAGTAGGTATGAATTAATTGTTGTCATTATGTTA
>NW_006408591.1:8326832-8333094 GCF_000296735.1 Chrysochloris asiatica | reverse complement strand
ACATTTTTATTTTCCCTGGCTGCTTTCAGAATTCTTTCCTTGTCTTTGATTTTGGAAAGCTTGATTTTTATATGTTCTGGTGATTTCCTTTGGGGTCTATCCTTTCTGGGGTTCGTTCAGCTTCTTGAACGCTATCTTCTCATCCTTCAAATTATTAAGGAAATTTTCTTCCAGAAGCTCATCAACTATCTCCTCTGTGGAATTCTGTGATTCTTCCTGTTCTGTAATGCCAATAATTCTTAAGTTTTTCCTCTTCATATTGTCCAACATGTATCTTAGACTCTCTTCAGATTTTATTATCCTTTTTTCTGCTTGCACTTCTATCTTAGCAGTATTGAGAGATTGTCTTCCAGTTAGCTGGTTCTGGCCTCCATCTCTTCAATTCTACTCCTTTGCTCTTTCAATGTATTGTCCACTTCTGATATTTTGTTATTAATCATCTGGGCCTCTTTTTGCAGGTTTTGAATTGTTTCCAATGCTGTATCAATCTTGTTTGATTGCTGTTGTAGCACTTTCCTGACTTCTTCTTTATTTTCTTCACCCCTTTCTGAAGCATTTGTATTTGTCTCCATATCATTCTTCTGAATTACATCTCAGGGAGAAGAAGAGCCTGCTCTTCTTCTAATGGGAAGTCTATGTATGCCTCCATCTTATTTGTCTCAGATGCTCTTTTCTGGTTTTGGACATTTGCTGTTATCTTTTGTTATTTTTTTATTGGACATTTTCAATAGTTAGGTGTGTTTTCATGGATTAAATGAATGAATGTTGCTGTGTTAATAAGCTTGCTGATTATCTCCTGGTAAATATTATCTGGAGATAGGCATTTCCTTTCACATCTCTTATTTTTCCTGTGCGAGATATCTTAGCAAGTGTTGGCTATGTAATGCATAGTAGCTGGTATTGGCTCCTGTCTAAATGGTGGGTTATTATGGGGTATGCTTGTAGCTTGGCTATATGGCCAAGATTGCTGTCTCTTCTTGGGTATTGTAGGAAGAGAAAGTTGTATTCCCCAAGAAAAAAGTGAGACCAAAAGCACCCCAAACAGAAACAATATAAAAGCAGAGACAAAAACTACCATATAAAAACAAAACCATAGCAAACTGTTGAGTAGCCTTTTCTGTGCAGGACAGTGTACATGCACAATAGAAGCTTCCTGTGGTAGGTGGGGTGTCCACTTGTTCACGCATGCCCTCTAGTCACTGCTGTGGAGGTGCACAGATAGATACTGAGAAATGAATGAATGAAAGATTGTTCACAATGTTTATCTCTGAAGGTCAATTAAGTATCTGTGTATGTACAGCATCATTCTCTAAAAAACTGTGTCCTTGTATATAACAGTTGGTGTTGGCTCTTGCCTTTTATAGTGGGGTTTTAAAGGTGCAAATACAGTTTGGCTGTATGGTCAGACCTGCTGTCTCTTTTTAGGTAAGGCAAGAATAAAGGCTCCCACCTAAATAGGAAACTCAACTTTAGGGCTAAATCCCAGAATCACACATCATAAGAAGAAGCCGTGGGAAAATTGTGCCCTGTGGGCACAATGCTGGATCCTTTTTGTGGTGTGCTCCAACCTGCCTGATGATGTCCTAGCTGGGCAGAGAGGGTGCAACAGGGGAGAGGTTGAAAGAAAAGTATATAAAAAAACACTCATCACACCTCTTTTTCCACATGTCACTCTGTGGCTTTCATGCTGTATCATCCTGGCTGTGGCCCCTCTGCTTTTCTGAACTTTGCTGTTATTGGTGGTGTGAGATGATATCTTATTGTTGTTTTGATTTACATATCTCTAATGGGTAATGATCGTGAACATTTTTTATGTATTTGTTGGCTGTGCTAATCTCTTCCTTGGTGAAGTGTCTGTTCATGTTCTGTGCCTATTTTTTAATTGGGTAATTTGTCTTTTTCTTGTAGAGGTGTTGTAGTTTCCTATAGATTTTAGAAATTAGTCCCTTGTCTCTATATGAATGGGTTATTTTCTGGATTTTAATTCTGTTCCATTGATCTTTGTATCTTTCATTGTTCCAGCACAAGGCTATTTTGACCGCTGTAGCCATGTGGTAAAATTTGAAATCAGGGAGCAAGAGTCTTCCAAGTTTGTTGTTCTTCTGAAGCAGTGCTTTGCTTGTCAGGGGTCTCTTTCCTTTCCATATAAAGTTTGTAATTGTTTTATTCATCCCTTTAAAGAATGTCATTGAAATCTAGATTGGGACTGCGTTATATGTTAAGTCTTCTTCCATGGTATAGTCTTCCATTTTTGTACTTTACTTTGTATAAGTCCTTTGTTTCTCTGGTTACATTTATTCTTAAATATTTCATCCTTTGGGCGACTATTATAAATGGTATTGCTTTCCTAACTTCCTTTTCAGTGTTGTCATTATTGGTATAGAGCAATCCAACTGATTTTTGTATGTTGATCTGGTACCCTGCCACTTTGCTGAATCTTCCAATGAGTTTTAATAGATTATTTGCTGAGTCTTTGGGGTTTTCTGTGTATAGGATCATATCATATGCAAATAGAGAGAGTTTTACTTTCTCTTTTCCAATTTTGATGACTTTAATTTCCTATCTTGCCTTAAATCTCTGGCTAAGACTTCCAAAACAATATTGAATAGGAGTGGTGATAAAGGCATTGTTGTATGGTTCTTGTTCTCAAAGGGAAGGGTTTCAGTTTCTCTTCATTGAGAGTGATGCTTCGTTTTGTATATATGCTTCGATTATGTTGAAGAATTTCCCTTCAATTCTTACTTTGATGAGTCTTTTTATCAGGAATAGATTTTTTATTTTCTCAAATGCCTTTTATGCAACAATCAATATGATCCTTTGATTCTTTTCCTTTTAAATATATATGATGGATTACATTGATTGTTTTTCTAATGTTGAACCATCCTTACATCCCTGATATGAATTCCACTTGGTCATGATGTATTATTTTTTTGATGTGTTTTTGAATTGTGTTGGCTAGGATTTTGTTGAAAATTTTCACATCTATATTCACGAATGATATTGGTCTATAATTTTCTTTCTTAGTGATGTCCTTTCCTGGTTTTTGTACGAGGGTTATTCTTGCTTCATAGAATGTATTAAGAATTTTTCTATCCTTTTCTATATTCTGGAATAATTTGAGTAGATTTTGTGACCATTCTTCCCTGAATGTTTGGTTGAACTCAGCAGTGATGCTATCTGGACCTGAACGTTTTTTGTTGGGATTTTTTTTTTTTTTTTTTTTATGGCCTGGTCAATTTCTTCCTTTGTTATAGGTCTGGTAATCATTTCTACTTTAGTCTGTGTAAGTTTAGGTAAGTCATGATTTTATAAAACTATATCCATTTCTCCTAGATTTTCAAATTAGTTGAAGTACAGCTCTTCATAATATTCTGTTATTACCCTTTTTATTTCTATTGGTTCTGTTGTGACATCACCCATGAGGTTTCTTATGTGTGTTATTTTGTTAGGTTTGCCAATGGTGTGTCAATTTTATTAATCCTTTACCAGCTTCTTTTCTTGCTGACACTTTCTATAGATTTTCTGTTTTCTATCTCATTTATTGTTGCTCTAATCTTTATTATTTCTTTTCTTCTGTTGACTGTAGTTTAACTTGGCTGGTCTGTTTATAGTTGTTGGAGATGTTGTGTGAATGTGTTGATTTTGATTATTTCTTCTCTTTGGATTTGTGCATTTATTGTAATAAATTGTCCTCTCAGCACCATTTTTGCCATTTTCTGAAGATTTTGGTTTGTTGTGTTTTTATCATCATTTGTTTCTAGGAACTTTGTGAATTCATGTTTTATTTCTTCTACTACCCAGTAGCACTTAAGCACAGTGTTATTCAGTTTCCATGCATTTGATTTCATTTCCTTGGTCTTCCTATTGTTGATTTCTAATTTTATAGCATCGTGGTTTGAGAAGATACTTTGTTGTAGTATTTTAGTGTTTGTAAATGTATGGAGGTTTGTTATGTGGCCTAACACATGGTCTATTCTAGAGAATGTTTCATGTGCATTGGAAAAGAATGTGTATTGTACTGTTGGATTGAATGTTCTGTGCATATCTATGAGGTCAAGTTGGCTGATTTTGTTGTTTGGTTCCTCTGTGTCTTTGTCGAGTTTCTTTCTGGTTGTTGTATATTGTTTTGAAAGTTGTCTATCAAAATCTCCCAAGATTATTGTATATTTGTGTATTTATTTCTTCAAATCTATTAGAGTTTACTTCATATATTTTGGAGTTCTTTCACTTGTGAGTATGTATATTTATTTATTATGGTTATGTCATCTTGTTCAAATGACCCTTTAATCATGAGATAACGTTAATCTTTATCTATTATGCTGGGTTTTGCCTTAAATTTTATTTTATAGAGATTAGTATTGCTACTCCTGTTAGTTAGTGATTAAAATTAGCATGGTATATTTTTACCATCCTTTAACTTTTAAACTATTTTTGTCTGTGTGTGTAAGGTGTGTGTGTCTCTTACAGACTGCACATTGAAGTAAGTTTGTTTCTTATCCATTCAGCCACTCTGTATCTTAACTGCTGCATTCAATTCATTAACACTAACTATCAATAGGTATGAATTAGTTGCTATTATTAAGTTTTTTGTTGTTGTGCTGCTGGTTTCTTTGTTCTGTATGCCTTTCGGTGCTGAGTTCATGTTTTTTGTCTTCCTTGTTGTCAATTTCTTCATAGTTTTAATGTTTCCATGTTTTTCTTGGGTATTCATTTTCTTGATATGTGGTGAAGTATTAATTTTCTTTAAGGTTACTCTGTATATACTAAATTTTCCTCTGAATTGGACTGCTAACCTCAAGGTCGGCAGTTTGAAACTACCAGCCATTCCGCAGGAGAAAGATAAGGCTTTCTACTCCCGTAAAGATTTACAGCCTCAGAAACCCTGTGTAGGGTCACTATGAGTCAGAACAGACTCCATGGTACTTAACAACAACAAGCACTCAGGAATATATAATCATTCAAACAACCAAAGGGTATACCCTGCAAGTAATCCCCCCGACCACCATCACACAGCCCCTCTCCCTCCTTGTGTCTAGTGTCCCCAGACATTCCATCTCTCAATGTCATCACCTCTGCCTCCATCTCTGACATTGCTGCTTCCCTGGATAGGGTCCTGCACTTAACTTTTCTCCTTTGATGGACCCAGTATCTTCTGCTCCTGGACTGCAAGATCAACCAATCCCCTCCGTATGCTACAAAACATCTACCTTTACATTTGCAACATTCACAATCAGTCCTGACAGCAATTATTAACTATTGAACCACAAGAGTCTTATCTCCATCTCCTTTCACCAGCACAGTCTAGACAGGTTGGAAATCACTCAATGGAGATTCTACCTTCCTCCATGCCCTCTGGATCTAGGATCCCTCTTGAAAGTTTGTAAGCCAGCCACTTCTTGCCTTTGTAGCCCCCTCTCCCCCATTTTGGATAGCCAATGTCCAAGTTGTCCATCCCTGTCTACTCTGTATATGGAGGGGATGGGAATGATCCTTGCTCTAAAGATTTGTTCCCTCTTTTGAGCTACTGCATCAATAGGTGTAGGTCAAGTTCATCAAATTGTATCAGATTACAATTTTTTTCCCTCTTCTTTCTTTTTCTTGTAGAGCTCTGATCATGCAGTCATTGAAGCCTGCTCAAATCAGTATTATCTGCATGTTCTTGTGCATATGCCCTCTCTTCTTATCAGCTGGACGCTTTACTTTCCACTCTAGTGTTCTGTGGCTATCTTACTGACTCTGGGCCCAAGAGTCCCCAGGTCCTGCCACACTGCTGGTCAACCAGGTCTCTAGCCAGGTTCACAGGAGTCTATTAAATGTTATAGGGCTTAGCTTGCACCTTCATTGCTGTTTTTCCCTCACTTCCCCTTATCGGTGTGTAGTCCCATTGAGTCTTATTCTTGGAATGGGGTTTCCACTGAGGGGACGCAACCACTTGCCTTGTCTCCTGGGCAAGCAACTTGCTTGTTCTTGTAGTAACAGTTGGTCTGCCTATATTTTTTTTATTTTTCCTGTCAGTCTTTCTTTCAAGAAGTATCTTCTGCTTTTCTAGCCACTCCAGGCTGGTCTGCTCATCCTTTCAAGTGGAAATTTCCCATTTCTGAAGATTCTGAATGTGGTTCAGGATTCCACCTATAGTCTTATGTAATGCAGAGGCTCCGCAGGAAACCTCCTTCACTGGGCACGTTGTAGCCCCATTTTAGGTATTCCAATCAGTTATAGGCAGAAGATGAACTTACAAGCTTTCTATGGTGATATTTCTTAC
>NW_006408591.1:8287503-8325142 GCF_000296735.1 Chrysochloris asiatica | reverse complement strand
TCTATATAAAGTTTGTAATTATTTTTTCCATCTCTTTGAAGAATGTTGTTGGAATCTGGGTTGGAATTGCATTATATGTGTAAATTGCTTTGGACAGTATTGATATTTTCACAATGTTAAGTCTTCCTATCCTGGAGCATGTGAACCATTGTCTCTTGATCATATTGTATCTCCTGAAATGGTTTAACATAATCCATTTTTTTTTTTTTTTTTGTACAATGACTCTATGTATTCCTTCCATCTTATGTTGATGCTTTCTGAGTCATTCGATATTTTGCCCATGTTGTTGTTGCTGTTGCTAGGTGCTGTCAAGTCATTTCTGACCCATAGTAATCCTATGCACAACAGAACAAAACACCATCTTCTCCTGGTCCATCCTTACTGTTGCTGCTTCATTGATTTATTTTTGCATTTATGCGCAATCCATGCTGAAGTCTGTAATCTTTGATCCTCATCACTAAGCGTGTTAACTCCTCTTCTATTTCAGCAAGCAAGGTTGCATCTCCTGCATATCTCTGGTTATTAATGAGTTTCCTCCAAATTAATGTTAATTATAAAGAACATTCTTCTTCAGACAGTTGTATTTCTCTGTCTTGAATTTAGCTGAGCTAGCAGATCCCCTTGGGTTTCACTGTTTTGATTGTACTTTTTTTGGAAGGTTCCCTAAAAATTCTAAGACAAGTATAATACTGAAAGGACTTATCTATAGCCATCCATTAATCAAAATGGCATATTTAAACATACTTTGTATGGAATTGTTGTTGTTAAGTGCCGTTGAGTCAATTCTGACTCATAGCAACCCTGTTTAGGGTTTCCAAGGAGTAGCTGGTTGAGCTTGAACCACTGACCTTGCAGTTCAAATGATTTTGCCGTCTGATTCATTGGCCCATTGCGCCACACCAGGGCTCCTTGTATGGAATAATCCTATGCATATATAAACTGGAAATCTAATAGCATAACTTTTTTACTTGCCCTAATTTCAAGCTGAACATGATATCTCCAACTTTTATACATGGATTTTTTAAGCCATTCACTTTCACTTATTCATTTATCCCCTCTCCAACTAACAGAAACTTAGCTTCTACCATTTGTCACCCATTTAGTTGTTTGCTGAATCTTAGTATGTTTATATGATGGTGGTGAGCTATGGCATCAGTTCTAATTAATAGCTATGCTGCATAGGTCTTCTGAGGCTCTAAATCTTTATCAAAGCAGAAAACCTCATCATTCGCCAGCAGAACAGTTGGCAATTTTGAGCTTCTGATCTTGAGTTTAGCAACCAGACTTGGAACCACTATGCTACAAGAGTTCCATAGTACTATAATTTTATAGTGGTTTAATAATTATTAATCCATATTTGTATGGGGAGAAAAAATTATACCAAATATTTGTTAGGTACCCTTGAGTCAGGACCAACTTCTAACAAACCCATGCACAGCAGAAAGAAACACTGCCGAGTCCTGGGCCAACCTTACATTTGTTGCTGTGTTTGAGCCCATTGTTTCTGCCACTGTGCCAATACATCTGGTGGCAGGTGGGGGTGGTTCTTCCTCTTTCTCTCCCACCCTCCACTTTACCAAACATGATATCCTTCTCTAGTGACTAGTCCCTCCTGACAATATGGCTGAAGTATAAGAGACAAAGTCTGTCCATGCTGGCTTCCAAGGAGCATGCTGGTGGTACCTCTTCCAACACAGATCTGTTGGTCATTTTGGCAGTCCAAGGTACTTTAATATTCTTCTCCAATGCCACAACTCAAATGCATCAATTCTTCTACCGTCTTCCTTATTCACTGCCCAACTTTCACATTTTCAATATGAGGTTATTGAAAATGCCATGGCTTGGGTCAGGAACACTTTAGTCTTCAAACTGACATCTTTGCTCTTCAACACTTTAAAGAAGTCTTGTGCAGCAGATTTGCCCAATGGTATATGTTGTTTGATTTCGTGACAGTTGCATTCGTGAGTATTGATGGTTGATCCAAGTAAAATGAAGTCTTTGACAACTTCATTTTTTTTTTTTTTTTCCCATTTGTATGGATATTGTTTCTTGGTTCAGTGGTGAAGATTTTTGTTTTCCTTACATTCAAACATAACCCATACTGAAGGTCTTTGATTTTCATCAGTAAGTTTTTTAAGTCCTCTTTGCTTTTAGCAAGCAAGGTTGTATCACTACATATCACAGATTGTTAATGAGTCTTTCTCCAATCCTGGTGCCATGTTCTTTTTCATATACTCCAGCCTCTCAGATTATTTGTTCAGTATACAGATTGAATATATGTGGTGAAAGACTATAACACTGGTGCACACCTTTCCTAATTTTAAAACATTCAGTGTTGCCTTGTTCTGTTTTTACAACTACCTGTTGGTCTATGTACAGGTTTCTCATGAGCACAATTAAATGTTCTGGAATATTCATACTTCACAATGTTGTCCATAGTTTATCATGATCCACACAATCGAAAGCCTTTGTGTAATCAATTAAGCACAGGTAAACATCTTTCTGGTAGTCTCTGGTTTCCTCCAAGATCCATCTGATGTCAGCAATGATATCCCTTGTTACACAAGCTCTTCTGAATCCAACTTGAACCTCTGGAAGTTCTCCGACAATATATGGTAGAATTCTTAAAGAAAATCTCTTGTGTATTACTCCAACAGTCTCTACTCATTTCCCATGTTTTTTTAGGGCATTCCCTTCAATGATGTGCTCTTGCTAGCTTGTTTCATCAGTGCCCATATTTTTCTTGGGCTCTAGAATTTTCTAAAGGAATTTTTTTTTAATTTCATATATTAAATTTTACTTTTGTGCTATAAGAGTTTATGGATTTTGACAAATACATAATACAATGTATCCAGCATTTCACAATTACAGAGAATATTTTAACTGTCCAAGATTAAAAAAAAAAAAAGTATCTAACTTATTCTAAAATCACGCTGTTGTCATTGTTGTTAGTTGCCAATGTTTTGGTTCCACTCATAATGACACTATGCACAACAGAATTAAAAACTATCCTGTTCTATGCCATCTTCACAATTGTTGTTTCACTTTAGTTCATTGCAACTGCCACAGTGTCAATACGTCTTTTGGGGCTTCTTCTTCCTTTTCGTTGACACTCCACTTTACCAAGTATAATGTCCTTCTCCAGGGACTGGTCCCTCCTGATAAAATGTCTTATACATTAGAGACAAATTGGCCTATCCATGCTTCTAAGAAGTATTCTAGCTGTACTTCTTCCAAAACAGATTTATTTGTTCTTCTGGCAGTCTTTGGTACTTTCAATATTCTTCTGCAACACCATAACTAAAATGAAAATAAGGTTATTGAAAATACCATGACTTGGGTCAGGAACACCTTATTCCTCAAACTAACATCTTTGTTCTTGAATACTTTAAAGAGGTCTTATGCATCAGATTTGCCTGATGTAATATGCTGTTTGATTTCTTGAGTGCTGATTCCATGATTTTTGAACACTGACAATTTCTTTTTGATATAGTGACTCTATGTATTTCTTACATATTCTTTTGAAGCTTCCTGCATCATTCAATATTTTGACTATTGAGTCCTTCAATACTTCAAGTTGAGTCTTGATTTTTTTCTCCATTTTTTTTCAGCTTGAGAAATGCTGAGCATGTTCTTCACTTTTGGTTTTCCAACTCCAGATGTTTGTACATTTCATTATAATACTTGACTTTGTCTTTTCAAACTGTCCTTTGAAATTTTTTGTTCAGTTATTTTCCTTCCTCATAGCTTCATTTGCTGCAAAGTAAGTTTCTTCTGTCATCCATTTTGTTCTTTTCATTCTTTCTTGTCTTTTTAATAACATTTTGCTTTCTTCCTGTTCTTGGCATTGTCCACAGTTCTTTTGTTCTTTGTTCATTAGTGTCTAATGCATCAAATCTGTTCTTGAGATGGTCTCTAAATTCAAATGAGCTCTAAATTCTTTGCTCTAATGTCACCTTTTCCGTGTCATATAAATAAAATTGTTAGGTATAAAGTTTTTATGGAGTCCTGGTGTGGTTTTGTATGATAAGTACTGCACTGCTAACTGAAAGGTGAGCAGGTCAAATCCACTAGACCCTCCAAAGGAAACCTATACAGATTTCTGTGAGTCAGAATAGACTCCAAGGAACACTGGCTTATTTCACTCAGCAATACATAGATAAGATTTATCCTTGTCTTTATGTGGCTTGATAATTCTTGCTTTGGTGGATAAGCACTGAACTGCTAACCACAAGACTGGTAGTTCTAGCCCACAAGCAGTTTTGTGGGAGAAAGATGAGATTTTTCTTCTCTCACTGATATTTGCTGCCTCAGAAACCATATACACGGTTGCTATAAATCAGAGCAGACTCAGTGGCATTTAAAAATAATGATTGGTAAGATTCTAAGATTGCTAAGATTCTTTTTCATATGCTTATTTGACTTCTGTACATCCTTAATGAAGTGTCTATTCAGATCTTTGAGCCATTTCTTTCTTAAATTGTTTTTGTTTTCTTTTATTGAGCTTTAAGGGCTTTTTATAAATTCTAGACACAAATCCTGTATCAATTGTGTGAATTTCATATATTTTCTCCTACTGTCTGGCTTGTTTTTTGTTTCTTTTAAAGGTGTATATTCATACATATATATCTATATATAGCGAGAGAGCTCTGGTAGCATAGTGGTTATGAATTGGACTGCTAATCTCATGGTCAGCAGTTTGAAACTACCAGCTGTTCCACAGGAGAAAGATGAGGCTTTCTGCTCCCATAAAGATTTGCAGCCTCAGAAACCCTGTACAGGGTCACTGTGAGTCAGAACTGACTCCACGGTACTTAACAACAACAATATATGTATATATATATGGATTGAGTCCTAATGTGGCTATGGGCTATGTAGGATAAGCACTGGACTGTTAACAGTAAGATGAATGGTTTAAACTGACAAGCTGTTGCTAGGAAACCCTATCCATTGTCGCTCTGAATAGCAAACAACTCAAAAGCACTGAACTATATATATATAGCTGTTGTTGTTAATTGTCACCCAATAGGTTCCGACTCACAGCTACCCTGTATAGTGTTTCTGAGGAGTGGCTGATGTCTGAAGTACTGATCTTGCAATTCAAACCTAAGTTGCTTTCCAGTTTTTATCCTACAATGCCACACCAGGACTCTCTCTCTCTTTCTATCATTGAGCCATGTTGAGTTAGTTCTGACTCATAACCACCTGTATGAGGTTTCCGAGGAGCAGCTGGTGAGCTTGAACTGCCAACCCTACAGTTCAAATGGCTTTGTAGTCTGATGCATTAACCCACAGCACCACACCAGGATTCCTATACATATCTTAATAGGGTGTTTTTATGATTGTTAAAGTAAATGAACTATTTTTGTATACTCTAGATAAATTAATTAACTTCTTAACTTCAGAAACATCTCTATATTTTTAATAAACCAGTGCCTTATATTTTGGTATGAGAGGCAGTCATGAAATACTGATTATGTATGTATAGAAATAAAATCAAACCCATTTGAAGACATTTATATAATGCTTCCAACTGCAGTGGTAGGCAATTAAGTATTAACTTCCTTTCATTCTTATTAAAACCTAACTGATAATAAGCCAATTCCTCCCCTATTGTGTGTATATAGTTCCCATTATCATTAATTGGAGTTATAAGTGTAAGAAAAAAGGGAAACATTTAAACTTTATAGTTGTTAAAATACATACACAAAAGCATTATCAGTTGTCCAAGAGGTCAAATTCTCTCAACCAGTAGATGTCATTCTCTTTCTATTTTAATGTGAAATTTCAACCTCTGCCTTTAGTTATCTGTTCTGCAAGCAAAGTATGGAAATCAGTTTCATTTCATTCTGCTTTTCTTTTGCTCCTGGTTCCAGGTTGCTATCTTTTTTCTTCCATTCTAAGATTTCAAAAGTTTGCAATTGTGGCAGTTTGAAAGACATGACAGTCAATAACTTGTGTCTCTAGTCACTGAGAACTTAATGTGGAATATTTATCTATTTGTTCATTCAATTCACTGAAAGTATTTATTGATTAAGTTGAAATGGAGAGACAGTCTGTTCTCACTTCTTTTTATTGGGACATTCCATGATTTTTTCTTTTTCTTGTAAAAATAAACAGGTAAGTGCTATCACTGTTTTCAGTTAGGTGCCAATAAAATCAAACACTTTGGAAGCACTGACCATGTTTCACCATTCATGGGTCTAGAAACTGCTGTAGATGTGATCTCTTCCTTGAGATCAAGTTCTTCTTAATTGCACCAGTTTTGTACTCTGATTCCACTCTAGCCCACTGCCCTCAAGTCAATTCTGATTAAGCATCCTATAAGTCAGAATAGAGCTACTCCCTGGAATTTCTGACACTGTAAATCTTTACAGAAACAGATTTTCATAGATTTTCCTTCAAAGCAGCTGGTGGATTTGAACTGCCCACCACACATTAGCAGTCCTGGTATGGTGCTGTGGGTTAATGTGCCAGACTGCAAAGCCATTTGAACTGCAAGGTCGGTGGTTCAATCTCACCAGCTGCTCCTCAGAAACCCTATACAGGGTCACTATGGGTCGGAACCAACTCAATGGCACTTAACAACAACAACAATCTTACAGTGGAGTCCTGGTGTGGCATTATGGGCTAATGCATCAGACTGCAAAGTCGTTTGAACTGCAAAGTTGGTGGTTCAAGCTCATCAACTGCTCCTTGGAAACCCTATATTGGGTCGCTTTGGGTCAGAATTGACTTGATGACACTTAACAACAACAACAATCCTATAGTATCTTTGTACATTTATCTTACTCCTAGCTTGGTGCTGGGGGTTAATTAACTAGACTGAATGGTTGGCAGTTCAGGCTCATAAGGTGCTCCTCGGAATCCTTATACAGGGTTGTTGTGAGTTGGAACTGACTCGATGACTTTAAAAAGCAATAACAATTAGTATTTGGTGTCCTGGTATGGCACTATAGGATAAGTACTGGATTGCTAGCCACAAGGTCGGTTTTTCAAATCCACCATCAATTCCTTGTGAACCCTATACAGGGTCGCTATGGGCCAGAACTGATTTGATGGCTCTTAACAACAATAACAACAAACTGTTTGGCATTAACGGGTATTTATTCAGTTAGTAAATATTTGTGGAGAACTGATTATTTTAGGCATATGTAAGATGTTGTTCTCTACAGAACACGAGAATAAAGATAACCCAGGTAGGAATACATCTAATTTCTAACCAGGAAGAAAATGCTACAGAAAACTAATTAGAGAATATCATGAAGCATAGGGAAACGACATCTTTCAGCCTTGGGGTTAAAGAAGGACTTTCCATAAAATATAGTATTCAAGTAGTGTACTTAAATTAATAAAACATATCCAGGAGAAAGGAGTAGAGTGGTACAGCAAAAGATGGAACAGGATTTCAGAAACGGGGCATTTGTTTACTTCATTGTTTTAGAGTAGCCTAATAAGTAATAGGTATTAGACTAATAAGTGAAAGGTACATTTTAATCAGTGAGTGAATTAGTAAATTTCTTCAAGATTCCAACACCATATAGTCCCTTCCTTCTTCCTAGTCTCTATTAGTCTGGAGACTCCACTGAAACCTGTCTACCATAGCATAATTTCCAGCATCACAGCAACATGCAAACCACCACAGATGAGTGGTGGAATGGAAATATTAAGCTCTCCTGGTGTGGGGCTATGTGTTAATGTGCCAGACTGCAAAGTCATTTGAACTGCAAGGTTGGCAGTTCGGGCTCACCAGCTGTTCCTTGGAAACTCTATACAGGGTCACTATGGGTGGGAACGACTCAACAGCACTTAACAACAACAACAAAATATAAAGCAATTAGTGTAAGTGTCAAGTCACTTAGTCATATTCTGAAAGAAGATAAAAATAAAACACCATGCTCTTCAACTAGTAGATTCTTTAGAAGACCTAATCAGTTTGGATAATACAGTTTCAAAATATGTTATTCTCAGTGAGTGGCAATAATGAACTAATATATAGGTCTAGTGTGCATTTTAAAACTCACGAAAATATAACATGGAGGCTAAATACATGAAATTTGAAATAGTACCATGGATTTAAACCTAAATAATACCATTCATTAAGCTTTTATGCTCCTAATAACTACTCATCTGGTTTTCACTATGCTATTGTTGTTACGAGCTCTGGTAGCGTAGTGGTTATGAATCGGGCTGTGAACCGCAAGGTCAGCAGTTCGAAACTACCAGCGGTTCCGCGGGAGAAAGATGAGGTGTTCTGCTCCTGTAAAGATTTACAATCTCGGAAACCCTGTGCAGGGTCGTTATGAGTCGGAACCGACTCCACGGCACTTAACAACAACAACAACATTGTTGTTAAGTGTTGGTGAGCCATAGCAACCCTGTATAGGGTTTGTGAGGAGTGGCTGCTGAGCTTAAACTGCCGACCTTGTGGTTCAAAATGACCTTGCAGTCCAGAGCATTAACCCACAGCACCACACCAGGACTCTGATTTTCACAGTATGACTTATAAATTAGGAAAACAGATTATTTTCCTTAAGTAGGTATTTTCATAATCCCATTGTTCATACATGATGTGACTTGTCTATAAAATTAAATACCTATTCAGCACACTTTAATTTCTGTGGTGTTTCTCCCAATCAACTAACCAAAATGAATACTAAGCACATCTGGATGGTGGTGCACCATGGAGTCGGCTCTAACTCACAGCTACCCTGCGTAGTGTTTCTGAGACTGTAAATCTTTATGGGAGCAGAAAGTAGACTGGTAGTTTTGAACTGCTGACCTTGAGGTGAGCAGCCCGACTTATAGTGCTCATATATGTTTTAATAAATATGTAAATCTACATAAGACTCCTAAAGTTCTAAAAATTTACATAACTATTGAAAAAGTAGGAAGATAAGAAGGAAAGATTAGTTCCCCTGGGGTGGAGGGGATAGTGATTGAGTATAGATGTGGCTCTGAGATATTCATGTAGTAGAAAGTATCAAAGTATATGATCTAATTCTTTAAAACATGTAGGAAAAGACATCACAGTATGGCAAATCGTGATAATCAGTGACCTTAACATTCATTTCCTACAGTTTTCTTACTAGTGACACAATCTCAGTGACAATGGTGATCACCAGCAACTCTCATGTACCTCACATCTTTATTTTTGTGTCATCATTTCTAATAAATAGACTCAGTATTTCTTTAAAAAGGGTCGAGAAAAATCAGGACAGTACTAAAATTCCCTGTTGTCTAAAAATTGAGAATATATATGTGGGCAGTGCTGTAAGGAAAAAGAAGCCAATTTAAAGGCTGCCCAAGGAATTTGACCATAATATCCATAAAAATGGGAGCACGCTGACTGTATAGGACAAAGTACCAAACTGAAACCCAGAAGGTCAGCAGTTTAAGCCCATCAGCCACTCTGTGGGAGAAAGATGAGGCTTTCTCCTCCTGCAAAGATTTACAGTCTCAGAAAATTTACACAGGGTTATTATGAGTCAGAGATGACTCAAAGACACTTAACAATAACACCCCCATTTTGGGTAGCTTTCCATGAATTTTTGAAGACACTTCATATAATGTGTACATATATGTGTATATATGTGTGTAGGTGTGAATATATTTTTTTTTAACTTGCTGTATTCATAGTAATTTGTTTATGTACTATAAAATTGTATTTTTTAAAATTCTGGTGAAGCAGTAAGGATAAACACAGGAAGTATAAGTTGATATAAGAAGTCCCTGATATATGGAAAATCTACTGAATGCAAAGGAATTAATTCTCACACAATTATCTAGTAGAGAAAGGTATATAGCATATTCCTAGATAATATTAAGCCAAATTTCCAAAAATTTGTATTTAAGCATATAGACCCAATCCTTTTAATCCCTTGGTAATGAAACCATAGCTAATTAAAACAGTGTGTTCTTATGGGAGTCTCAATTTTAATAATGCTGACAGGCCAGGTCAATATGACAAACTCACAGAATAATGGGTTATGTAGTGCTGAATAAGTGTAATTTCAAAACTTCAGCACTTTGAGGGGAAAAACTTAAATTGTGAGAAACCAAAACCTATTTTTGAGCTATGATTTTGCTGTTGTTAAGTGCTGTCGAATCAGTTCCAACTCATAGTGAACCTGTGTAAGTTTTCTGAGGAGCAGCTAGTGGGTTTGAACTGCTGACCTTGTAGTTCACAGTCCAGTGCTAATTCTAAAAAAAGACATATTGACTTAACAAAGGAGCTTTATCTGAAAAAGAGGAATCTTGACCTTATTACCAGTAGATTGCATTTAAATCACTTTTTGAGGAAGTAAATAAATCCTGAACCATGACAAAAAAGCAATTGATCAATGACCCAGACTCTGTTACCTTGGCTAGTCTAAGAATTTCTCTTTCATGGTAAAATTATTGTTCTTTCAAGAAGTTCTCAAACAATTTTTCTGATAATATAGAGACATCTTGAAATATTGAAGGATTCTATAATAAGGAGCTCTGGTAGCATAGTGGTTACAAATCAGGCTGTGAACCGCAAGGTCAGCAGTTCGAAACTACCAGCTGTTCTGTGGGAGAAAGATGATGCTTTCTGCTCCCGTAAAGATTTACAGCCTTAGAAACCCTGTACAGGGTCACTATGAGTCAGAACCGACTCCACGGCACATGGCAACAACAACAAATGGGCAAAATACTGAGAGATGCAGGAAGCATCAAAAGAAGATGGAAGGAATAACAGAGTTACTGTACCAAAAAGAAATGGTTGGTGTTCAACCATTTCAAGAAGTAGCAAACAATTAAAAGCCAATGATCCTGAGGGAAGAAGTCCAAGGTGCACTGAAGGCATTATCTAAGAACAGGGGTCTGGGAATTAATGGACTACAAATAGAAATCTTTTAATACAGCACTAGAGGCAGTCACTCATCTATGCCAAGAAATTTGAAAGACAGCTCCCTGACCAATTAACTGGAAGAGACTCATATTTGTGCATATTCCAAAGAGAGGTGACAGGACAGAATGAAGGAATCACCTTACAATATCATTAATAATGCAAGTAAGCAAAATTTTGCTAGAGATTACTCAAAAATGGATGCAACAGTATATTGACAGGGAACTGCCAGAAGTTCTAACCAGATTCAGACAGTGATGTGGAGTAAGGGATATCATTGCTGGTATCAGAACACCAGAAAGGTGTTGTTGTTGTTGTTGTTGTTTTTTTAATTTTATTTACTATACAAAGACGTTCAACTATGTGGATCATGGAAAGCTATAGACAACTCTGGGGAGAATGGGTATTATTATTTTCCCTGAGATTTTGGGGCATGACTCCGAAAGAGAATATGCACTTTCACTCTAGGGGCTAAAGCATCAGTATATATATCAATGTGGGTGCAAATGTAAGCATTTTTTTTTTACACTGAGGATAAGCTAGTTTCTTACAATAGGAAAAAAAAAAAAAAAAGATTGACTTAAACCAGAAGGCAGATACACCCAAACACAAAAAGAAACAAAAAAGAAGGAAAAATCCTAAGGAATTTTGAATTCCAAGTTTCAGTGTTTCCTGATAACCAGAAGCATTTTATCTTGCTCCAGTTAGTAAGATTTCCTTTGTAATTGTCAAAGAACCTATTTAAATTGTGACTTCATGTAATGGAAAATCCAGGAGTATTTGATTTTAGGCACAACTTTTGAACATGATCTTTCATCAAGATGTAAAATCAAGTCTACATTCCATGGATTGGTTAATCTTCAACAGGTTTATTATCCCAACTAATCTGTAGAAATTTCAGCAGAGAACAATTTATGTTCAAATCATGTGAAATGACAGAAAAAGAGGTTTAAGAATCATTGCATTATTATGATTCACACTTTCTTTACTAATTGGCTAGTAGTCATGGAAGTTTGAATTAAGAGATAATCTTCATCAGCTTGGGTCCCTGGTTGAATATTATGTGAACTACCTCCTTGCTTAACCCACAGTGAAGATGTAAAATGAATGAGATATAAATATTTTTATTTTAATATACAATGATATCTGAGCTAATTTTTGTATTATCTTTAGTAAAACTTTACTCACATGGGATATCAATGATATTGTCTGATGATATCCTCATTCCATCGGGTTAACTCTCTTTGGAATGAGCACAAATATAGATATATTTCAGTCACTTGGTCAAGTATTGTTCTTCCAAATTTCTTGGCATAGATGAGTGAGTGCCTCCAGTGCCACATCAGTTTTGTGAAATGTTTCAATTTGTGTTCCATCTATTCCCAATGCTCTGTTCTCTTCCAAGGATTGTTCTGCACCTTAGACTTTTTCCATCAGGATCATTGGCTCTTGATCATATGCTACCTCTTGAAATAGTTGAATATAGACCATTTCTTTTTGGTACAGTGACTCTGTGTATTCCTTCCATCTTCTTTTGATGCTTTCTGTATCTTTCAATATTTTGCCCATAGAATCCTTCAATACTGAAAGTCAAAGCTTGGATTTTTCTTCAGTTCCCTCAACCTGAGAAATACTGAGCATGTTCTTCCCTTTTTGTTTTTTAACTCCAGGTCTTTGCACATTCTGTTATAATACTTGACTTTGTCTTCTTGAGCTGACCTTTGAAATTTTCTGTTCAACTCTGTTCCTCTTCACTTCTTCCATTTGCTTTAGCATATCTGTGCTGGAGAGCAAGCTCCAGAGTCTTTTCTGACATTCATTTTGGTCTTTCCTTCTTTCTTGTCTTAATGACCTTTTGTGTCTTTCTGTCTAATGTTCTTGATGTTATCCCAAAAATCATCTATTCCCTGGTCTTTAGTGTCTAATGCATCAGATTTGTTCTTGAGAAGACTGCTATATTCATGTGTGATACATAGGAATGTCATATTTTGGTTTTCATAGACTTGTTGGAAGTTTGTTCAGCTTCTGGATGAATTTACATATGAGCGATCAATCCTCCATAGTCTATGCATGACCTTGTTTTTGCTGATTTTATGGATCTTTTCCAGCATCTCTTTCCACAAATGTAGTCAATTTGATTTCTGTGTATTTCATCTGGTGGTTTCAATGTGTATAATCTTCTTTTATGATGTTTAAAAAAGTATTTGAAATAAACAAGTCACTGGTCTTGCAAAGTTCTATCATGTGATTTCCAGCATCATTTCTGTCATCAAGGCCGTATTTTCTAACTACTGATCCTTCCTCTTTGTTTCTGACCTTTGCATTCCAATAGCCAGTAATTGTCAATGCATCTTGATTGCATATTTGATGAATTGCAGACTGAATAAGTTGATAGACTTCTTCAATTTCATCATCACTGGCATTAGTGGTTGGTTTATAAATTTGAATAATAGTGGTATTAACTTTTCTTCCTTGTAGGCATATGGATATTATTCTATCAGAGATTATGTGCAGGTGACCAGGAGGCTGATTTCTAGAAAGTGCCCCTTGGTTGTTTAAATGATTATATATTCCTGTGTGGGATATTGTGTATGAGTGTGTACATCTAAAAAAAAAAAAAAAAAAAGTGGGAGTTTCTTGATAAAAAAAATAATCTATGGTGGTATTGGGGAGAGGAGGAAATGATACATGTGCTAGAGGGTAAACACATATTGACAGGTATGATGGGGGCAGGCAATATACAACCAGTGGGAGTATGGTAGAGGAAAGATGGGTATGACAGGAGACACAGAGAGGAATGCAGTAGTTAAAGTGATTATAGGTAAATGCTATTAAATGTTGGTACACAGAGGGGATTGCAACCATGCAATGAAGCAAAGTATATGATTTGTTGAATGTAAAATAGTTAATCTGCTCTGTAAACCTACACTCAATTCACAATAAAAAGTAAAAAAAAGAAAAGAAAAAGTGAAATTATCTTACCTTCTTTTGTTGTTCTTGTTAAGTGCCGTCAAGTCGGTTCCGACACATAGCGACCCTGTACAGGGTTTCCGAGGCTGTAAATCTTTACGGGAGCAGAATGCCTCATCTTTCTCTCACGGATTGGCTGGTAGTTTCGAACTGCTGGACTCAAGGTTCACAGGCCAATTCGTAACCACTACGCTACCAGAGCTCCTTCTTTAAAAACCTCTAAATGGATAGAAGTGGTACCCAGTAAATCATTCCAATTGAATAGAAAATTCTATGACAATAGTCTATGACTCCTGTCTACCTGGAAATGAAAGAGAAAAGAGGAAGGGCTGGTTGGTATGAAGTCTGGTGAGACCCGGGGACTCCTACGCCTATGGACAAGGATCTAGCCACAGAGGACTAGAGTTTAGAGTGAAGTGTCCAGCTGATATGAAGTGAGGGGAGATGCAGAAGAAATCTTAAACTTGCAGATAGTACCCATTTGATGTAGCCTCAATGGTTTAATAATCAGAACTCAACTAGAGGAAGATAAATAAATTAGATAAAGGCAGCAAGTGCAAATTGCTACAATTTGATGAACTTGACCTATACTTATAGATGTAGCAGCTCAAAATATCAATTGAGACAGAAGGATTCTTCACATTAAGGAACAAACCTATACCTTCTGTCTATAGGGTTGATAAGGATGGGCAACTTAGACAGTGGTTACTCAAAATGAAGTGGGTGCTATCAAGGCATGAAGTGGCTGGCTTACAAGTTTTCAAGAGGGAGTTTAGTTTCAGAGTGTGTGGGGGAAGGTAGAATCCCCACTGAATGGTTTTCCTCTTGTCTAGACAGGTCTAATGAAAGGAGATAGAGATAAGATTCTTATGATTCAATATTGAGTAATTGTTATCATGACTAATTGCAATTGTCACAACTGTACAGGTAGAAGTTTTGTAACATAAAGGGGGCAGTAGTTAATTGTACATTCCAGGAACAGAGGACCCTAGAACCATCAAGGTAGAAGAGCATTTTCAGAATGTGGTACCCTATCCAGAGAAGGAACAACACCAGAGATGGAGGCAGAGGTAACGACATGGAGAGATCAAAAATCTGAGGATGCTAAACTCAGGGAAAGAGAAAGGTTTTGTGCTGGCAGCCAAGAGGCAGGCTTGCAGAATTTGATCTTGGGTTATTTAAATGATGATATTTTCCTGAGTGTTTTTGTGTATGTCAAAAAACAAACGAAACAAAAAAACCAGAGTAAATATAAGCAAATACTATTGAATGATGATGCATGGAGAGGATTGTAATCATTACAATGAAAAGAAATACAATAGGATAAGTGCAAAACTGATGTTCTCCAATGTAACAATATCACTCAGATTACAATAAAAGCTTTTTTTTTAACCCCCCCCCCCAACAACACACACAAAGTCTATGTGTGTTGGAGTCTAACTTGACACACAGATCACCAGACTTAAGATTCCCACAGAAGGAAAGAGAGGATATCGCCAACTGAATCATGAATTCAGGTTTTACACATGAACAGGCCCAATTCATATCCTCATGAAGCTGCTTAAATTTTGAATGATGTGAGCATTCACTTCAAGCACCAGTCTGAATTTTTGAGATCCAAAATTACCCTTGGGGCTTCCAACATTCTGTAAGAAGGAAGAAGTCCTGGTGACAAAGCGGGCCAAGCTTTAGGTTGATACTTACAAGGTTTACAATTCAAACCCACCAACTGCTCTGTGGGAGAAAGATGAGACCGTCTGTTCCCTTAAAGATTTACAGCCTCCGAAACCCTAGGGAGAAGTTCTATTCTTCCCCATAGGTTACCTGTGAGTTGGGTTATTGTAGTGGAGTCAATTCCAACTCATAGCAACCCTGTATAGGATTTCTGAGCCTGTAACTCTTTATGAGAGCAGAAAACCTCATCTTTCTACCACAGAGTGCCTGTTGGACTTGAACTGCTTATCTAGTGGCTAGCAGCTCAACAAGCAACCCACTAGGCTACCAGGGCTTCCTGTGAGTCAGAATTAACTCTACATCAGAGGTTATAAGGAAGAAACAGTGTTGCTTTCCTATGTCCTCTTCAGAAGTACAGAAGGGGTATAGTGGGAAAAGGAAGGGACTCCAACAAATCCAAGCCAAAGTGCTTTGGAGGATAATAGACTGCAGATCTATTACCAGTTATTAGATTTAGAGCTTCCCCAATGAACATTGCAAACTCCAAGATAGAGTGTCTTGCAATGCATGTGATTTAGGAAATGGTTGAGGTCAATTGTTTCTCTAAGTCTTCATAATTCACCTCTTTGAATATATGTATTTACTACAGAGACTCGGTTTTGTTTACACTGCTGCATATTAAGTATGTAGGACACAGATAACTTTGTTTATGAGTCTCTGACCAAGCAGACTAGATGAATACTGTTAAGAGATCTTGGATTTAAAGTTTGATATCAGCTGTGGAGCTCTGGTAGCGTAGTGGTTACGAATCGTGCTGCGAACCTTAAGGACAGCAGTTCGAAACTACCAGCCGTTCCGCGGGAGAAAGATGAGGCTTTCTGCTCCCGTAAAGATTTACAGCCTCGGAAACCCTGTACAGGGTCGCTATGGGTCGGAACCGACTCGAGGGCACTTAACAACAACAACATCAGCTGTGGAACTTTGGAGTTATTTGCTATGTGTGAGTGTATTTTTCAGGTGGGAAGAAGCTCAACACAACATGTAAATATAAAAAGCAGACTGTGAGAACCATTTGAGCTGTTCACAAATATTTGATATTTTTCTGGCCTATAGTAGGATCACTATTCTCTGCTAATTTGAACTCAGACATGGCTCTGTGATTTCCTTTGTCAATTCATTGGGAGAGGAAGTAAGACCTGTGATTCCTCATACTCTGTCTTTTTGACTATGTAATCACAGAACCCTCTGTCTGATAAAAGCATCATCAGTTCAAGTCCCTTAGTGACTACAAGAAGAAGAGACCTCTTTGTCAATTGATGGATTACATACTATCTTCATGGACAGAATCCATTATTTTAATAATTTAGAAGGAGATTCCAACAGCATTTTTGATATTTTATAAATGTAGCACGGGCCATTCATTATTGTAACCTTAAACAAATCACTGTTGTTCAGAGAGTAAAACATGCTGACTGGTTTAAACATGGTTTTATTATTTTTGCATGTGTTGAGTTGGTTCCAGCTCATAGCAACCCTGTATAGGGTTTCCAAGGAATGGCTGGTGAGCTTGGACCACTGACCTTATGATTCAAACCAACCTTGTGGTTCAGTGCTTTACCCCATAGTGTCACATCAGGACTCCAATTTAAGCATGTTGCTGTTGTTGTTAAGTGTTGTTGAGTCAATTCTGACCCATAGCGACCCTGTATAGGGTTTCCAAGAAGCAGTTGGGTGAGCTTGAACTGCCAGTCTTGCAGTTCAAATGGCTTTGTAGTCTGGCACATTAACCCACAGTGCCACATCGTTGTTGTTATTAAGTGCCATAGAATCGGTTCCGACCCATAGCAACCCTGTATAGGGTTTCTGAGGAGCAGCTGGTGAGCTTGAACCACCGTCCTTGCAGTTCAAACTGCTTTACTGTCTGGCGCATTAACCCACAATACCACACCGGGACTCCAATAGTGCCACATAAGTCACATGAAATTCTGGAAAGTAAGGATGCAATATAGACAAAAAGGGGTTGGTACATGTAAATCTGGCATTTGATTGGTGTTTTATTTAAGAAGTGGTTAAACGGATGAGGAACAGTAAAATCAATATATGTCTGGTTTGCTCATTATTCCTCAATATCTATATTATCTATATTTAGTTCTTTAATAGTTGTGCTTCTTAAATTTTATGGAATATTCTAGTATCGTTCTAACAATTTAATTTTTTTAACTTGGGAAAGATTGAGTTGGTTTACAGTCACTGTCAATGCAAAGTATCAAAACTAAGATAAATCACAATATGATTGCTCAAATTAAAATTACTAAATTAGGTGAGTATTCTATTGTGAGAAATTTCAATGTTTTTTACTATTTCCTAAACTCTCTATCATAGAAAATCCCAGAGAATGACTGTTGTAGATGAATGCAGATTATAATCAAGTACAGATTTTATCTGGGGCTTCTTATAGAATTACAAATGATTCTAAATACTTTAAAAAGATAAATCATCCACATTCCCTTTCCAGTTCATACTTATTCTGTGAACATTTTGGTTTCCACATTATAAATGGTATGAATATTGTTCTTAGATATTGCTTTTTCATTCACTATAATGAAGATGATGGTTTATATACTGAAATTTCATACTTTTAAAAGAAAAACAAACAAAAACAGGATTAGGACAATCTTCAGATATATTTCAGGCTCATTCTGTAATAACTGGAAATTTATCTCTGAGTTGCTATAATGAGAGCTTTAATATGATTAAAACAAACAAAGGTCCATACATACAAGTTGAATTTATTACATTGGTTTGCTCAGTGAACTGTATAATTTGTTTCCCTGCCAACAATGTTTTGTTTGGTTAGGTTTGCCAATGCAAGAATCAAGTAAAATCCTTCTTCAAGCAGAGAAATATTTAAGGTACTGAGAGACTTCTATAACATCACACCTTAGATATGGCTTTCATCTGTAATACACACAATCAAGGTGTTCAGTTATAATCCAGAAAGGTGAAGGGATTCTGGCGGCTTGTATCAATGCTTTGGCTAATAATATCATTATGTTGTCTGAGTGTCCAGGATTATAATTTCCACCAAACTAGATGTACCACTATATCAGTAGGAGTATATGAATAAACATGCAAAATTAGATAGGTCTGTATTTTCTGCTGAACTTCTTGTGTGGTGCTGTATGATCAGCAATGGATGGTGGACCACAGCATTGGCAGTTCAAACCCACCACATGCTTTGGAAACTTTATACAGGTTTGTTATGAGTCAAAATCAACTCAATGGCACTTAACAACAACAAATATTTTCCACTAGGTTTCCTATTAACAACCTGGCCTTCAATTCTTCACTGCTTAGTGGTACTCTTCACACTGTAATTAAAATCAGAATGGCATTGTGATGCTCCTACTAAACCACTTTGGAAGCATTAGATTTATATCTCCAGAAATTTTCTGCTTTATACTTTTTACTGAAACAATATCACATTATTTTGAGTTATTTGCATTCTCTGTGTAGTAGTTTCCCTCTTCTATGTATGAGTAGTTGTTCAAGTTATTCCTTCTTTCAGGAATGCACTTCTCATCCCTTTCAAACTGGTGTCATTCTAACGCTTCAAGGTTCAGATTTGATAATGACCTGCTAGCTGTCTTTGAGCCATCATATTACTTTGTGAATGAGTCCAACTTATAGAGGAGAAAATAGAGATAAAGGCATTAAAAGATCATCAACATATATGTTAGAGCCAAGGTTTAAAACCAAGTTTCTGGCCTCCAAAAAACATGTGCAGGCTAATTGGCATGGGAGTCTAATGTTTACTGTCTTTGAAGCCCTCATGTACTTTGAGTATTTCTTCATCCAGTTAGTGCTAGAGTACTGGTGTGGTGCTGTGGTATAATACACTGGATTGCAAGGTCAGTTTGAACTACAAGATCACCAGGAACTCCTAAGAAACCCTATGGGGTTCATCTTCTAGTACTCTATCTGATATTCTGGTACTCTTCATCATGTTTCAGTATTCAATATTGTCATACTGACAGTGTTCCACTGTTATTCTTAAGGTTTTCAGTGACTAAGTATTCAGAAGCAGTCCCTGTTTTCTTCTTCCGAGTTTGTTTTCATACGGAAGCTCTATTGAAACTTGTCCATTGTGAGTGATCCTGCTTGTATTTAAAAGGTCCATGGCATAGCTTCCAGAGTCACAACAATGTGCAATCCACCACAGTATGACAAAGTGCCCCAGGAGTGGTGAGCTTCAAACTACAAACTCTGTCCTGCCATTTGTGTAAATTTTCACAGTACTTTGCTAGAACCAATAGAGATTTAAATTGCCATTAAGATAAAGGGACTTAATCACTCTGAATCATTATCAGAATGATGTGGTTAGTATGCATTCCCAGGAAACAAAAAGTCAGTATGTAAATTCATTTTAGAAGAGAATGTCATATATAAACTGATGCTCCTGAGAAGAATATGTGTACATAACTTAACAAACTGGTTAAAATGTAAGCCAATTGAGAAGAACAGGAGGGTTTTCAAAAAATTCTTGGAAAACTCCCTTATCTTTTAACTACATATAAATTTTTTGAAACCCCTCCTTAGTGTTCCCAGAATTGATTACCATCATTAACTAATTTACTACTATTTCACCATCAAGAATAAGCAAACTGACTGTCTCACTTTTCCCTAACCAGATGGCCAACCTTTACAGATCAAAAGACTTCAAATAAAAACTAATCTTATCTACAATCAATCATTTACCCCTAACTTTCATTTGTTTCTTCATGTACAACTATTCATTTATTAACTATTGCATTTTCCAATATTTCAGATTTATGTCAATTAAAAAAATAAAAAGCTAGTTCCAGACTATTTTGTGCATTAATGACATATGTCTTGCAGTAATGAATGCTCAGATGCATGGAGATGGTAATGCTGTTTGTAAAGGTTTAAATTTTAATGTCAACTTTCCTGAGTCATAATTTTCAGTGACTTCAGATATATGCAATGATGTAGTCATAGTCCAAATTTGACCTGATGTGATCATGCTCTAATTTTGCATTATGCCAAGTTCCACATAAATATCTGATCTTTGTAATCTAGTTATGTTGAGTCAAGAGTTGATATTGTTGCTAAAAAGTGCTGCCTACTCAGTTCTGACTCATAGAGACCATGTATAGGGTTTCCAGTGAGTCGCTGGTGGATTAGAACCACTGACAATACAGATATCTACATCAATAAAGACAGTGGAACACTGTTGAGAGCATCTTTAGCTCTGATCTCTCAGTTCATAATTTTTTTTTTCTTCAATTCCTCCTCAATAACACCTTTTGATTTTACTTTAAGCAGATTTTGTGATTTGTGCTCTATGGCATATCTAATCCATTCACATTTATATATCATGGCATTGTTTTAAAATACTTATTTCCTTTTAGCTTTATTTTTTGAAAACATTAAAATAACAACAAAAAGTATTTCAAAGTTTATTTTACCTATGCTTCTGCAAATTTGCATGTATAATTCTTTAATTTATATACAATATGTCTATTTTAATACATAAAAATATATGTTTATTTCCCCCTGAAGCATAAAAGAAAGATACCTCTGAGTATTTTGATGTAAAAATTGTTCTTAGTATGAAACTCTGCCACTCTGCAGCAACCTACTTCTGTAGTAACCTGACATGAATTTAATTTTTCATGGTGTCATAGAAAGATCACATGGCTGAGAATCAAGATAATACTTAATGTGGCTAAGCATTAGGAGAAGATCACCCTCTGAAGGAGCTTTATATACATTCCATTACTGTTTTTGATCTGATTGAGAATCAATGCATGAAAGACAAATAAGAATAAAAAACTGGTTAATGAAATGTAGATTCAGAGAAATAGAATCTAGTCGCTGGTTCAAAAAGCTAGGATCAGTCTCCTAGGAAAAGGACACATGACAACAATCTAAGCACCATAAAGCTAGTTTTTGAAAGAGGCTCCAGCTTTCTTCTGCATGTAATTTTGAACTAGACACTTAACCTGTCTAGTCTTTAGTCTTTTCATTTCTTAAAGAGGAAAACTGTTAGTGTTAAAAATGCTTTGAAATATGCGTTTTTATCTTTCTCTAGAGGCGTTCTGAAAAGTCAGGTAGAGTCATACAATGTCTCCAGCATATTAATTAATCTAATGAACAACAACAAAAAGAAGTTAGGTTAAGAAGAAAAATTATTGCAAACAATGGAAAAGACAAACTGGTGAGGAAGGATATGGACAAAACATAGAAACTATCTCCTTGTAAGGGGGGAAGTATTATCACAAAATAGGGAACCTATCGCCTTGTATATCTGAAACCCAACTGGGATTTGTTTATCCTGCTTCTCTATTCAGCTGCCCAGTGGGGTTTTTAAACCATCAGATATCTATTAACTTCCCCTTTAACCAGTTTTTTTGCACGCACAAAACATCGCCCAGGTCATCAACATGGCACCACCAGGACAGATCTGATTGTCGAACCAGGATCCTGACAGAAGGTAAAATATGTGGGCAGTGAGTCACATAGCCCAGACGCCTCTGCAACAGAATTCATCTTGAAATCTTAGATTCTATCATAGATGCCAAATGCATGCTCAGCATCAAAAAAGAGAAATGAGGAAACAGCACACAGAAATTGAAGTGTGCAACCAGGAAAAGTCTGTCCCTTGTTTGAAAGAGGCAGAACTGCATTTGCAGATTAACTCCTGGTATGGAGCTGCGTGTTAATGCACTGCACTGCAAGGTCACTTTGAACCACAAGGTCAGAGGTTTAAGCTTACAGCCGCTCCTCAGAAACCCTAGACAAGGTCACTGTGAGTCAGAACCTACTGGACAACACTTAACAACACCAATAAAAATTCCTTAGACTGTGACCACAAGGACAGATACTACTCTTTGTGACAAGTCTTCTCTGTAGGAAGCTGTGCACTCTATGGCACATCTCCCTTGCAAGTCAGGTCGTTTCCACACTCTAATAAAACTATTTAATACTATATTTTATGACTTAATTAATAGCCTTTTCATCCTGACACAGTAACAGTTTCCTGGTAACTCTAGTGGGACACTTGGGGCTATGACATCAGAGAATTTAGGAATGGGATCAGCTGACAGTCTGTGAGTAACAAGCGGCTGCTAAAATCCTTTCATTTGGAGTCTTGCCACTGGCTGGGCTGCTTCCTTTGTGGGCACACTCAGAGAACATGAATCTTGTCATATTCTGTTTTTCTGTTTTTTTGTTCTGCTTTTCCTTCTTTTCATCTGTTTTTCTGTTATTTTCTTCCTTCTTTTCATGAAAACCTCTAGTATCTCTTTGGATGTCTTAGACATCTATGCTTCTCCCACCTATACCTGATACTGAAACTGTCAGTGTTCTTCTCTTTGTTCTTCCAGTCTTCAAAGTCACCACTAGAAGTTTGAGTCCCTCAGGCTGGCAAACAAGTATATTGGAAGACCTGATTTCTACATGAAGGGTTCAAGTACCCAAGAAAAGATGAAGATGATTAAACAGATATGGGATTGATCACCCCATTAAAGACCCATTTGTGGACAGACAGGGCATTATCTCTGGAAGTGTATGGAATGCCCTAAAACATGATGCAACGTTGATCCCAGTTGGTCAGGAGTTCCAATTCTACTAATGATGAAAACCCACCCTTCCCAACCAGAAGGTGGCTGCATTAATGATGTCCAGAGGTCAGCTCTGCTTTAATTCATCCAATTATCACTATCACCAGTGCTGAGCTATGAGTGTCTGTTGACAAAGAAGATAAGACTGTTTTATTCGTGGTAGATTTAGGAGCCACCATCTTGATCTTGCCAACCTTACTGGTCCCTGATCTTCTACTAAACACCAGATCATGGGTGTTGAGGAATTACCCCCATAGTGATTACGAATCGGTTTGCTGACCTGAAGGTCAGCAGTTTGAACTTACCAGCAGTTCCGCAGGAGAAAGATGAGGAGCTCTGCTCCCATAAAGATTTACAGCCTTGGAAACCCTGTGCAAAGTCACTATGAGTTGGAACCAACTCCAAGGTACTTAACAACAACAACAACAACAACAAGCCTTTAATAATACCATTATTATGTCTTTAAAAAAAGAAAGCTTTTTTGCATATCTTGTGTAAATGACTGACTGTCTAACATTCCTTATGGAGAGAGATTTCCTTCTCAAACTAGGAGACAATTTCTATGACATCTGTGGGTTTAAGTTAAAAAACAAAGAAACAAACAAACAAAAAACCCATGTAAGAAATAACTCTTGTGGGCATGGCCCATCTTCAGGAATTCATGAGATTACTAGACCTGGTAGACAGATTGTTGAAACAAGCAGGCTGTTCTAGGACTAGGAAATTTAAATAAGAACATAGCCATTAAGACCATGGGCAAGCCATTCTGGCTTCTCTGTGGGGAGGGAAAATGGGACATGCCATAGAATTGCATATGGGGAAATGGAACTGGAGGAGGGGCTTTTTGGGGACAAGAATAAAAAACATTTGTCTTGGGCCATGTGGCCCATCTGCCCATGTCTATTGGGTTGGGCACCCGATTTTGAAAAATCAGATAAAGAAAACCTCACTCTCACTAAAATAAGTACAGATTGGATTACTTGAGCAATTGTCAGTATAGACGTTTCTTGCAACCCAGAACCATTTATTTTGATTTTTAAGAAGCTTTATTAATTTTTCTATGTATTTTATTTTTCAGTCCTTGCTTCCTTAACCTGTTCTCTAAACTCTTCCCCTCTAGGTTCCAGAGCCCTAGAATATTCATCCTCCAAGAAAATCAACTCCCCATCCCCCTTTCTGTAGCCCCTAGAACAGGCAGAAGGAGATTTCTACTATGTTAGGCAGGTCAACAAACATTGCCAGGGAAGTAATTCCAAGAAAATAAAACTTCTGTCCCTTAACCTCCCAAAAGATTTTTGATTGTAAGTCTCTCTGGGAGAGAGGGATTTTAGGATAAGGGGACAGGAAGAAAATTACTGGAGGCAGTAGAAAGGACAGTACAGGTAACAGTGGAAAGATAAATAGAACTATAAAAAAAAATCCTCCAAATTAAAAAACAAAACAAACAAACAAACAAACAAA
Organism: Chrysochloris asiatica; assembly: GCF_000296735.1. Lineage (NCBI taxonomy): Eukaryota > Metazoa > Chordata > Mammalia > Afrosoricida > Chrysochloridae > Chrysochloris > Chrysochloris asiatica. The sequence goes on along the minus strand of NW_006408591.1, from coordinate 8,300,518 downwards.
CAAACGGGTGGGGCAGGATATGGACAAAAGATCTCCTTATCAGGCAGGCAAGATTAGAGCAAAATAGGGAAATTATCTCCTTGTGCAACTAAAACCCAGCTAGGGTTTGTGATGTTGTTGTTGTTAAGTGCCATCGAGTCGGTTCCGACCCATAGAGACCCTGTACAGGGTTTCCGAGGGTGTAAATCTTTACGGGAATAGGAAGTCTCATCTTTCTCCCGCGGACTGGCTGGTAGTTTAGAACCGCTGACCTTAAGGTTCTCAGCCTGATTCGTAACCACTACGCTACCAGAGCTCCTTTCCTCCTCGCCAATTCAGCAACTCATTGGGGTTTCTTAACCATTAGCTACCCATTAACTATTCCCTTAGCCAGTTTTTGGCATTTGTGCAAACAATGCCAGAGGACCCCCAACATGTCTCCATTGCAATAGAATCCATCTTGAAATCTTAGACTTTATCATGGATGCCACACAGCATGGAAAAAGAAAAATAAGGAAAAGCACGCAGAAATGGAAATGTGCAAACAGGAAAAATCTGGTGTAAGTGCCTTTGTAGTCTAACTCCTAATTATGAAAATTCCTTAGACTGAGACCACAGGGAGAGCTATTGCTGTCTGTGACACATATCCCCAGGAGGAGGCTGTGAAGTCTATAATATATTTCCTCTGCAGGTATTTTTTATATCCTAATAAAACCCTTTAATATTGTATTTCATGACTTCCTAGTCTTCTGTAGTACAAGCTAGTAACAAAGTAATACATGTTTTCTTCTTGTTTGAGAAAGTTAGGTTATATGATTGATAAGGATACAATTATTTTGCATCTAATAATTCTAATACAGAACTACTTCAATTAATAGCCAATTATGAGACAATTCCTTCCAGTACATAGAAATCTTTATCTAATTCAGTCAACATTTAACCCTATGTTACATTGTCATTTAACAGTATTTGCTTCTAACCCCTATGTTTTGTTTTGTTTTGATGTACACAAAACATATGAGTTGTGCTAATAATCTACAGAAGAGTTATTTGGACCCTGGTCTTCTTTCAACTTACTTTTTTTCCATATACTTCACTGTTCATTCTACCCTTTAATAAAGAAATAGTTCATTAAGGAGAAATGGTGAGAATGTGATGAGAAATTTTTATTGTTGTTAGGTGCATTCGAGTTGGTTATGACTCATATTAACCCTATGCATACAGAATGAAACACTGCCTGGTCCTGGGCCAACCTTACAATCCTGCCTGAGGCCATTGTTGCTGCCACTGTGCCAATTAATCTCATTGGGAGGCTTTTTCTTTTCCTCCAAACCTCTACGTTACCAAACACGATATCCTTTTCCAGTGACTGGTGCCTCCTGAGAATATGTCTGAATTATGAGAGACGAAGTCTGGCCATTCTGTCTTCCAAGGAACACTCTGGAATTGTTCTAACACAGATCTTTTTTTGTTTTGTTTTGTTTTAAGCTTTTATTGTGAATTAAGTGATAGTTTGCATAGGAGAACATCTGTCTTGTACTCATCATATTTTGTTTCATCACAATGATTACAGTCTCCTCCATACATTGTCATTTAACAGTATTTGCTTCTAACCCCTATGTTTTGTTTTGTTTTGATGTACACAAAAGCACTCAGAAATATATCATCATTTAAACAACCAAAGGGCACATTATGCAAGTCAGCCTCCTGGCTGCTACCACACAGCTTTTATCTTTCCTTGAGTCTAGAGTCCTCAGCAGCTCTATATCTCCATGCCATCACATCTGCCTCAATCTCTGGTGTCACTGCTTCTCAGTTAGGATCCCCAGTTCCATTTGTGCTCTTCTCTCTTGATGGTCCTATTGTTCTTTGTTCCTGGAATGTAAGATTAAGTATTATTCCCTGCTTTATGTCACAAAAATTCTACCTTTACAGTTGTGACAATCACAATTAGTCATGATAACAATTACTCACTCATGAATCTTTAAGAGTCCTAGCAGAATGTGCCCTTTGGTTGTTTAAATGATTATATATTCCTGAGTGTTTTTGTGTACATCAACCCCCAAGCAAAACAAACAGAGGGAGTAGAAGCAAATACTGTTAAATGATGATGTATGGAGGAGATTTTAATCATTGTAATGAAACCATGACTGCAAAACTGATATTATCCCATGTAAACTACCACTCAATTCACAATAAATACTTAAAAAAAAAAAATGTCCTAACTCCATCTCTTTTCACCAGACCCATCTAGACAAGTTGAAAACTATTCAGGGGGGATTCTACCTTCCCCTGCACACACTGAAACTAAATTTCCTTTTGAAATTTTGTAAACCAGCCACTTGATGCCTTTATGGCCCCAAATTTTAGGTATCCAATGGCTAATTTGGACTCCTGGTGTGGTGCTGTGGGTTAATGCGCCAGACTACAAAGTTGTTTGAATTGCAAGGTCGGCGGTTTAAGCTCACCAACTGTTCCTCAGAAACCCTTTACAGGGTTGCTATGAGTCGGAACCAACTAGACAGCACTTAATTACCAACCCTGTATACAGAGGGGATAGGCTTGATCCATAATGTGAAGACTCCTTCCCTAACTGTTGGTATTTTGAGCTTCTACATCCAGCAGTCAAGAAATCAAACGACATACTGCATTAGGCAAATCTGCTGCACAAAACCTTTTTAAAGTGTTGAAGAACAAAGATGTCAGGTGCACCTGACCCAAGCCATGGTATTTTCAAAAACTTCATATGCATGTGAAAGCTGGACAGTAAATAAGGAAGACCTTAGAAGAATTGATGTTTTTGAGTTATGGTGTTGGAGGAAAATATTGAAAGTGCCATGGGCTGCCTAAAGAACCAACAGATCTGTGTAGGAAGAAGTGCATCCAGAGTGCTCCTTAGATGCCAGAATGGCCAAACTTCGTCTCTCATACTTCGAAAATGTTGTCAGAAGGGACCAGTTGCTGGAGAAGGATATCATGCTTGGTAAAGTCAGAGAAAAAGAGGAAGACCTCCACAGATTTGGATTGGCAGCATCAATGGACTCAAGTGTGACAACAATTGTGAGGTTGGCCCAGGACTGGGTAGTGTTTTGTTCTATTATGTATACTGTCACTATGAATTGATACCGACTCGATGGCACCTAACAACAACAACAACATCTTGGACAATTGCTGCAATTTGCTAGAACCTGGGCTGTCTCTGTGGACTTGAGCATTGTTATTTAGCACTGGAGGAGTTGAACTTGTAGGTATGTCTGGCAGAATATAGTCATTCCAACGATCTATACTATGTAACTATGCTTTCATAATGCCTGCTTCTTATTTTAGCATTATGAAGAATCAAAGGTGGGTGATGGTGTTGGTTGTGTGCTATGGAATAAGTTCTGATTCATAGCGACCCTGTGTTGGGTTTATGGAAGCAGAAAGCCATGTCTTTCTTTCATTGGTAGATTTGAACTCCTGACCTTGCAGTTAGCAGCCCAACTCCCAACACAATACTATGTTGCCCTCAGTTACATTAGTAGCTTAGTGACAGATGCTGCCCGCCGAGAGCAGGAGTCCCTGAAGAAGAAGATTCAGCCAAAGCTCTCACTGACCCTATCCAGCTCAGTGTCCCGAGGGAATATGTCCACTCCACCATGCCATAGCAGTGGAAACCTTACTCCCCTCCTCTTCATTCTGAAGCAGCACTACCCATCACCCCCTCCTCTTCATTCCAAAGCAGTACTCCAACAGGCAGTGAGCACGATGAGGAAGAAGTGGACTATGAGGAGTCAGACAGTGACAAGTCCTGGACCACCTAGAACGACATCAGCTCGGAAGCCATTCTCTGCTCCAGGTACAAGAACGGAGGGGAGGAAAAGCTTTTTGCCCCCGCCTGGTGTCGGCCGGGTTCATCAGAAAGATGCAGCAATAACATGCTGGTCATAACTCTGCCAAGAAATCCTCACCTGCGGTTGCTGATTTTTTAAAACAGCCACCTTTTTTTTCAGGGGAAGCATTCAGCAATCCTTTAAAGAAAGAGAATTAAATGCATGCTTTAAACTTTTTCTGTAATTTTGGAATGATGTATCTTTGTAGAGTGAATGATTTTGTACATTTGCACGTGTATTCATCATACCCATTTTCATTCTTTGAAATAAGGTGCTAAACAAACAAAAAAGCTCTAGGTGCTTCAGCACATTTAAACAAAACAAAACAAAATAAAGCGGAGGGCATGTTGCACATTGAAAAAAAAAATGAGGTTTTCATATGAGGTTATTGAAAATACTGTGACTAGAGTCAGGTGTACCTTAGTCCCCAAGCTGGCATCTTTGCTCTTCAACACTTTAAAAAAGTCTTGCGCAGCAGATTTGCCTAATGCAATACAACGTTTGATTTCTTGACTGCTGCTTAATAAAAGCACTCCTTCAAAGCTGGCAGGAAGAAGAAAAAAACAAGCTATCCTTACTTTTGCCTCTTTTCAGTTATATAAGGATGCTTCAAAAAGTATGTGGACAAGTGGAATTAAACATTTTCCACAAATTTTAATTAGCCTCTACTTATCTCTTCTACTTTCTTTTTGTCAGCTCTTGTATTTACTTTTATATATAATATTCAAAGCACAGACTCGAGAGAGAACAGACTGGCATAGCTCCCTTCCTTGTTGTACATTAAAGTTATTTCTGAGAAAAGGAGCTAAAACTAGATGAGGCACCAAAAAATAGATAGTTGTAATACACAACCTCATGAGTCTACAAGCGCTATGTCATCTCTGGGAAATTACTACTTACTTGGTTTAAAAAAGGCCATTTTGAACCTGTGGTCATTTGTAACATCAACTAAAAGGAAAAGCTCACAAGACACTGAGCAGTTTTTTTTTTTCAAATTGCCATATTTTCCTTGTATATTTAAATAAGAGTGTAACCAGATCTAGTTTGCACTTGTGCCTTGAAACCAGTGTTTATGTTTTGAGTGACTTAACACAAGTCAGTGAAGATCAATGAGTCATGTCATGTAATAAAAAATGCAGTCTGAAAGAAAATAATTGGGATAAAAAAGATTAATTTGTTTGAAACAATAAAACACTTATTAAATAACAACTGCATATGATTAGAATACTTTAGATCAAAGATCAGTAGAAACACAAGTAAGTGGTGCTTTTAGGCTTTCAGCAAATTTGAGTGGCTTCAATGTTTGTGAAGTCAAGGATTATTTTGTAAATACTCTTTTCATCTTACTTTTAGTATACTTACCATACTACACCATTATAAGTATCTATAAAATCAATTTAGAAACAAAGACCTTGTCAAGGGTTTCTGACACCTTTAATTATTACTTTGGAGTCAACTCCTTACCAATCTTTGCAACTCTCTAACTTGGGGATGCTATAGATTTTTTTTTTTTTTTTTGCTTTGAACTTTATGATCAAATAATCATTCTTTTTCTCTCCCTTCTCCTAAAGATATTCTCTGCAGGTCACGTAGTTGTTGTTGTTAGGTGCCATCCAGTGGGTACCAACTCATAGCGACTGTATGCACAATCCTGGGCCAAAGTCACAATTGTTGCCATGCTTGAGCTATTGATGCTGCCACTTTGCCAATCCATCTTGCTAGGGGTTTTCCATGTTTTTTCTGACCCTCCTCCCTAGTAAACATGATATCCTTCTCCAGCGACTGGTCACTCCTGACAATATGTCCAAACTATTAGAGATGAAATTTGGCCTCTTGGCCTCCAAGGAGCACTCTGGCTGCACTTCTTCCAACACAGATTAGTTGTTTTTTTGGCATCCTATGGTACTTTCAAAAAATCTCCTCTAACACCATAACTCCAATGCATCAATTCTTCTAAGGTCTTCCTTATTCACTATCCAGCATTCACATGCATATGAGGGTATTGGAAATACCGTGACTTGGATCAGGTGTACCTTACTTCCCAAGCTGGCATCTTTGCTCTTAAACACTTTTAAAAAGCCTTGTGCAGTGGATTTGCCTAATGCAATTCAATGTTAACGTTTGATTTCTTGACTGCTGCTTCCATGTGTATTGATAGGTGATCCAAGAAGAATGAAGTCCTTGACAACTTCAATCTTTTCCCTATTGATAAGAATGTTGATTATTGGTCTAGTGGTGAAAATTTTTGTTTTCTTTACATTGAGATGCAATCCATACTAAAGGCTGTTGTCATTGATCTTCATCAGTAAACATTTTAAGTCCTCTTCACTTTCAGCAAGCAAGGTTGTTCATCTGCATATCACAGGTTGTTAATGAGTCTTCCTCCAATCCTGATGCCACGTTTTTCTTCATATAACCCAGCTTCTCAGATTACTTGCTCAGCATACATGTTGAATAAGAATGATGAAAGAATACAACCCTATCACATACCTTTCTTAATTTTAAACCATTCAATGTTCCCATGATCTGTTCTAACAACTGCATCTTGGTCCATGTACTGATTCCTCATGAGCACAATTAAGTGTTCAGGAATACTCACACTTCATAATGTTGTCTATAGCTTGACATGATCCAAACAATTGATAAGCTTTGAGTAGTCAATAAAGCACAGGTAAACATCTTTCTGATATTCTCTGCTTTCAATTAAGATCCTTCGGACATCAGCAATGATATCCCTCATTCCACGTCCTCCTCTGACTCTAGCTTGAATCTCTCAAAATTCTCTGTCAATGTATGCTTGCAGCCATTTCTGTATTGCCTTTAGTAAAACTTTCTGAAATTAACCAAACATGCAATTGAGATGTATTAATCATTACTGGTGATTGAAATGCAAATGTTGGAAACAAAGAGGAAGGATCAGTAGTTGGAAAAATATCGTTTTGGTGATAGAAATGATGCTGAAGATTGCATGATAGAATTCTGAAAAACCAATTATTTGGTCATTTCAAACACCTTCTTTAGAAAGTATAAGAGGTGATTATACACATGGATCTCACCAGATGGAATGCACAGAAATCCAAGTGACTACATCTATGGAAAGAGACTGTGGAAAAGCTCCATATCATCAGCCAAAACAGGGCCAGGGGCAAATTGTGTAATAAACCATGAGTTGCTCATATGCAAATTCAGACTGAAGCTGAAGAAAATGAAAATAAGTCCATGAATTTAGAGATCATCTGAAGAACAGATATGATACATTAAACACTAAAGACCAAAGACCAGAAGAGTTGTGGGATGACATCAGGAACATCATACAGGAAGAAAGCAAAAACTCAATAAGAAGACAAGAAAGAAGGAAAAGATCAAAATGGATGCCAGAAGATTCACTGAAACTTGTTCTCCAGCATAGAGATGCTAAAGTAAATGGAAGAAATGAGGAGGTAAAATATCTGAACCGAAAATTTCAAAGGTCTGCTTGAGAAGACAAAGTTAAATATTACAACAAAATGTGCAAAGATGTGGAGTCAGATAACCAAAAGGGAAAAACAGGCTCAGCATTTCTCAAGCTGGGGGAACTGAAGAAAAAATTCAAGCCTTGACTTTCATTGTTGAAGGATTCCTTAGACAAATTATTGAATGATGCAGAAAACATCAAAAGAAGATAGAAGGTATACATAGAGTTACTGTACCAAAAGGAAATGGTTGATGTTCAACCATTTCAAGAGGTAGCATATAATCAAGAACCAATGATACTGAAGGAAGAAGCTCAAGGTGAATTGAAGGAATTGGCAAAGAACAAGGAACCGGTAATTGCTGGAATGAAAGTTGAAATCTTTCAAGAAAGTGATGCAGCACTGAAGGCACGCAGTCATTTATGCCAAGAAATTTGGAAGACAGCTATCTGGCCAACCCATTGGAAGATATTCATATAAGTGCCCATTCCAAAGAGATGTGACCCAATGGAATTTGGAAATCTTTGGACAATATCTTTTATATACCATGCGAGTAAAGTTTTACTAAAGGTAATACAGAAACTCCCACAAGCATAAATTAACAGGGCATGTAGAATTTTATGTATTTAGGGACTGAATCGATTGTTTGGCTACTTTCTAGCACTGAATTCTATACGTAAAGAAGAAAAAAAAATAAGGCCACAAATTAGCTGATATTTCATTTTTAGTTTGGGGATTTTGTTATTTTTTCAAGTCTTTTGTTGTCATTCTTAATAAAATCTGTTACTTGTGGTAAATAAGTGTTTATTCAGACAAAAAGTTGTGTAAGCTTTCTGAATTTATTTTTATCGTATCCTTTTATGGTTAAATGCCACTTAGTCTGTTCCAGCTCATAACAATCCTGTGTAGAGATTCTCAGGAGTGATTGCTGGGTTCAAACAGATGAACTTGGTGGTCCAGTGCTTATCAAGATATTTATCTGTGCTTTATGGACTATACAAGGAGTTCAACAATGGATCATGATAAGCTATGAACAGCATTGTGGAGAATGAGTATTCTGAAACACTTTATTGTGCTCATGACGAACCTATACATAGACCAAAAGACAATCGTTCGAACAGAACAAGGGGACACTGAGTGGCTTAAAATTAGGAAAGATATGTGCCAGGGTTGTATTCTCTCACCATAATTATTCAAACTGTATGCTAAATAATTAATCCATAAAGCTGGACTATATGAAGAAGAACATGGCAACAGGATTAGAGGAAGATTAATTAACAACCTGCTATATGTAGAAGACATAATCTTACTTGCTGAATTGAAACAGAATTATAATACTTAATGGATGAAGATCAAAGACAACAACCTTTTGTATGGGTTGCACCTCAATGTAAAAAAAAAAAAAAACAAAAGCCATCACCAATGAAGCAATAATTAACGTGATCATTGGAGAAAATATTGAAGTCTTCAGAGATATCATTTTGCTTGTATTCACCATCAATACACATGGAAGCAGCAGTTAATCAAATGATATTATGTTAGGCAAATCTGCTACACAAGACCTCTTTAGAGTGTTCAAGTGCAAAGATGTCTGTTTGAGGACTAAAGTGCACCTGATCCAAGTCTTGGTGCTTTCAATAGCTGTATATGCATATAAAATTTGATAATAAAAAAAAGAAATCATAGAAGAATTGATGTATTTGAGTAATGGTGTTGGAGATGAATATTGAAGGTACCATGAAATGCGAGAAGAATGTACAAATCTGTGTTGAAAGAAGTACAAGCAGAATGCTCTTTAGCCATCAAGACGGCCATGTCTCATACTCTGGATATATTATCAGGAAAGACAAGTCACTGGTAAAGTGGAGGGCCTGTGAAAAAGAGGCTGACTCCCAACATGATGGATTGGCACAGTGGCAGCAATAATGAACTCAAGCACAACAACAATTGTGAGGTTGGCCCAGGACCGAGCAGCGTTTCATTCTGTTGTGTCTAAGGTGGCTATAAGTCAATAGCACCTAACAACAACAAGAGATATATCTCAAACAGAATATTGGTGGTGGTGGTTATGTGCCGTGGAGTCGGTTCTGACCCATAGCACCCTTGTACATCTTTACGGGAGTAGAAAGAGAATATTATGGTCAGGCAAATCCTAAAAGACAGTCTACATAGACTCTTGCTGAGAAATATGTCATAAAATTTTCTTTGGTCAATATAGAAGCTCTCTTATTTTGTGGCATCCAAAGAATGGCCTTTGGTGTAGATAATTTCAATACATGTTGTTATTAATTTTGTTAGGTTTATTTCAACTCATATTGATGCCATGTGACAGAATATAACTGTCTTATAGTATTTTCTTGGATTTAATATTTACAAAAACACATCACTTGGTGTTTTTACTGCTGAAGAGTGAGTGAGTTCTAATGTCAACTATTGGTAAGCAGTCATACACTTAAATTTTGTGCTACCAGAGCTACTTTTCAAAACATAATAAAAATAGTTTTTTGTGGGCAAGTTATCAAGGATTTGGAAGAACAAAGGACAACATCCATTCAATTGAATTATTATTTGAATTTAATCATCTATGCCCATTTTTGTTAATAATAATTCTTAATACTGGCTATGTGTCTAAGGCCTTCAGTTATTGCAATTTTTTTGTAAATTGGAGAGTGAAAAAGAAGATGTGAAGGTTTAAAAGTTAATCTACATAAAAGGCTGAATCAAAATACTTTTGCTAGAGAATAGTTTCTCATTTTAAAACTAGTTACAAATTTCTCTGAGCAGAGCAGAAGCCAAAAGCACAGCATACAAAAAAGGACAGTTATATAAGTAAAGTAGCTCCATTCCCTTGAGTTTCTTACATTTATCTCACAGATTTCTCTATCATTACTTTTCAAGGTCATTTCTCTACTTGACAGTACTTGAAAATGTCTATACACACATTCCCATTAGTTTTTTTTTTTTGTTTTTTTTTTTCTATGAGAAGTAGTTTTCTACTATCACTTGAGTTTGACTAACTTGGGAACAAATTCCAGTCCTGAGTCTTTTTAGCTTTGTGTTCTTAAGCCTCAGTTAGCTTGTCTAGAAATTATAGGTGATAATATACATTACAAATTGGGTTGCTGTGAGAAACAAAGATTCTGAGTAAAGACTTCTGCTTAGTTTCTTACTCAGCTTAAATGATCAATAAACATCGTTCAATTTTGTCCACAGGGTTGTTTATAGCAAAAGTAAACCTTCCTGAAATTTCTCTCTCCTTTTAACTAATGCCTTTTTTTGTTCCTTAGAAATTTTCAAACATTTAATTTGGTTTTGTAGAGTTGAGAAAATTTTATATCCCTAGCATAACACTGCCTACCTCTGTCCAGATTAAATGTTCTTTTTCATATTTAATGTGTAATCCTGTCTCCTTACATGTCCAAACATTTGGGAACATTTCTGTAACACACATGTAATTGAAAAAAAAATATCTATTTCTCAGTTGATAGCAATAGAATGCCTTTCTCTTTTTTGTTTCAGTGTCTAAAGTAATTACTAAAATAAAATAATGATTGTCCTTATTGTTAAGTGCTATTGAGTAGATTCTGATTTATAATGATCCTGAGTACGGTCTGAGGAGTAGCTCCTGAGTTTGGACTACTTACTTTGAAATTAGCATCCCGATGCTTTGTTTTATTCTGTTGTGCATAGGGTTGTTATGAGTTAAGAACTGACTAGACAGAACCTAAGAGCAACTGAGTAATTATAGTTGAGTAACTAAGGATCAGTTAGAAAAAATTGTGTATTTTTCTTATGCCCTGGAATAGAATATCTGCATATGTTTCTAAAATTTTCTAATGAGTGTTTTTATTTATTTTGGAATGTGAATATCTCATTAATTTCCTCACAAATCTTTTCCATTTTTCTAAGACCCTTTAACTTAGATCACAGTATTATTCAATCCTACAAGACACATTTTTTGTTGAATGAACATTTTTTTTCCTAATGATCTTATTTAGCAGTTGACAAACCAAAAAAGACATGAAACCAACTCTTAGATAGAAAAAGATTGGACTGCATGCGCTCATCTTTCATCATTATGTTTGAAGTGTCATCACTTCTATTTTTAGAATGAAGAACAAATTTCTAGAAGAGATAAATTGTTACTGAAAACTCCCTATGTAATTTGAGTCTTTAGATCAAATAAGCATTCAGAGTTTGAAGCAACTTCAATAATAATGTTGTTGTTGTGAAGTGCCTTCGAGTCGATTCTGACCCATAGTGACCCTGTATAGGGTTTCCAAGGAGCAGCTGGTGAGCTTGAGCCACCGACCTTGCAGTTCAAATGACTTTGCAATCTGATGCATTAGCCCACAGTGCCACTCCAGGACTCCTCAATAATAATTTTAAAATTTAACAAGTATTAACAAGTATCGATAATAATAATACTTGTTAAAATTTTAAATTGTTGTTTATTTGTTTTCTCTGGCATACTGAGGACAAACAATTGCTTTAATGTCCTGATGGTCATAGCCAGAATCGACATGGGACATATTTCTGGTATGAGGTCATTTTTGTGGTTTACCAAATCGAAGAGCTCTGTGATACAGGGAGACAGTCCTAGCAATCTGTTTCATCCATTTTTTTTTTTTTTTTCCATGCCTTTGCCAAGGAGACTTTGCTCAGCCCCTCCACTTATCCTGACATCAAACTGAAAGTTTCCTATCTTCTTTTAATACCTTCTGCATCATACAATATTTTGTCCATATAATCCTTCAATATTACAAGTTGAGATTGAATTTTTTTTTTCAGTTACCTTAGCTTGAGAAATGCTAAGTGTGCTCTTCCTTTTTTGTTTTCTAACTGTAGGCCTTTACACATTACATTATAATATTTGACTATGTATTCTCCAGCTGCCCTTTTTTAGCTCTTTTACCTCTTCATTTTGTCCATTTGTTTAGCATCACTATACTACAGAGCAAGTTTCAGTCTCTTCTAACATCAATTTTTGTTATTTTGTTCTTTTTTGTCTTCTTAATGACCTTTTGCTTTCTTCCTGTATGATATTCTTAATGTCATCCAACAACTCTTCTGGTCTTAGGTCTTTAGTTTCTACTATATCAAATCTGTTGATCAGATGATTTCTAAATTAAGCGATATGCTTAAGGTTACATTTTGGCTTTCATGGACTTGTTTTTATCTTCTTCAGCTTCAATCTGAAATTGCATATGAGCAATTGATGGTATTTTCAACAGTCTACTCCTGGTCTTGTTTTGACTGATAATATAGAGTTTTTCCACGGTCTCGTCCCACAAATGTAGTCATTTTGATTACTGTTTATTTCATCTGGTGACATACATGTATGTATCCATCCTTTATGTTGTTTAGAAAACGTTATTTGCAATGATGAAATCATTGTTCTTGAAAAATTCTGTCATGTGATCTCCAGCATAATTTCTGGCACCAAGGCATATTTTCCTGTACTAAACTTTCCTCTTTGTTTCAACATTTGCATTATAATTGCTGGTAATTATCAATACATCTTGATTGAATGTTTGATCAATTTCAGACTAAATAAGTTGGTAGAATGCTTCAATTTCATTATCAGTGACTTTAGTGGTTTATGTGGAAATTTGAAAAATAGCTGCATTAACTGGTCTTCATTGTAGCATATGGATATTATCCTATCATATACTGTATTGTATTTCAAGACAAATCTTGAAATGTTGTTTT
>NW_006408591.1:8285587-8286908 GCF_000296735.1 Chrysochloris asiatica | reverse complement strand
CAAGCCACCACAGTATGACGAACTGACAGAAGAGTGATGACATTCCATTCATGGGCAATTCCAATTGCTAGGCATTGTTGTTTTTGTAAGTGTCTCTGAGTCAGTTCTGACTCATAAAGACTCTGTATATTGTTTCTGAAGTCAGCTAGTGAGTTTGAACCACTGATTTTGTGATTTGAATGACCTTGTGGTCATAACTCATCTCAAATGTCTTTTTCTAATATAATATACTAAAGATAATCCTTCAGGAATTTCAAGTCACATTCTGTGTTTTCCTGAAAGTTTCTTTTCCCTCACTAATTGTTCTTTCTTTATCCCATAGAATTGCATTACAATTTTGATTCAAATACTTCTTTCCAAATCTTAACTTCAATATGCATTTGTCTTACTCAGGCTTAGTTTATATCTGGTGTTTAAATGAGAATTCTTTAGAGATTAACCTGGGGATTACTGCACATATCCAGTTCTATTTAAGAGGTATGTTTGTTGTTGTTGTTGTTAAGTATCTTTGAATTGGTTCTCACTCACAGAAACCCTGTATAGGGTTTCCAAGTTTATAAATCTTTATGGGAACAGAAAACTTTCTTTCTTCCAAGGAGCGACTGCTATAATTAGATGATGAGAAAACAAAGTTTCAATGACTTCCATTAGTATCTGTTTTTTTCCAGATTACCTAAATATTTTGGCCATTTGTATTTTCTGCAGTTATTTCTATATTAAATGGGACCCTCCTTTGAGATATAATCTATATTAAAGACCTATAATAGTTACCAAATTGCTTGCCTAGAAACCAGATTTTTATTTCTTTACATAATCTTGTATAACTTGATGTAATGGTTTATTATCCACCCTCATATACAGATTGGCATGGAAAGGTATTACTGACAGATTTGTAAACTCAAGCCCAGAGCTGCAAAAATTCCTTGCCCAAGCACACAAGAACCACTAATTCACTATTAATGCCACAGACAATTCTGTTCTCTCAAGCATCCCATTTGGCCTAATTGAGCTTTGCTAACCTTTTCTCTTTGACAGAACAACTTTGAATGCATGTCAGGAGAGAGAATCATAAATATTTATTGAATAAAATCTCTTGTTTGGATATGAAATGAGTTTAGAGTCAGGAACTAAGGCCAATAAAACTCTAACTTTCTGGTGTGGAAAATGTGTGCTGGGCGAATGCTCAACATAAAACTTTAATTAATAACTAACTTATTTTTTATGTGTTCAACTTTTTGTAATGCTATATTTAAAATATGAAAAACTGCATTTGTCAGTAGTTTATCATTTATTTTGAGGATGTTGTTGTTGCTGTTAAGTG
>NW_006408591.1:8276980-8284847 GCF_000296735.1 Chrysochloris asiatica | reverse complement strand
GCTGGTAGTTTCGAACTGCTGACCTTGCGGTTCGCAGCCCGATTCGTAACCACTATGCTACCAGAGTGTAAAATTTAGAGACATAAATTACACTTATCATGTTGTGCAATAATCACTGCTGTTTCTAAACTTACTCGTTCATCTTAACTAAGCTCAGTGCCCATAGGAACTACTCCATTCTATTTCCTCCCTTCTATTCATGTTCAACACTAATAAATTTTGCTCTCTATACATTTTCTTATTATTGATATTTCATGTAAATGGAATTATATAATATCTATCCTTTTATGACTTACTTAATTCGCTCAACATGCTTTCATGTTTCATCCATGTTGTTGAAGATTTTTTTCCCTGTGTATTAATGAGTTGGTTAAGCATTGGGCTGTTAACAATAAGATCCATGATTAATACCCACCTGATATTCTCATGTCTCTTATACTTAGGACATATTGTCAGGAGGGACCAGTTGCTGGAGAAGGATATCATGTTTGATAAGATGGAGAGTCAGAGAAAAAGAGGAAGTCCTCCAGCGAGATGGATTGGCAAAATGGCAGCATCAATGTGCTCAAGCGTGGCAACAATTTTGAGGTTGGCCCAGGACCGGGCAGTGTTTCATTCTGTTTTGCATAGGGTAACTCTGATTTAATATGGACTCAATGGCACCTTACAACAACAATAATAACAACAACAATCATTATTTATTGCAAATAGTTGTTTTCAACAACATAAATGGTGACTATACACATGGACCTCTGATTATACACATTGATGTCACCAGATGATATACGAAAGAATCAAATTTACTACATTTGTGGAAAGAAACCCTGCAGAAGCATAATGTCACACTAAACACCACTAGGAAGTAACTATGGAAAAGACCAATTTCTCATGTTCAAGTTAAGGCAAAGCTGAAGGAAATTAATACAAAACCATGAGAATCAAAATGCAACTTTGAGTGTATCCTTTCTAAATTTAAAGACTATCTCAAGACTAGATTTCTTACACTGAATGCTAATGACAGAAGGACAGATTACTTGTGGATTGACATCACAACATCATACACAAATAAAGAAAAAGGTTATTAAAAAGGAAGGAAAAAAAAGTGAATGTCAGAAGAGACTCCGAAAGTTGCTCTTGAATGTTGAGTAGCTAAAGCAAATAGAATTAAAGATGAAGTAAAAGAACTGAACAGAAATTTTCAAAGGGAAATTTGAGAATACAAAGTAAAATTAACATGTGAAGACCAGGAGTTAGACTGGGAGTAAAATACAGGAGTTAGAAAACTAAAAGGGAAGAACTTTCTCAGCATTTATCAAGCTTAAACAACTGAAGGAAAAATCCCAGTCTTGAATTGAAGTACTGAACCCTCCTAGGGGCAAAATATTGCAAGATGAAGGAAGCATCAAAAGAAAATGGAAGGAACACAGAGTTTCCATATCAAAACAATTGGTTGCTGTTCAAATATTTCAAGGGGTAACATTTGCTCAAGAACTGATTGTACTGAAGGAAGAAATTTAAGCTGCATTGAAAGCATTGGCACTAGTAGTAGTAATAATAATAATAACAATAATAATGTCCCAGGAATTAACCAATTGAAATGTTTCAACAAACTGATGCAGTTCATTCAGTAGAGTATGTGAAGAAATTTAGAAAATAGCTACCTAACCAACTGAGTGGAAGAGAGCCATCATTAAGCCAGTTCCAAAAAATGATGACCCAACATTAGATGCATAAATTATGGAACAATATAATTAATATGACCTGCAAGTAAAATTTTGCTGATAATTCAATAACATTGCAACTGTATATTGACAGGTAGCTACCAGAAATTCAGTCTGGATTCATAAGGGGACATTGAATAAGTGATATCATTGCTGACATCAGATGGATCTTGATTAAAAGCATAGAGTACCTGAAAGATGTTTACTTGTGTTTTATTTTACTATGCAAAGACATTAGAATGTATCCATCATAATAAACAAGAGATAATATTGAAAGAACAGGAATTCCCAAAACTTAGTTATCTTCATGCATACTTGGCCAATAGGAAGTCTTTTGAACAGAACATGAGGATACTGTATAATTTAAAACAAGAAAGGTGTGTGTCAGGGTTATATCTTTTTTATCATACTTATGCAATTATTTGGTCAAATACTCCAATGAGTTGAAATATATGAAGAAGAAATCAGCATCAGTACTGGAGGAAGGCTCGTTAACAATGTGCAGTGTGCAGATGACAAAACTTTGCCTGTGGAAAGCAAAGAGGAGTTTAAGCACTTACTAATGAATTGTGGCACTGTGTGTTAATGCGCTGCAAGGTCTGTTTGAATGGTGGTTCAAGGTCACTAGACATTTCTCAGAAACCCTACTCAGGATCGCTATGAGTCGGAAGCAACTCGATGGCACTTAACAACACAACAACAATGAAAATAAAAAAAATAGCCTTCAGTTTGGATTACAATTCAATATAAAGAAAACAATATTCACAACTGGAGGAACAAACAACATTATGATAAATGGTAGAAGGTTAAAGTTGTTACATATTTCATTTTCCTTGCATCTACAACCAGTACTCATGGAAGCAAGTCAGGAAATCAAATGGCATATTGCATTTGGAAAATCTGGTGCAAAGACCTCTTCAAAGAATAAGAAATAAGATCAAGTAATCACTTTGAGGACTATGGTGCACCTTACCCAAGCCATAGGAGCTCTGGTAGCGTAGTGGTTACGAATCGGGCTGCGAACCTTAAGGTCAGCGGTTCGAAACTACCAGCCGCTCCGCGGGAGAAAGATGAGGCTTTCTACTCCCGTAAAGATTTACACCCTCGGAAACCCTGTACAGGGTCACTATGTGTCGGAACCGACTCGACGGCACTTAACAACAACAACAACCCAAGCCATGGTATTTGCTTAATATGCATGGGAAAGCTGCACAATAAATAAAGAAGACCAAAGAAAAACTGATGTATTTTGACTTATAGTGTTGGCAAAGAATATATCATGAACTGCCAGAAGTATAAACAAGTCTTTCTTGGAAGACGTACAACCAGAGTGCTCCATAGAACGAGTACGACGAAACTTCAATACTTTGAAGGAATCAGTTCCTGGAGAAGCATGTTATTCTTGGTTAAATAGAGAGAGGGTCACAAAAAGGAAGTAGACCTTCAATGAGATGGATTGACACAGTGGCTGTAACAATAGTCTGAAGCATTGTGAGGATGATGCTGGACCAGGCAATGTTTCATTCTGCCATATATAGAATCACTGTGATTCAGAATCAATGTTAAGGCACCTAACAGCAACTTGTTTTCCGGGATTCTAATGATATGGACGGAAACCAAATCTACTGCCATTGAGCTGGTACAGAAAAGGACCAAAAAATAACAGCCTAAAGAACGTTTTAATGTACTTTAAATACTTTGATATAATATGACTGATTGGCAAATCTGGTTTACTTTTACCCATTTTATAAGTCACAGTTAATTAGCAGGAAAGTAATAAATACTAATATAGGTAGTGCCTGCTTAAAGAAATACTCCAATCCAGAAAACAAGACATTCGATATTAAAATCTTAAATAGAACCCTAATTCTTACTTTGTTGTTATTGTTAAGTGCTGTTGAGTTGATTCAAACCCATAGGGACCATGTATAGGGTCTCCAAGGATTGGCTGGTGAGCTTGAACCACTGACTTGAATGAATGCGGAAAGAGGTAATTATTGCTTAAGTAACTGAGCTTCTGTTTGTTGTTGTTGTTGTTAAGTGCCTTCGAGTCGGTTCCGACCCATAGCGACCCTGTACAGGGTTTCTGAGGGATTAAAAAATTTAAAAACAGATATTGGTGATAATTGAGCTTAAGTAATGTCATTGAATTGTACATGTAAATCATGCTGAAATGGCAAATGTTTTGTTATATATATCAACACAATAAAATTTGTCAAACAAAGAAAAACTAAACAATAAACACATGTTTATACTTTTATATTTGGTTATAGGTTGATGTGTAAATATGCTTACATAGCATAATAGAGTCAGCATTTTCCACAACGTTCAGTGGGATTTGACTCAAATGTCTGACTGTAATATTTAAAGTTCAGTCATTTATTAATCAATTATGGCAAAGCTTAAACCTGAAATTGCTTCAACCATAGAGTTTAGAGCTCGGGATAATTTTTAGGAGAGGAATTAACATCAAAACAACTAAAAAAGAAGCTACATCTTTAACACTTAAAGCATTCCTGAAGGGATATTATTATCCTCAGTATTAATGGATACCACAAATTTAAAATAATTAAGGATTTTATAGAAATACAGGAGATTTATGTTATATTATTTTGCCTTAAATAAATTGAATGTGGATTAGAACAGGATTTTAAAAAAAAAATTGTTCTGTTTTTAGAAGATAGCTAATTTATCTATGAGAATCTTCCAAATAAATTGGTACCAGCAATATAACTAATGCTAAAGGGTTTTCTATTGACTCTGAATTCATCTTATGCATAATGTCTTCCTGTTTTCTTTATCCTATTAATGGATTATTCAAAATGTCTAAACAATTTTTTTGGGGGGTAATGATTTTCTCTGAATGCTCTTTCATTTTTATTTTAGGGCTCTCAAATAAAATATCCACTGAGATTGGTCTGCTATATTACATGGTTAGATTATCAAAATACTTAAAACCTCTCTTCTTATATCTGCATGTCCAGTGGCAGAGGTAGTTATGTGTCACATGCGATTTTAGTAATGACTTGTTGGCTCTTGATAACTTTTTGTTAGCATGAATCGATACTTTTGAAACTGATGTCCCAAACTAAGTTGAATGCTTGTCCAATAATGTCTAATGCCTTTGTTCTTTGTCCCACATTTCTGGCACTACCTGTACTTGATTCCATTTGTAAAGTACATATCATATCTCATGCAGGTTTTTCTCATTTTTTGAGTCTTTCCTGCCCTTATAGCTGAAACCAGAAACCAGGTCCTGATTATCCCAGGCTATGCAGAATTAGTCCTTGTTTCAGTGGTGAATTGCACTGTGCAACTGAGGTGTTGTGTATTTTTAGATCAACCTCATTATTAATGGTAGTGTTGTGCCATGGAGTCGGTTCTGACTCATAGTGACCCTGTATAGGGTTTCCGAGGCTGTAAATCTTTACAGGAGCAGAAAAACTCATTTTTCTCATGCGGAATTGCTGGTAGTTTTGAATTAGCTGATCTTGAAGTTAGCAGCCTGACTGGTAACAACCACTCTACCAGAGCCCTTACAAAAAGTATACAGTGGTGTTTTTATTTCGAAATGAATAAGAATTTAATAATTTTTTGCTGACTGCAAAATTTCAATACTAACCCAAACTCAACTGTAATAGGTTGTTGTTGTAGGTGCCATCTAGTCGGTACCTATTCATAGTGAACGTATACACAGCAGAACGAAACACTGCCTGATCCTGGGCCAACCTCACTACTGTTGCCATGCTTGAGTCTATCTATGCTGCCACTTGACCAAACCATCTCATTGGGGGTCTTCCTCATTTTACCTGACCCTCCACCTTACCAAACATGATATCCTTCTCTGGTGATTCGTCTGTCCTGACAATGTGTCTGAAGTATGAAAGACAAAGTTTGGCCATCTTGGCCTCTAAGTAGAACTCTGGCTGCACTTCTTCCAAAATGGATCTGTTGGTTCTATGGGCAGCCCATGGCACATGATAGCCTTCTCCAGTGACAGGTCACTCCTCACAATATGTCTGAATTATGAGAGATGAAGTTGGGCATCCTGGCCTCCAAGGAGCACTCTGTCTTCACTTCTTCCAACACAGATCTGTTTGTTCTTTTGGCAGCCCATGGTACTTGTAATATTCTCCTCCAACACCATAACCCAAAAGCATCAATTCTATGGTCTTCCTTATTCACTGTCCAGTTTTTGCATGCATATCAGATTATTGAAAATATCATGGCTTGAGTCAGGTCACCTTGGTCCTCAAGCTGACATCTTAATAGGTTAGACTGTAGAAAATCAAGATTTGAAAAATAATGCAGAGATACTGTATGACTGATGGACAGAAAATAATCTGGCACATAACCAGATACAGCTATACCTTTTAATGAGTTGTATTTTTAACTCACATCTTTGCCAATTACTGTCACAGAAGCATATTAGCATAAAGTGATCTCCTTTTATAATTTACTTATTGTTCAGTAATAAATAAATAAAAGGCATTCGATCTTTTTTATATTTTTTACTTTGGTGTAAAATTGTGACTTTTAAGATGATTTATAGAGTCCTTCTGTGGCTCCACAGAATAAGCAATGGACTGTTAACCATAAGGTCGGTGGTTCAAACCCACCAGTTGCACGCTATGAGTTGCAGTTGACTCAAGGGCACTCGTCAACAACAAGAACACGATTTATACAGTATCATAATTTAATGCAATACTAAAACAACTGGAGTTACATTTAGAGTATGTATACAATAAAGATCTTTATCTTCAAAGTAAAAAATAATAATAATAGGTCATAGGATAATGATATGAAATTTTACAATTTCTATAGAAATCTATGTAATGATTTCATTAGAAAATGGCTACTTCAAAAACATAATTTTTACACTGTATTTTTTTAAACACAAACATGTTTTAACTTAGAGTCTTCTCATTTATTAGTATTCTGTCTGATCTAGATATGTCAGCTAAACACAAAACTCCCCATAAGAGCTTGCTGTCACCATAGCAACCAGATTGCAGTTTCCAATATCTGTAATGAAGTGCTGACACATTTTCAGCAAAAGGTGCTAAGTGGAGGTTTGTTTCATTAATTAGGTGGCAAAAATAATCAATATCTTCATGATTAGCAGTGTCACAAATTATGTAGTAGACAAACCTGAAAAAATTTCTTGACTAGTACTTTATATTACAGAGGGATGTATAAAAATGACAAAAACCATTTTGTTTCATGTTTAAATTATTTTGGTTAACTAGTTGTTGTTGGTTAACTAGTATGAAAGGATTGAATTTATGGGAACCTCTTACTCACTAATCACTGATGGACTCTCTGTTTTGTTTAGTCTTTAAAGTGAGATGGATTGTGAATGTTTCTTAATCTTATTGCCATCTAAACTTTAGTAGGCTTTTAAAGGCTTTTGTTAAATCTTAATCTAAATGTATTTTATTATTAAGTATGTTTTCATTGAATAGGGCATCCTGCATAATTGGAAACTGTGATTAATAGGATAATTATTAAATCATTTAGGATGAATTAAATACCACTGTAACACTTTAGAGGCTGATGATAAAAATCCAAGTAATTGAAGTTAACTCACAAAATATATGAACATAAAAATAGTTTTTATGAATTACTCTGAAATGTCATATGGACCAATGATGCTGTTGTTAAGTGCCTTGCATCAGTTTTGACTTACAGAGACATTATATATGGTTTCCGATGAGTGGCTGGTGAGTTTGAACCACTAATCTTGTGGTTCAAACCAAACCTGCAGTCCAGTGCTTATCCTACATTGCCACATCAGGACTCCATGGACCAATTAAGGCATCTTAATGCTGAGAAAGTGGATAAAATTGTATCACAATTCCTTAACTGGACATACTTAATTCAGGGATATACTTAGTTCAGGGATAACCAGGGCTTTTGGGATAATGAGTTTTCCTTATATGATAGCTTAACAATCTTTAAGACCAGTGTGAGAGAAGAACTTTTTATGTTAATTTCTTGTCTTCAACAATGGAACACTGTTCTTTCTTCTTTTGTGCACTTAAATATCTCCACTCAGAACCACTTTATCTTCTTCTGGCTCTTTCTGAATCCTTATTGTTGTTTGTTGTTGTTAAGTGCCGTCGAGTCGGTTCCGACCCATAGCG
>NW_006408591.1:8269520-8276295 GCF_000296735.1 Chrysochloris asiatica | reverse complement strand
CATTTAATTTTTATCATGAGGTAGTGTACATAAGCTAGAAGACAGTCATTAAAAGAGAACATAAGGATATTGACTGATTTAAAATCAAGAAAGGAGTGTTCAAGGGTTGTATCCTTTCACCACACTTATTCAATCTTTATGTTGAGCAAATAATATGAGAAACTGAATTACATAAAGAAAGAAGATGGTATCAGGGTTGAAGGGAGTTCATTAACAACTTGAGATATATAATTGAATACAACTTTCTTGCTAGAAGATTAAATAACTTAAAATATATGATGATGAATCTAAGACTACTGCCTTCTATATGGGCTACATCTTAATGTAAAGTAAATGAAAATCATCACAACCTGACCAATATATAGCATCATGATAAATTTAAAAAATAATGAATTTGTCAACAACTTAATTTTACTTGGATCCACCCCCTTCACCTTGGTAGTACTTGTTCTTCTCTCCATCTCTTCAGCTTGGAGAAGAGATTCCAACTTAAGGCAACCCCATACTCTGGAATCAAGTTGGTAAAGAAAGTCCCGTTCTCTGAAATTTGGGAAACTGTGAACCCATTCTTAGAAACGCCTGGGGTCATAGTTTCAACTTTTGAATATCTAGAGCTCAGGGCCCTACCTTTTGAGACTGAGGCAGTTCTGTTTCCATGCTTCTTCTCTCTAGCTTCTACTTTGGTCTCTAGAAGTTTCTGAGAAAGTCTGGCCTTTGCTTTGCTAATGATAAGTGCCAGAGGCATCCCACACCACCAGTAACACTTGGCCAGAAGGTGATCATGTCTCTCACTCAGTGGGTCAGAGAGCCTAACTCCCCTTACAAGACACCAGTGGTACCTCACTCTACTAGGAAGCCTCATGTCTGGAGATGTTCAGCTCTCTTGTCCGTGGGTCATCTTTTGTGCAGTCATGTGCCAATTGACTAGTTCTCCTGCTGCAGTTAAGCCATTGCTTCTTAATACTAGTAGTTGGAAAATATGGTCTTGGTGATAGATATGATGCCGGAAATCTCATGATAAAATTTTACAAGATCATCCACTTATTCATTGCAAAAACTGAACATTTTTTTCAACAACATAACAGGTGAGTATTACTGTGGAATCAACATGACTACATCTGTGTGAAGAGATTATGGAGAAGCCCAATATCATCTGTAAAAACAAAGCCAGAGGCATATTTTTGAACAAACCATCAATTGTTTATATGCAAATTCAGGTTGAAGTTGAAGAAAATTTTTAAAGTTCATAACAGCCTAAATATGATCTTGAATATTTCCCACCTGAATTTACATATTATGTGAAGAAAATAATTCATGCATTAACACCAGTTACCAGATAGCTGATGAATTGTTGGATAACATCAAGAACAACACACAGTAAGAAAGCAAAAGGTCATTAAAAGGACAGAGGAGAAAGAAAAGGTCATTAGAAACTCTGGAACTTGCTCTTGTACATAGAGAAGATCTTGTATATTGTGAATGGAAGAAATAAGGAAGTAAAAGAGCTGAACAGAAAATTCCAAAGGATAGCTTGAGAGGACACAATAAAGTATTATAATAAAATGTGCAAACACCTGAAGTTAGAAAACCAAATGGAAAGAACATGCGTAGCATTTTTCAAACTGAAGAAACAAGAAAAAATTGAAGTCTCAGGTTGCAGTATTGAAGGTTTCTATGGAAAAAATATTGAGAGGAGCAAGAAGTATCAACAGAAGATGAAGGGATACACATTATCACTGTACCAAAAATGATCGGTCAAATAATCAATCATTCTAGGAAGTATCATATATTCAAATATTATGGTATAGAAGAAAAAAGTTCAAGCTTCACTGAACGTATTGGCAAAAAGCATGTCTGCAGGAACTGACAGAATCAATTTTAAGTGGTTCAATAAACTGTTGTAATACTAGAGACAATCACCCACTTATGCCAAGAAATTTGGAAGTCAGCAACCTGGCTAATTAATTGGAATATATACATATTTATATTTGCCCATTCCAAAGAAAAGGTTACCCAAAGAAATATGGAAATCAGTGAACAGTATCATTAATATTGAATGCAAGTAAAATTTTGATGAAGATCTTTAAAAAATGGTTGAAGCAGTACATTGACAAGAAGTTGCAAGAAATTCAAGCCAAATTCAGAAGAGGACATGGAAGAAGGGATATCACTGATGACTTCAAATGGATCTTGGATGAAAGCAGAGAATTCCAGAAAGATATTTACATGTGCTTTATTGGCTATGCAAAGGTATATCACTGTGTGAATCATAAGAAGCTGTGGATAACATTGAGAAAAATGGTAATTACAGAACACTTCATTTTACTCAAGAGGAAGCTGTGCATAGACAAAGAGGCAGTCTTTCTAGCAGAGCAGAGGATACTGAATGGCTTAAAATCAGGAAAGATGTGCATCAGTACTGTATTGATTCACCAAACTCATTAAATCTGTATGTTTGGCAAATAACCCAAGAAGCCTGATTGCTTTAAGAAGAATGTGGCATCAGGGTTGCAGAAAAACTCATTAAAGAACTGTGATATGTAGAGGATACAACTTTGCTTGCTGGAAGTGAAGAGCAGGTGAAATACTGATGAAGATTAAAAACTACAACCTTCAGTATGGATTGCACCTCAATGTAAGCAACAACAACAAAAAATCCTCACAAGTGGACCAGTATATACTATCTTGATAAATGGGAAAAAAGATAAAAGTGGACTAAGACTTCATTTTACTTTCATTCACAATCAACACCTATAGAAGCAGCAGTCAATAATTTGCTCCAAAAGATCTATTTAAAGTGTTAAAGATCAAACAGATCACTTTGAGGATAAAGGTTTACCTGCTCCAAGCCATAATATTTTCAGTCACTTCATAAGCATTTGAAAGTTGGAAATTGAATAAGACAGATCTCAGAAGAATCAATACACTTGAATTATTGTGTTGGTGAAGAATGCTGAAAATACTATGGGCTGTCAAAGAACAAACAAATCTATATTGGAATAAGTACAACCAGTGTGCTTAGAAGAGAGAATGCTGAGATCTGGTTCTTGGCACATGTTGTCAGTATAGACCAGTTAACTAGAGAAAAAAAAAAAATTGTGGTTGGTAAAGTTGAGAGCTATCTGAAAGGAAGGTCCCATATGAGATGATTGTCAGAGTGGCAGCAACAATGGGCTCAAACATAACAGCATATGTATGGATGGGACAATATTTCCTTTTGTTGTGCATAAGGTCACCATGAGTTGGCACAGAAAACAATAATGACTAATGATTACAAATATTTCTTCATATGTTTGCTGGTTGTCTGAATGTCTTCTTTGGTGTGGTATCTGTTCATATCGTCTGTCCATTTTTCAACTGGATTGAGCAGGATTGTTTGTCTCTTTTTTTCATTGCGATGCCATTTTTGAACTGGATTGAACTGAATTATTTGTCTCTTCTTTTCATTGCGATGTTGCTGTATTAAAAAAAAAAAAAAATCAGAGGTAAGTCCTTTGTCTTATTGGTCATTGCCAAATTGTTTTCCCCAATCTGTGGATTCTCTTTTATATCTTTGAAGAATGATGCTGGGATCTGAATTGGGATTGCATTATATCTGTAGATTGCCTTAGGCATTATTTCCATTTTCACAATGTTGTCTTTCTATCCATGAGTCTGATACATTCTTCCATTTAAATAGGTCTCTTTTGATTTTTTATAGTAGTGGTTTATAGTTTTCTTCATATAGGTCTTTGTATAGTAGAGGAGTAGCAAAATGGCAGACTAGGCAGATATGGTACACAAAACCCTTTACAATAAAGACACAAGAGACCAAATGAAATAGATACAGGTGATAATGTTGTAGCACTGAGCTTCAGAGGAAAGGACAGAAAAGTGGATTGAGTGACGAATAGGAGAAGAAGTTGAACAAGAATAATAAGAGAGGGTACAAGCAAGTGAATTATTATACAGCCTGATGTGTTGTGACCATTTTAAACTTTTGCAAGCAATGTTCAATCAAGATGATGGCCTGATGGCACAGATGAACACCAAATGTTTGTCTTTTCTAAATGTTAGTGAGAAAGTGTGGTTCTCCATTGCTCTCCATACTTTTCTCATGATGAGAATTGTGGCCAGCCCCTCTTTCAGCCACCCAGTCACCATTGACATCTTTTCTGCTTAGCCTCAGCTCTGCCTGTGGACACTTGTATATTGGTTGCCAGGTATACACAGCATCTTGGGGCATGTATACTCTGTCTCATGACACTAATAGAATACAAAGTATTCAGTATCTGGCCACCATGACTGCTCAAGAACTCCTTCTAAAACCAGCTACCTTGACTCCAGCAGCATTCAAGGGAATTCTGAGAACCCAGACTCTGATGTTATCTACTATCCGATACAGCAAAAATTACTTCCAGATTGTTGTTGTTGTTGTTGAGTGCCATCGAGTCGGTTCCGACCCATAGCGACCCTGTACAGGGTTTCCGAGGGTGTAAATCCTTACGGGAGTAGAAAGCCTCATCTTTCTCCCGCGGAGCGGCTGGTAGTTTCGAACCACTGACCTTAAGGTTCGCAGCCCGATTCGTAACCACTACGCTACCAGAGCTCCACTTCCAGATTAGTTATAAAATTATTTTTTTATTGCTGCTGGCTGTTATTTTATCTTACATACTACTTCTTGTTTGTTTGCTTGCTTTTGTTAATGTTTGTGTGTGTGTGTGTATATTATTATTATTATTATTTTTAGTTTGTTCCTCCAGTTGGGAGACAGCAAGCATGCCCATGTGACACAACCAAATCTGTACCACCTGAAGCCCCACCCACTGGGTGAAAGCCACTGATCATTTCTGTACCAGGTGAGCAATAATATACAGCAGATAACACCATTAAAACCCATCCTGAATTGTGCAAATAGCTAACAAAAATGAATACAAATTTCCATTCTCTACCACATCCACCAAGAGATAGGTAGTGCCTAAGCATATAGCAACATACAATCATCAATTAAATGAAATGACAACAATGTCTCAGAAACAAAAGACAATTTCAGTTTACAAGAAGAAACAAGACAGGGTACCTTAAACAAATGAACAAAACACAGAGCCAGAAACGTTTTTGAAGAAGAAATGGTAATGAACCTGCCTTATAAGAAATTCCAAAGAATGTTATTTAGGCATCTTCAACCGAGAGAAATATTGAAAAAGCTGCAGATGAAATCAGGAAAAATACATACAAAATTTTAGAAGAATTCAGGATAACACTATAAGAACAAACTGAAAAAAAAAAATTAAAAATTAGAAACCGTACAAACACAGCAAATAGAAACCCAGAAGTAGATAATACATTAAAATAGTGAAACAGTAGAATTGAATCAGTGGAATTAGTGAGTGTGAAGACAAATCAGTCAATATTAACCTGCTAGAGGAATATTCTGAAAAAAAGAGAAAGTGTAGGGATCATGTGGACATTATCAAAAGGAATGTATATGTGTGGTTGGAATTCCAGAAAAGGAAGTGATCCAAAAAAAAAAAAAAAAAACCACTGAGAAAATTGTTGAGGAATTGTTAGAAGAAATTTACTCTAAGAAGCAGAATGAACCCTAAACAGGAATGACCACAAAAGAAAATAATCAACATATATTTAAATAAAAATTTCCCAAACCAAAGACAATGAAGGAATACTGAAAGCAGTTTGGGAAAAAAAAGACCTACAAAGGAATGGCCAAGGTTTGTATGAAGGACTATGCCAGATAATAGAACAATTGGTAAACTTGAAAGATCATTTAAGGAGGTCATTTAAGTCATTTTCTTCCCTATAATCTGATTTGAGGGCAATCTGTCTACAGCATATTCCATACCAGGGTTGAGTAAATTGCTAAACTGCTATAATTGGATAAATTAGATCCTCCTCTGCTGTTTCATAAGTGTCTTAATCAGTATCTGTGAACTTCAAAAGAGAATTAATTGGACCTTGCCAAATACTAAAGCACCAAGTTTTGGGTAAAATTGTATGCCACATGATCAGTCACACTATCATAATGATAATCAGCCTTGGTTCTCTGCATTTGTTGTGGAAGAGATTTGCGTTTGTAGGTTATTTTCAGTATCCCAAAACCTTAATTTGCTGTTGTTGTTAAATTCTGTTAATTTATTTTGTATCAGAGCAACTAGGTATAGGTTTTCTGAGTCTTTAAATCTTCATAGGAACTGAAAGCCTCATTTTTTCAGTAGATGGTGGACTTGAACTTTAGACTTTTTGGTACACAGTCCAGTGCTTATCCTATGGAATCACCGTGCTCCTTCAAAAGCTTAATGGGGAATATATACTACTCACTTTCAGATTATATCTTAACAACATAGGAAACTGAAGCCAAAAGATTGTTCATGTTTAGTTCTTGCTTATTTGAAGTGCTTATGTGTTGTTGTTGTTAAGTACCGTCGGGTTGATTCTGACTTATAGTGACCCTGTATAGGGTTTCCAAGGAGCAGCTGGTGAACTTGAACCACAGACCTTGCAGTTCAGATGGCTTTCCAGTCTGATGCATTAGACCACAGTGCCACACCAGGACATATGTAGAGTCACATATATCTTTTTTTTTTTTTAATCTTCTGGTAATTAATCTGCATTTTATTTTATAATACATTCATAAATTCCTGTATTTCCAAGGTAACCAGATCACATTCAATTTAGCACTTCTGGTAACAAAATTATACAACTATCCTGGCTTCAAGAATAAAAAAGGGTGATGTACATTAATACTTCTTTCTCTTTAATACTGTAAAAGATAATGCAT
>NW_006408591.1:8261674-8269420 GCF_000296735.1 Chrysochloris asiatica | reverse complement strand
AATGTCTAAATTAAACCATATGAGACACAGGTAGAATAAGAAGAGTTTCAAAGTTTAAAACCTTTTTAAAAGAATGTCCCCAATGTCATCTTTCTCGTCTAAATGCCAGTTGGCACATTTTAGCTTTAATATCTTTGAAAGGGAGAATAGAGGAAAGTATATTATTTAATTCTGAAACTCAGAATTCAGGTACTCCTGTAAAACTGACTTAAGTAACCTAAAACTCTGAAAAGTTAGTAATAATAAGGAATAGCAATGTATGAAGCATTGAAGAAAATTCCTCCAGTCACTGATGGAAAAATTAAGCTGCAGACACTCTACAAAAATGGAAAAAAACATTAAGTTATGAAAACACATTTTCATTTTACTGAATGAAAACATCATGATCTATGTTCTAATCTTGAACCAGTTTAGGAAAAAGCTGTGAGCCCCACCTGCAATATGTTCTATAAACTATCTTACTCAGTGGAAGTATGGTGGCTCTGTAGGTAAGCACTGGACTGCGAACCACAAGGTCAGCAGTTTGAGCCCACAAGTAGCTCCTCAGGAGAAATACAAGACTTTTTGCTTCCACAAAGAGGTACAGCCTGGGAAACACTACACAGGGTTTAGTTATAATGTAAACTATAAAGCACTATGAGTTGGAACCAACTCAATAACACTTAACAGCACTTTACATCATATTCTAAAGCTGCAGCTGACAAATATCCCCCAACCCTTGAAACATATACTAAGCCAAACTGTAAAAAAAGACCAGAACAAATCAGGTAGGAGACAAAAATTCCTATGTATAAGAAACAAGATGTTCAATTTATTAGGGTCTTTTTCCTAAATGAAAAAATGTTGTTATCAAATGTTTTGGACCAACACAGCTGGAATGATAACTTACTGAAAATACAAGCCTCCATCTAGAATGTGTGCTTACATTGCACCTTTCTCCTAGAAGTTCTATGCGCTGGAGTTGAATTATCAATTAAATATATGTTCAGAATATACACAGACTTACAGTGAACTCCAGTGACTAAAAAGCCCCTACCACTTGCTGCCAAAAGACTATTGAATCCTAAATTTACCAAGCTATGAATGAAACTGATACACAGATTTGTTGACTGTGAAAAAATAAAAAAAAATCACCCCTCTCAGGCCTGAAAAATATATTGGAAGAGGGAATAAGACACTTCTTAGGAAAGCCACTAAACATGGCATGAAGAAACAGAGACAGTGCTTATTTTACAACCCCTGAAGGAAGCCTCTGTAGCAGACTGATCAGGGGAGCAGTGATGTTTTTGAAACCAGAGTGACTTGTAGCTAACAGCCTAACAATGAATCCACACGTAAAATGCAGAAGATGGCAACATATAACCAAGGTTTACGTTATATCTAGAATTATTGTATGTTTAAAAAAACAATTGCAATGCACGTCAAAAAAATTTCAGATCATTAATGTACAACAGAAGGCACTGTTTCTGCATAAACCCATTGACTCTGCATAGCAAAACCCTGAGACGTGCAATTCAGTCTAATCTCATGAAACCACCTTGGTCATTCTTCCTTTGAAGCATATGGTTTGTCCTTTTGAGTTCAATGAATTTGTTTACTTTGCTACAATTCAGTAGCTGTTTAAAATATATTTCCAGCTGACCAAGGTCAAAGGAGAAGAGGAGAGTGGATTGAAGTTCTGCCTGATGCCCAATGGTGACTTGTCCATTGGCAGCCCCCTCATTCCCTCCCCATGTACCTCACACCACCCTTGTGAAATAAAATGCAGCAAAAACCTTTGGTCGGTTGATGTTTCTTCCCTCAGTTGTTGCTGGGCACAGACTCAAAGTTAAATGCAGAGAGGACTCCTTTGCTTTCAAATATAAAGCTCACTGTTGTTCCATCTTCTTCTTTGCTTCTAACATTTTCCAAAAGAAAACCAAAAATGAAAGGAACAGGACTTAAGGCATAGAGTTGGATATAATTTCAAAGGAACCAGGTTCTTTATATCTATATGTGTGAAAGAATATAACTCATGGTATTAATTATTCTGCCACATTGAACATACTGAAGGACCTTTAACAGATCCTTATCAGTAAGCAATTATATTTACTCTCATGGAAAAAACATTTGTTGAAAATGAGCAAAATGGAAACAAATTTCAAGTTGGTTTCCATTAACTTCCCCGTCTCTAGGTCTAATGCTGAAAAGACCTGTCAGATTTCAGGACTAATACAAAATCTGTATAAGGCTAAAAATCTAAGAAACCTCCTTCTAAAGTCTAGATGCTTATTCCATGATTTTATAATTATAAAATCTTTTCCACTGATTTCCTAGGAGTGACCATAACTCTGCATAAATTACCACCACATAAAAGCCAATAAATAGAAATAGTGAGTGTTTCATTTCCAGGCACAATTTCATTGCAAGAATTCATACATTGCCTTTGGTTGAAAATGCTTAGATGGGTGAGCCAGCTAATAGACTCTTCCACAGCAAAACTCTTCCCAAACTTTGGTTCCAAAATAAAATAAAATTGTGAACAAGACCATCACTAACTGACAGATACTAATGCACAGATTTTTTTGCAGAGTTAAGAAATTATAAATGGTTAAAATGAAGAGCAATCATACAATAATGACAATTCCATATTATCTTGGAGGGTTGGCCACTAGAAATTAAAAAAAAAAAAAACAGTATTTCCATGCCCCCTGGTTAATAAAAAAGAATGCTATTGGTACCCTGACACATCCAATCTGGAAATCACTCTGGCTGACCTGCCACCATCCTCTGATGCTCAGCTACTGTGTAAACTTCCTGTAGTTCTCTCCTCTGATCCTCACTGAGTGGTTGGTATCAGGCAGCATCCTGATTCTGCACAATTAGCAGAGATTGTGTAAAAAATTGGTATTAATCCATACTATTGTCAAGGTCAAGAGGAGTGCTGAATCCCTCAAGGGCAGTTTCTTCCAATACTTCTTCATCCTAGTCATCATTGTTTTCCTCCTCAGCTTCATCTCTTCCATTATTTAACTGCATTGTTTGAGCAGTTACATTTGTCTCTTCATCACTTGAAATTTCATATTTTTTTTTTTATATCAGCTTTCTCTGCTTTTGAGTGATCTTCCCAGTCTAGCAATTGTCTAGAAGCACAGACCTGCTTTAGGCCAAGGGAGAAGAATTGAGAGAACAAACTGTCCCCCCATAGCATCCACTGCAGGAGGTCCATTTTTCACTTGTAAAAGGATACTTACTCCTATTACACACATTTTCTGGTCATGATGCTGAATAAAACAATCTGTGTCATTCATCCACTGATTTATAAAATGTACAGTTATATGTCCAGGATTGTAAGGAAATTGAGTTTGCTCTAGTGTATGTAACAGAAAATCAGAATTGTAGTACAAGGGAGCAATTGCTACCTGAAGACACATAGTACGGAGCTCACTAGTTTTGACCCCTCGGGTTAATCGCTCCAAAACAAGTTGAACAAAGAGCGGAATGTACTGATCTATTCCCCTTCCTCTGATCTAAAGGATCATGAATTTGAGAAGTTTGGCAATACAACATTCTGCATCTTCTGCATCTCCACTCAATACCTTTCTACACACTATAAACAGTATCTCTAAATGCCTGGAAGTTGATAGTAAAGTATTTGTATCTATTGTCACATAGTAATGCAGGAAAGGCATCATGTCTGTAAAATATTCAAAACAATCCTGCTGAAAAACTTCATATAATATACCTAGAAGTTGCCACAGCTTGAAGAGAAATACCATGACAGGTTAAACTATATGCCAGTGAAAGAATTTCTTCATAAAATTCAATTATATGTTTACATAAAACAAACTCAATGATCCATAGACAGATATTCTCTAACTGTTGAGTAACCTGATTATGATCTACAACTGTCATATGTAAAATTCCCACAGCCATTACTGTTTTGTCTTCAACTTCTTCATATTCATCACTTTGAAGAACTTTGCCAAATATCTCAGCCAACTGTTGTATCATATCCACAGTGATTAAGGTCACCTCTTGACTCACTCACATATAATCTTCTGGATAACAGAC
This sequence comes from Chrysochloris asiatica, assembly GCF_000296735.1. Taxonomy (NCBI): domain Eukaryota; kingdom Metazoa; phylum Chordata; class Mammalia; order Afrosoricida; family Chrysochloridae; genus Chrysochloris; species Chrysochloris asiatica. Next base: position 8,265,367 of record NW_006408591.1, on the reverse strand, counting down.
CTGATGTGCAGCTTCATGTATTTCTTAGCTTGCATCTGGTTAGAAATGAGGGACTGTAGAGCAAGGGCAGCTTCTACTTTAACAGGCATCTCTTTATCTTCAATCAGGCTTTTCTGTGATAACTCAACTGCATTTCTTAAGTTGAGCTCATTATGAAATTTCAAAGAACTGAATACATAAAGTACCCGACAGGATCTAGCTCAAAGATATCCCAAGTTAGACAATAATAATGGAAATACATGATTCTGCAGCAGTAGCTCCATTTGGTCCTAGAATAAATTCTTCTTCAATAAAATGTTGGTTAGGGGACCAATCACATGCAGGGCTCCATCTTTCTTCCGAGGGTCAAAGTTCAGGTTTGTTGGTATTTGATAACAGAATGCCATCATTTTGGGCAATACTTTTTTTTTTTTTTTTTCCCTTAGCCACAGTATATAAGAGAGCCTGGGCTGCGGATGTGGGAAAAGAATAATCTTTGAAAATATCAAATTTCATCTTTATATATTCATAGGGATCCTCTTGCCACAGCTCTTTATCCACATCTTTATAAAATATCACAGAAGAAATCACATCCTCACAGGTATTCACTGTGTGCCTTCATCTGCTTCCAAGTTACACAATGAATAACCCTTGACTGAGATAGTTGAATGATTTCTGAAGAACACAGGGGGTGACATATTTTTTCTGTCGATTATTGGTCTAAAATCTTTAGCAGTCCCTGCTGAATTCCTACTGCATAAGTTTTGAATAATTGAGAAAATTCAAAGTATTCTTTTGTGACTATTCCTGAGCTTCCATACCATTCAAAAAGACAAGCTACAACATGCAGTGCCCACTTCTTACACTTCCACCATACTCGTTCTTGTCTATCATCCTCATCAATTTGCAGAGTCTCAGGAGAAACAGTTCTGTCAATAATCATTAAAAAGATCTCTACCCATTCTGTCATATTTACTTACTTATCAGTTGAAGAGGCAATGCATACTGAACAAGGGCATAAAATTTTTTCAGAATCTGTTTCTGCAGTAGCATAGAATAATGGGAGGAATCAGGAAGGAGCTGGATGATTTGCTGTTGAATACAAAGCAAAAATACTTGCATTGCTGCTATAAGGGACTCTCTTTCCTCTGCTTTTTTATACTCATATGTCTTTACCAGTTGATACAGACATAATAAACTACCAAACCAGCTTCCACGGCTCTGAGATTGTAAATTGTAGTCTATCTTGTCCACTACGAATAGCCAATGACCAGGAAAATCATGTGTAATGATGACATGGAGACACATTGTTAATTGAACTCTGAGTGAGTTCATTCTCAGCTGTGATTCACAGCTTTGGATTGATAGTACCTTTCAGAGCCTGGATGATCCAGTTGAAGTCTATGTCCCTGGGTGGGGACTCTGAAGCCCCTAGATCAGTAAGCCAGATTGCAGCTTTAATTTCCCTTTTGACTCTCTCAGTCTCCTCCTCCCAAATCCCTGGAATATCTCACTCCTCACTCCCTGCCACAATCACCACCTAAAGCCACTTGCTGTGCCACTCTGACTCCAAGGCCCCTGTCCTCCCTCTTTCCCCCCTACTGAGTCACATATATCTTTAAGTACTAATAATCTATATAGTTTCAAAGATATTTTACAAAAATATGCAATCTACATAAAGAAGTAAATTTTGGAAGTTACTGATTCATTCATCTCATTCATTCAAACATTTTTTTTCCATAAAAGATTTTTAAGTCACTACTTATAATTTTTGCTGCATTTTGATAATAGAAATATGAATTAGACAAGGGACCTCGCCATAACTCTGCTTATAGTTTTTGTTGTTAATTTCCACTTAGTTATTGAAATCCGAAGTATTATAGAGCAAAATATTGCCAGGTCCTGTGCCATCTTCGTGTCTCTTGGTACACTCAAGCTCGCTATATACTTTAAGGTCCTTCTAACTTAGGAAGGAGTCCTGGTGTATCCTGTAGCATAAACACTGGACCACAAGGTCAGCTTGAACCACAAGGTTAGAGGTTCAAACCCACAAGCTGACCTCAGAAATTCTATACAGGGTTGCTGGTAGTTGTAACTAACTATTGTTAATAGTTGTAACTAACAACACCTAACAAAAACCTATGGAGAAGTCCAGGTATCACTGTGTACTGCTCTGCAAGGTCAGTAGTACACACCCACAAGCTGCTCCGTGGAACAAGATGAGACTGTCTGTCCCATAAAGATTTACAATTGCTGAAACCTATATAAGGATGTTATGAGTTGGAATCAACTTCTTGGCAGTGGGTTGGCCCAACTTAGAGGATTCATCTTCCAGTACTGTATCAGAAAAAAATTCTATTGTGACACATAGGATTTTCATTAACTGATTTTTGGAAGTAAACAATCAGGTCATTTTCCTAGTCAGTCTTAGTGTGAAAGCTTAAATAACACCTGTCCACCATTAGTAATACTGTGAGAATTTTAAATACTGCAGATGTAACTTCTAGGATCATTGTTGTTGAGATGTTATCATAGGTGCCATCCAATTGGTTTTCGCTCATAATGACCCTATCTATGCAAACCAGAGTGAAATACTTGCCAATACTACAACATCTTCACAACTGTTGTTATGTTTGAATCTATTGTTGCTGGCACTGTATCAATCCATCTCATTGAGGGAATCTTCCTCTTTTTTTTTTTTGCTCAACCTCTACTTTACAAAGCATGATGCCCTTCTCTAAGGACTTGTACCACCTAATAACATGTTCAAAGAAGATACTAATCTTCACTTCTAAGTAGTATTCAGGCTGTATACTTCTTCCAACACAGATTTGTTTGTTCTTCTGAAAAGTCCATGGAATTTTGATTTTCTTCACTAACACTATATTTTAAATGCATTGATTCTTTGGTGGTCAATTCTTTCTTATTCATTATCCAACTTTCACATGCATATGGGACAATTGAAAATAGCAAAATTTGGGTCAGGAACATTTTAGTCCTCAAACTGATATGTATGCGCTTAAAAAATAACAAAAAAAAAACCCTCAAAACTTTTTTATTGTGAATTGAATGAAGGTTTACAGAAAAGATCATCAGTTTTACATTCAACAAATAATACACTTTGTTTCATCTCAATGATTGCTTTATTCTCCCTGGAACAGCTTATCCTTCTTCCTCCCTGTGGCTCCCATCTCCATTCCACCCATCTTCCTATCATTCTCACCTTTTTCCTTAGGTACATGTTGCCCATTTGGTGTTTTGTTTGTTTGTTTGTTTGTTTTTGTTTTTTAAGGTTTTTATTGTGGATTGAGTGAAAGTTTACAGGGCATATCATCAGTTTTACATTCAATAAATCGTATACCTTGTTTCATTACCATGATTATAATCCCCTCCATGTGCCATCAGTTAACAGTATTTCTCTCTATCCACTTAGCTTTTAAAAAACAAACAAACAAAAACCACTCAGGCATATATAATAATTTATATCTCCAAAGGGCACATTCTGCAAGTCTGCCTCCTGGCCACCAGCTCTTAGTCCCTATCTTCTTAGTCCATGAATCTAGAGTCCTCAGCCACTCCCCTCTCCATGCCCCCATCTCTGCCTTCATCTCTGGCTCTGCTGCTTCTCTGGATAAGGTCCCGCATTCTATTTGTGCATTCCTCTCTTGATGGTCCTACGGTCCTCTGTTTCTGGACTGTAAGATTAACCACTCC
>NW_006408591.1:8259674-8261574 GCF_000296735.1 Chrysochloris asiatica | reverse complement strand
AAATTGGTAACATTCTTCTTTAAACATATGGTAAAACTCACCTGTGAAGCCATCTGAACCTGCACCTCTTTGGTTGGGAGTTTTCTGATGACCTGGCCAATTTATTCCTTTGTTATAGGTCTGTTCAAGTTTTCTACTTGACTCCTTTTAAGTTTAGGTAGGTTGTCCTTTTCTAATAATGAATCCATCTCTTCTAGGTTTTCAAATGTATTGGAGTAAAACTCTTCACAATATTCTGTTATTATTCTTTGTATTTATGTTGGTTCTGTTGTGACATCACCTAAATGGTTTCTTATGAGTGGTTTTTTTTGTGTGTGTGTCATTATGCTTGGTGTTTTTGGTGCTGCTAGTTTCTTTGTTATACATGTCTTCCTGTGCTGGATTCATTTTTTTTGTGTGTGTTTGTTCTTATAAGTTTCTTCATAGTTTTAATATTTCCATGTTCTTCTTGGATTTTCATTTTCTTGGCATGTTGTGAAGTATTAATTTTCTTTGAAGTTATCTTATATTCTATTAACTTTTCCCTCCATTTAAAACAGCCTATTTTATCCTATAATCTACCTGACCTCCTGCCTACCTGGATCTCTGTTCCTATGTGCTTACCTTCTTTCATATTGTAATTGTTTTGATCATAGACTGACATTCCAGATCCTCTGAATTTGTTTTTAAAGTTTTGTTTTGTGCTTGACTTTTCCATTTATCAATGGAGTTCTGGGTAGTGCTGCCACCTATGTCAATCTCTGGGTGCTGTCTGTTCTTGTTTTTTTTGTCCACAGAACTCCTTTAAGGATGTTTTGCAGAGCAGGGTTGGCTTTGGCAAAATCCCTCAGCTTCTGTTTATCCTGGAATGTTTTGATTGCACCATTGTATTTATTTGACAGCTTTGCTAGGTAGAGAATTCTTGGTTGGCAGTTTTTTTTCTTTCAAGGTTTATTATGTCTCCCCATTGCCTTCTTGCCTACGTGGCTTCTGCTGAGAGATCTGAGCTTAATCTGACTTGCTTGCCTTTGTATGTAACACTTCTCTTTTCCTTAGCTGCTTTCAGAATTTTCTCCTGGTCTTTGATTTTGTAGAGCTTGATTTTGATATGTCTTGGTGATTTTCTTTTGGGGTGTATCCTTCCTGGTGTTTACTGAGCTTTTTGAATGCTCATCTTGTCGCTCTTCAGGATGTTAGGGAAGTTTTCCTCCAGCAGCCCTTTTCTGTCTCCTCTTTGTACTTTTGTGATTCTTCCTGTTCTGGAATGTCACTAATACTTAAGTTATTCCTGTTCATTTTGTCCAAAATGAATGTTATTCCTTCTTAAGATTTTTTAAATCCTTTTTTTTTTTTTGCTTGCTCTTATATCTTAGTAGTATTGAGAGTTTTGTCTTCCAGGTCACTGGTTCTGGCTTCCATCTCTTCACTTCTATGCCTTTGCCCTTTCAGTGTATTGTCCACTTGTCATATTGTCCACTTGTCAATCATTTGGACCTCTTTTTATACATTTTGAATTATTTCTAATGCTGTATCTATCTTATTTAATTATCCCTGTAGCACTTTCTTGATTTCTTCCTCATTTCTCTCAATTTCTATGCAAAGTGTTTTGGTACATTTCATTATCATTTTTCTGATTTCCTTCTCAGACTTTTTCAAAGCCTGCCCTCCTTTCAATATGAAGTTTATGTCTTAGCTCATATGTCTCAGTCTCTTTATCTTGTATCTGGACATGTCAAGCGATGATCATCTGATTCTTTGGCATATTCAGTTGTTGGTTGTGACCTTAGTACTTAGATGAATGCATATTGATATTTTCTTGTGCTTTCTGATAGCCTCTAAGTAGATGTGATCAGGAGATGGGCTTCCCTCTGCACTCTTCTTATTACTCAACTCAGAGTAACTGTCACAGGTGTTGGCTGCT
>NW_006408591.1:8250877-8259574 GCF_000296735.1 Chrysochloris asiatica | reverse complement strand
TTAGGAAAATTTTCTTCCAGAAACTCTTCAACTATCTCCTCTGTGGACTTGTGTGATTGTTCCTGTTCTGGAATGCCAATACATTCTTATGTTATTCCTCTTCATGTTGTCCAACATGAATCTTAGGCCTCATTCAGAATTTTTTATCCTTTTTTGTATTTGCTCTTTTATCTTAGTAGTATTGAGAGATTCATGTTCTAGCTCACTAGTTCTGGCTTCTAGCTCTTCAATTCTACTCCTTTGCCCTTTCAGTGTATTGTCCATTTCTGATATTCAAATATTAATCATTTGGACCTCTTTCTGTAGGTTTTGAATTGTTTCCAATGCTGTATTTATCCTATTTGATTGTTCTATCTATGCACTTTAATATTTAAAGAGGTCTTTTTTTTACTAGATTTGACAATACACTATTTCATTTTATCTCTTGATTGCTGCTGTCATGCATGTTGACTTTGGATCCAAGCAAAATGTCTTTGTCAACTTCAGTCTTTTTTCCTATTACCATGAACATATTTATTGGCAATGGTTAGCAACAGCTAAAAAAATAACAGATTGGATACTGTAGTCTATAATCACAGAAAAGAGAGATTAAAAAAAAAAAAAAAATCTGTAACCTAATAAGCCACCAGAGAAATTTCAAGGTGCCATTGTTGGTTTTTATGATTTAACTCAGGATTTAATTTTGGGCCTGTTTCATTTTTAGTCTCTCTCTCCCACTCCACAAACCCTGCTCTGGCCTTTTTCTTAGTGATAAACAGTTCAGGGCCAGCTGTGGCCGTTTTGTGCTGCCGTTTGGTTTTATGAGAAATATGCCTCTTTAAATTTGAGGAGGTCTGTGCACATGCATAGTAGAACCCTCCAGAGGTGGGGTTGGGGGTTGGTGTCCACTCGCTCAGGCATCCCCTCTAGTCACCATAATGGAGGTACACAGACAGTGAGAGGCCAATGAACAGATAGCAAAAAAAAAAAAAAAAAAAAAAAAAAAAAAAAAACAGAACAGAACAAAACAAAACAAAATATAATGTCCATTCTTTTCTCTGCGAGGTTCCCACATGCGTCAGTCCTTGGTGGGTCTGTTCCCTCCCTGGCTTTTTCTCACCAATTGGTCTCATCCAAGTTGTTGGCTACAGGCCGCTCAGCCTGGCAGGTTTGAAAGTACAAGATTTCTTACTTCTGCTACAAGTTACACTGGTTATAAGCCTTCAAATTTTAAAAATATTCCTATATATATATGTGGTTCAGAGATTTGGAGTTGTCCCCTGAACCTGTTTCATCTGGTATTCTGTGTTATTGATGATGGAGATATTCATTGCACTTCTACCCTATCTGCCACCAAGCCGCGCCTCCCTCTTGCTTCCCTGCATGTATGATGTTTTGGATGCCACCCCACAACAATTCTGTACTTTGGTCATTAGTGTCTAATGCATCACATATATTCAGAAGATTGTTTTTTTGTTTTTTTATGCCAGTGGGATATATACAAGGTCATATTTTATTTCTCATGAACTTTTTTGAAGTTTCTTCATCTTAAGACTGAACCTGCATATGAGCTTTTCCACCATCTCTTCCCATTTGTTGTTGTTGTTGTTGTTAGTTGCCATCTAGTTGGTGCCGACTCATAGTGACCCTATGCACAGCAGAACAAAACACTGCCTGGTTCTGGGCCAGCCTCAAAATTGTTGCCATGCTTGAGCCCATTGATGCTTCCACTTTGCCAATCCATCTCGCTGGGGGTCTTCCTCTTTTTCTCTGACCCTCCATCTTACCAAACATGATATCTGTCTCCAACGATTAGTCCCTCCTTACAATATGTCCTAAGTATGAGAGACTAAGTTTGGCCATCCTGGCCTCCAAGGAGCACTTTGGCTGTACTTCTTCTAACACATATCTGTTTGTTCTTTTGGCAGCCCATGGTACTTTCAATATTCTCCTCCAACACCATAACTCAAAGGCATCAATTCTTCTACAATCTTCCTTTTTTCACTGTCCAGCTTTCATATGCATATGAGGTTACTGAAAATATCATGGCTTGCGTCAGGTTCACCTTAGTCCTCAAGCTGATATCTTTTTTCTTCAACATTTTAAAATGTTTTGTGCAGCAGATTTGCCTAATGCAATATGTCGTTTTATTTCTTATCTGCTGCTTCTAGAGTGTTGATGATTCATCCAAGAAAAGTGACATCTTTGACATCTTCAGTCTTTTCTCCATTGATAAGAATGTTATTTATTGGTCCAGTGGTGAGGATTTTTGTTTTTTTTACATTGAGATGCAATCCATACCGAAGGCTGTGGTCTTTGATCTTCATCAGTAAGTATTTTAAGTCCTCTTCACTTTCAGCAAGCAAGGTTGCATCATCTGCATATAGCAGGTTGTTAATGAGTCTTCCTCCAATCCTGATGCCATAGATGTAGTCCATTTTATTTCTGTGTATTCTATCTAGTGGGGTCCAAATATACAATTGCCTGTTATGTTATTGATAAGAAGTATGCAATGAATAAGTGGTTGGTTTCAAAAAGTTCTGTCATGCAATCACCAGCATGATTCCACTAAGCAATGACATATTTTCAACTACTAATCCTTCTTCTAGTAGTCTTTGTGTGGTGCTATGGGTTTATGACCCAAATTACAAAGCTATTTGATCTGTCTGCAAGGTTGGTGGTTTAAGCTCACCAGCCATTCCTCCAAAGCCTGATACAGGGTCACTACTGGTTGGAATCCACTCTATGGCACTTGACAACAACAACAATCCTTCTTCTAAGGAACTCTGATAGTGAGTCATTACCAGTCATGCTGCTAACCTCAACTTCAGCAGTTCGAAACTACCAGTCCTTCCCCAGGAGAAAGATAAGACTTTCTGATCCCGTAAAGATTTACAGCCTCAGAAATCCTATGCAGGGTCGTTGTGAGATGAACCCACTCCAGGGCATACCACCACCACCACCAATCTTTTGCCTTTGTTTGCTAGTTTCACATTGTAATCACCAGTAATCATCAATACATCTTGACTGCATAGATGATCAATTTCAAATTGAAGATGTTGGTTGAATTCTTCTATTTCATCACCACTTGCTTTAGCGATTGGTGCATAAATTTGAATACTAAATTCTTATAAGAGTTTGTGTATTATCCTATAACAAAGAACATTGTTTTAAAGAAAGATCTCGAAATGTTCTTTCTGACAATGAGATGTTTTAGGTCTTAAATTTGTTGTTTCTGATACAGTAAACCTTATAATTACCCTATTTAAAATGACCCAAACCAATACATTTACGTTCCCTGATGCCAACGATATCGATCTCTGTGGGTTCCATTTAATTTTTGGCAACTTTCGTTTTTTCTAGATTCATATGGAGTTCTGGGATGGTGCTGTTGGTTAAAGTGCTGTACTGCAAGGTTGGTTTGAATTGCAAGGTCAGTGGTTCAAGCTAACCAACCACACCTCGGAAATTATATACAGGGTGGCTGTGTGGCAGAATTGACTCCAATGGCACTTACCAAGAACAATACCTCATACATTCCATATTCCAATGATTAATGGATATTTGAAGCTGTTTCTACACATTTTGAGTTGTGCCCCATCAGCAAATGAAAGTCCCAAAAGGTTTGCTCTATTTACATTTTTGTGGTCAACTTTACTTTGAGGAAGCAACACTTTCCCAATTGTATTTTTCATGTTTTCCAACTTCAGGGCATCAATTGCAGGCACTCTTCAGACAATGTTCCACTTCTATTCATAAAGTTTTCAGTGGCTAATCATTCAGAAGTGGTCTGTCTCTCCTTCTTCCTAGTCCATCTTATTCTGGAAACTCTGTTGATAACTGTCCACCAAGGATTGTTGTTAAGTGCCATTGAGTCAGTTCCAACTGATAGTAAGCCTGTATAGAGAGTTTCTAAGGAGAGGCTGATGTGTTTGAACAGCTAATCTTTATGATTACCAGTCATGTGGTTATCCTGCAGCATCACAACCTACTCCACTCTATTTAAAATAAGCTATGCAATGTTTAGCATGACAACAACACACAAGCCACCACAGTATAACACAATGTCAGATGAGTTGTGCTTCAGCATCATAGTAATGTGCAAACTTTCATAGTATGACAAATTGTCAGGTTTTCCAGACAAATGACTCTCACTGTTGCATCTTAGAAACATTTGGCTTTATCTATGCTTAATAAGGATAGGTGTGCTTTAGATTTACATCTGAAGGGAAAAGAAATAAAGAATACATCCTTTGAAAAATATGTTAATAGTAGCCATTCTTTTCAGACACAGTGTTATGAAGTATTAAGAAACTATTGCTTGGGTCTCTACTAAGTGGTTTATTTAACTAACTGTTAACACTTGTGTATTTTCAATAAACATATCCTGTAAATGTAACCTGATTAGATAAAAATCACTCATCTATTTGATGAGATAAAGAAGAGATCATCATTAATAATTTTGTGTGTTATGCTCTCCATAACACACAGCTGATTACTCTAATGAAAGAAAAGGTGTTAACAAGATCAACAGGCTACAAAGCCACACAAGCAATTGCATAATTAGTCTAGCTGGTTTAAAACAATGTCATGAAACTGTAGTCATCTACATTAGAGATCAGCTATTCCTTCAGGCTTTAAAAACTAACACTCTTTTCTCCTATGCTTTGTCTTCTTTTATCAAAATTAGTGTGACAAGTACTTAGACAACAGCATTTAAAAATATCTTTTATCATTTCAATTAATCAGCCTAATTTCAAGAGGAAGGTTTCCAATTTTCAAAAATTTAATTGCCTATTGTTATTGCTCTAGAATGATGAAATACTAGGAATACAGAACTGCCATTGCTTTACATAGCAAAAGAAGTCAGTTTGATAGAATCCTAATTCTCCCCCTATCATTATGCCATTGGACATTTACTAAGAGTTTAGGATCAGTTGATATACTTTCAGAAATATCTATTACAAAACCAACAAATAAACATCAATATTAAAAGAGTTTCTCATCCTACATGAAAAGTCTGATTAATTACACCTCAATTGTTGGTTCAGCATCTCTGTGATTTTCTTGATCTTTCCTTCATGATTGGAAGGTCTTTACAGCAGCATTTTGTCCCAGGTTTTTATAGGGCAAAATCTCAGAAAGAAAACTTACAGAGAGTAAGCCAACCAGATATAAAAGATTTCCTCTTTGTGTGTCTCTTTCAAAGGAGGAACATCTTTCTTTGCAGCTCACTTTCAATTTACCTTACTTTTCACTGCCTTGTACTGAATCACCTGTCTATTCAAAGCCCAATTACAGGCAATAAAAATGGAATTTTCATGATTTTATTGTTATTGCTAAGTGCCATTGAATTGGTTCTGATGACTCATAGCAACCCTTTATAGGGTTTCAAAGGAGCAGCTGATGGGTTTGAACTGCTGACATTGTAGTTCAAATCTAGTGCTTATCCTATAGCACCATACCAGGATTTGATTAGACTGACTACAAATCATTCCCAAGAGTTGATATAAAGAAAATTGCAAGAAACTTAAAATTATTGATGTGTATCCAACTAAGAATTCTTACTAAAAGACTCATCTAAACAGTTGGGTTTCTTTAGTTGTCATGTCTTCATTACTTTCTAGTATAGCACTCCACTCAAAAATTGTATCCCTTGTATATGTAAGTATAACGCTGTTTGGGAATGAGTAAACAAATTCTTCATGGCTGGACCAATAAGCAACATTATGATTGTTGCTGTTAAGTGCCCTCAAGTCAATTCCAACTCATAATAACCCTGTACATAGTTACCAAGAAGTAGCTGGTGGATTAGAACTGCTGAGTTTGTGGTTCTCTGTCCAGTGCTTATCTAACACTGCCACACCAGGATTCAACATCATGATAACAGAAAATACTAAAGTTGTCAAGGATTTCATTTTTCAGGAATCCACAACCAACACCCATGTTGATCAATCAAGAAATCAAGTACCATATTGCATTGGGAAATCTACTGCAAATGATTTTCAAGTGTTGAAACACAATGGTGTGATGTTGAAGATCAAGTGCATCTGAACCAAGCTACTGTGGTATTTTCAATTGCCTCATATGCATGTGAAAACTGGACAATGAATAAGGAAGACTGAAGAAGAATTGATGCATTTGAAGCATTATGCTAACAAAGAATATTAATATACCACAGGTGCTCAGAAGAACTAACAGATGTGTCTTAGAAAAAGTGCAGACAGAGTGTTTTTTAGAAGCAAGGATACCAAGACTTCATCTCATGTACATTGGGCATGGTATCAGAAAGAACCAAAGTCTGGAGAATGAGATGATGTTTTCTAATGTAGAGAATCATCAAAAATGAGGAAAACCCTCATTTAGAGGGATTTTAAAAAGTGTTTTCAACAATGAGTTTAAATATAGTAATTATTGTGAGGATGGTGCAGAGTTGATCAGAGTTTTGTTCTTTTCTACATAGGGTTGCATGAATAGGAACGGCTCTGTAGTACCTAACAACAAAATGGGTTGAATTGTGTCTTATCAAAACAATAACAAAAACTGGAATCGTATACCCTTTATCTATAAAATTGATCATTCTTTAGAATAGGGATTTTCTTTTATTATGTGTGTGAGGCCATAAAAGTTAATGGCAATTTTTAAACCTGATCATTTCTGAGTTATAATAAGATCAGTATAGACACAGAGGATGAGAAGGGAAACACTGTATGAAAATAGACACATGTGAAAAATATTTCTCCAGGCCTAGAAATACAAAGCATTATTGGCAACTACTAAAAGTTGAAATATATAAAGGACTTCCCTTGTTGCAGACTGCAGGTATTGGGGTGTTGAGGACCAGTGTCATGGACGAAAATCCAGCACATGGCTGCACTCAGACTTGCCGGCCAGAGACCCTGTGGGCTCAAGGAAGTAACCTCCGGACGTCCTGGGTTCATTGGCTTTTACGAACTCACTGTGGGGCCAGCTTTGTATAATTCTCTTTAGCCCTATTAATTCCTGCTATGCTTCGAACCCCTGTAACTGTAGCTCTGAGAAAATGGTTTCCTAATGTGCCTCTCTCAATGTCTCCACTGTATTGGCAGTACTTAAGGTGTTCTGGGAACAAATCTCTCTGAGGAACAGACTCTGGCCACGGGCAAGCTCGTCCAAACTGTTCTTTATCAAATTATTTAGTTATGTTTGATATTAACTTAATACATGAGCCCTTGATACCCATGGACAAATATTAAAACCTCTCCTAAAGCCGAGGCTGTAAAACGTTCCAAAGGCAAGTTTGCTGGAGCCAGGTTGCCCAAGGAATTAACCCAAAGTGGATTGGTGAAGTTCGGGGGTTTTGTCCTAAGAATAATAGGTGTCTGCCTTCTTGGATAGCCACCAGGTGCAAAACCACTAAGCTAGGCGTCTTGCTTTCTCTTGCAAAACTAGGCCAGCCAGCTGATGCAGCAGGATTCCTTTCAATTCTTTTCACCTTCCCCCATCAAAAATTAGGTGCTATAGGTATGTTAATTAGCCTGGAGAAACTGAGTTGCTGCCCTGGGATTCGAACCTGAAAAGTACCATATAATTTGCTTGAATTTCTGGAAAATTAATGATGTTAGATTATCAAGACAATTTGTGATGTATGTTCTAGAATTTGATCCCTGTAAATCATTATGTCTTGTGTTGAACGGTTAATCACATTTCACTTCTGTACCCTGTCTTAATAAACCCCACCTTCCTTTGTGTAAAGCTCCTCCCCGAAATAAAACTGGGGCGCAGACCAAAGCCCGCATGCATTACGACTGGCATGCGAGACGTTACAGCTGGCAAGGCATGCATTAAGGTTTGCAGGGCGGTGCTTTACTGCCTGCAGGGGCAACGATGCTGGTAGTCCAGGGTACACCCGCCAGTGTCGCATCCACTCTGGTTTCGGGGTGTTTTGTATTCTCTCTCTTTGCGTCTTTGTGTGTGTTCTTTTTCTATCTCTGTCACCGCCAGATCTCCCAACTTCGTGAACTGAACCCCCTTGTCGAGGCTTGTCCTCAACATTCCCCTATAAGCAGGGTTGATGAATGTCCAGCAGTGGATCTTATAAGGCCCACAAAATCATTTGGCCTGTTCTGCCAAAGCAACAGCAGTTCAAGTTATCACATTTGTTAAGTGCTGTCGAGTTGGTTCTGACTCATAGCAACTCTGTATAGGATTTCTGAGGAGTAGCTGGTGAGCTTGAATTCCTGATCTTGCATTTCAAACCGACCTTGTGGTCCAGCGCATCAGCCCACAACACCGCAGCAGTAATCTGTCAATATATTGTTGTTGTTAAGTGCCATCGAGTCAATTCCAACCCACTGTGACTCTGTATAGAGTTTCCAAGGAGCAGCTGGTGAAGTTGAACTGAAAACCTTGAAGTTCAAACCAACCTTGCCATCACATTGGTAGTGATAGTCATGTGCTGTGGAGTAGGTTACTACTCATAGGCACCCTCTATAGGGTTTCTGAGGCTGTAAATCTTATTGGGAGAAGAGAGTTTCCTCTTTCTGCCTCAGAAATACTGGTAGTTTCGAACTGCTGACCGTGAGGTTAGCAGCCCAACTCATAACCACTACGATTGATACCAGAGCTCCTTGTTCTTGTTGTTAAGTGTTGTTGAGTCAATTCTGACCCATAGTGACTCTGTATAGGGTTTCCAAGGAGCAGCTGGTGAGCTTGAACCACCGACCTTGAAGTTCAAAT
>NW_006408591.1:8239714-8245217 GCF_000296735.1 Chrysochloris asiatica | reverse complement strand
TTTTTTTGTCCACAGAACTCCTTTAAGGATGTTTTGCAGAGCAGGGTTGGCTTTGGCAAAATCCCTCAGCTTCTGTTTATCCTGGAATGTTTTGATTGCACCATTGTATTTATTTGACAGCTTTGCTAGGTAGAGAATTCTTGGTTGGCAGTTTTTTTTCTTTCAAGGTTTATTATGTCTCCCCATTGCCTTCTTGCCTACGTGGCTTCTGCTGAGAGATCTGAGCTTAATCTGACTTGCTTGCCTTTGTATGTAACACTTCTCTTTTCCTTAGCTGCTTTCAGAATTTTCTCCTGGTCTTTGATTTTGTAGAGCTTGATTTTGATATGTCTTGGTGATTTTCTTTTGGGGTGTATCCTTCCTGGTGTTTACTGAGCTTTTTGAATGCTCATCTTGTCGCTCTTCAGGATGTTAGGGAAGTTTTCCTCCAGCAGCCCTTTTCTGTCTCCTCTTTGTACTTTTGTGATTCTTCCTGTTCTGGAATGTCACTAATACTTAAGTTATTCCTGTTCATTTTGTCCAAAATGAATGTTATTCCTTCTTAAGATTTTTTAAATCCTTTTTTTTTTTTTGCTTGCTCTTATATCTTAGTAGTATTGAGAGTTTTGTCTTCCAGGTCACTGGTTCTGGCTTCCATCTCTTCACTTCTATGCCTTTGCCCTTTCAGTGTATTGTCCACTTGTCATATTGTCCACTTGTCAATCATTTGGACCTCTTTTTATACATTTTGAATTATTTCTAATGCTGTATCTATCTTATTTAATTATCCCTGTAGCACTTTCTTGATTTCTTCCTCATTTCTCTCAATTTCTATGCAAAGTGTTTTGGTACATTTCATTATCATTTTTCTGATTTCCTTCTCAGACTTTTTCAAAGCCTGCCCTCCTTTCAATATGAAGTTTATGTCTTAGCTCATATGTCTCAGTCTCTTTATCTTGTATCTGGACATGTCAAGCGATGATCATCTGATTCTTTGGCATATTCAGTTGTTGGTTGTGACCTTAGTACTTAGATGAATGCATATTGATATTTTCTTGTGCTTTCTGATAGCCTCTAAGTAGATGTGATCAGGAGATGGGCTTCCCTCTGCACTCTTCTTATTACTCAACTCAGAGTAACTGTCACAGGTGTTGGCTGCTTACCTGTTGTATGGAAGCTGGTATTGGTTTTTGCCTGGATAGAGGGATTTTATAGGGTGTGATTATAGCTTATCTGCTGCACAAGACCTTTTTAATGTGTTAAACAATAGAGATGTCGGCTTGAAGACTAAGGTGCGCCCAACCCAATCCATGGTTTTTCAATAACCTCATATGCATGCAAAAGCTGGACAGTAAATAAGGAAGAACATAGAAGAATTGATGCTTTTGAGTTATGGTGTTGGAGGAGAATATTGAAAGTGCCATGGGATGCCAAAAGAACCAAAAGATCTGTGTTGGAACGATTGCAGCCAGAGTGATCCTTGGAAGCCAAGATGGCTAAACTTCATCTCTCATACTTCAGACATATTGTCAGGAGGAACCAGTTTCTGGAGAAGGATATCATGTTTGGTAGGGTGGAGGGTCAGAGAAAAAGAGGAAGACCTCCAGTGAGATGGATTGGCAAAGTGGCAGCATCAATGGGTTCAAACGTGGCAACAATAATGAGTTTGGCTCAGGATCAGGCAGTGTTTCGTTCTGCTGTGCATTAGGTCATTATGAGTTGGTACTGACTTGATGGCACCTAACAACAACAATAATATATTACCAAAATAATTGTCTTTTCTTGGGTAATGTAGGGAGATAAAGAGCCCCCTAAAGGTAAAGAGGGGACCAAAACACAAAACAGCATCAGTAAAAAAGGCAGATTATATACTGTAGTCTAAAATTGCCAAAAAGAGAGGAGAAAAAGAAAAAATCTGCAATATGAGTATGATTTTATTGTTCCTCTCTCAGCTTCTTGCCTTCAAGGCCACCTGAGAAATTTCAAGATACCACTGCTTTCATTATGGCATAACTCAGAATTTAATTTTTTTACCTGTTCTTTTTTAGTCTGTCTCTCTCCCACTCCATAAACCCTGTTCAGGCCTTTTCCTTAGTGATAAACAGTTCAGGGCTGGCTGTGGCCCTTTTGCATTGCCTTTAGGTTTTACGTGGAAATGGTCCCTTTAAATTTTGAGCATATTTCTGTGCATGCGTACCTCCCCTTTGGGGGTGTGGGTAAGGTGTCCACTAGCTCTAGCTTCCCCTCTAGTTATCAGAATGGAGGTGCGCAGGCAGCAAGAGACCAATGAGAAGATACAAAAAAAAAAAAAGAAAAAAGAAAAGAAAAAGAATGGCCACCTTCATCTCTGAGAATTGGTCAGGTGTCAGGTTTCCATGGTGGCTCTGATCCTGCCCCGACTCCGTCTGTCTTGCCCAAGAGCAGCTGTATAATTTTTAAGTTGATAATTTGTATAGCCAGTGAATGGTGTTATAAATTTTGACAGAAAAAAAAAAATATTTACCACCCCTGCATTAGAGCAACACCCTGAATTTAAACGTCTAGCCTTCTGAACTGAGAGAGAATTAATTTAGTTTCTTTAGAGTCACATACATTTTATAGCAGCACTAGCTAAATATGATATGTAGTTTTACATTTTTACAAGACATTGAAGCCCATGTTGAGTCATTTTTTTTTTTCACCCTTAGGAACACCCTAAGGAGGAAAGTAGACGTGAGTATATTAACCAATAAAAATAAAATATTAGCAATATTTATTTTACGAGGGTACTGAAATTCACATGGGTGCAGCAACTTGTTTAGGATTGCACAGTTTTAAAAAGATGTGACAAATATTTTAATCTAAGTTTGTTGTTAGCAAGGGTCAGGTCATCCAGTTGGTTCTGACTCATAGCTACCCTGTATAGGGTTTCAGAGCCTGTATGTCTTTGAAGGAACAGAAAGTCTTATCTTTCACCTGAGGAGCAGCTGCTGGGCTTGAATAGCTAACTTGAGGTTCATAGTCCACCATGCTATCTTAATTTAGGTTATCTTATTAAAATATGGTTCTTCTCTTTAAACAATCTTGGTGGCTTTTTCTTCAATGACATTAAATGTCACTTTGTTTTACTATGACCATGCCTATGAATAGTGTATAAATGTTTTGACTTCCTTTCCAGCTTTATGTTGCTAAAGTATTGTTATTGTTATTGTAAGTGTTAAGTACCCTCCAGTCAGTTCTGACTCACAGCAACCCTGTACAGTGTTTCTGAGGAGTGACTGGTGGGTTTGAACCTCTGACTTTGCAGTTCAAACTGACATTGCAGTCCAGTGTATTATTCTAAAGTGCTACATCATGACTTCACTAAAGTATTATTAGACAATAAATAAGGAAATTTGTAGTTCTGAAGATGATAAAATAATTAATCTAAGAATAATTCATCAAGCATTTACTCTACTAAGCTCTGTGTTAAGTTATGGGGAAGAAATAATATTACAAATAATTTGCTATTGCTAGAGCATAGAATTTAAGATTACAGAACATTAAATGATCTATCACATTGACGTGTGATACATGCTCTGAAGGTGAAGTACAGTGTGTGTTGAAAACATTAGTGTACTAAATCAAGTCATTGGGAAAGGTAAAGGTCACAAAAATTTCCAGAAGAATTGTTATTGAATATAACATGCAAATGTTTAAAAGAAGACAGTGTTCACAATATGCACTAGTTGCTCAACAAATATAATGTGCTCAAGAAGTTAGTGACTACATGGGAGCCAAATCATTAAGCGTTTGGAAATTCCATTAAGTGTAATTGAGTCCTGGTGTGGTGCTGTGGGTTAATGTGCTGAACTGCAAGGTTGGTTTGAACTACAAGGTTGGTGGCTCAAGCTCACCAGCTGCTCCTCAGAAACCCTACACAGCGTTACTATGAGTGAGAACCAACTCAAGAGCACATAACAACAGCAACCACAACAATTGAGAATAAGGAGCCCTGGGCCACTGACTGAAAGTTTGGTGATTAAGACCCATCTTGCTGTTACAAGGGAGAAAAATCTGGTGATTTGCTTTTATAAAGTTAATAGCCTAAAAAGCTGATAAGAAAGTTCTACACCGTTACCTGAGGTTGTTATGAGGCAAAAGTCACATGCCAGTACCCAACAACAACAACAAGTCTCAGAAAACAAAGTGTTTAGAGACATAAATATTCCAAGTAAGTTGTCTTTGCCACTGAGGAGCCTTGCATTCCTCACATCATCAGGACTTAATCTTCTATCTGCAAAATGAAGGGATTCCAAATTGTATTAGGACTCTTGCTGTGGTGCTGTAGGAAGAGCACTGGACTGTTAACCACAAGGTTGGCAGTTTAAAGTCACCAGCTGCTCCTTGGAAATGCTATCCAGGATCACTGACTCGACAGTACTTAAAACATCAACAAAGGTTCAAAAGAATACAGTGCTCAAAATGCGCTAGTTCTCAACAAATATTTTCTAGATAATTAATTATATGATATCATTCATATGCTATGTAATTGACCCATTTAAAATGTATAATTTGTTTACTTTTAATGTATTTACAGAACTGTGCATTCATAACCACAATGAATTTTTAGAATATTGTGTTACCCCATTAAGAAATTCTACACACTTTAGCCATCAATCCCCCATAATCCCTCCACTTACTTCATTCTCTCAAGTTTCTGTCTCTATTGTTATTGTTGCTGTTAGGTGCTGTCCAGGCAATTCTGACTCATAGAGACCCTATGCACAACAGAAAATAGCATTGCCTCATCTTGCTCCATCCTCACAATTGTTGCTGTAGACTGTATTTCAAAGCAAATACAATAGTGTACACATCAGTTAACTGTGTATGAGTATTTTAATTTCTTTAGATTCTTACCAATGCTTGTTATTATTTGTCTTTTGATGTCAATTCATCTCAAAGAGAATTTTCTCATTTTCATTGACCCTCTACTTTATAAAACATGATGTCCTTTTCCAGGAACTGGTTATTTTTTAATAGAATAAAGACCATTGAATGGTTTAAAATCGGGAAAGGTGTGTGGCAGGGTTGTTTCCTGCACCATATACATTCAATCTGTATATTGAGTGAATAAATTGAAAAACTGGATTATATGAAGAAGAATGTGGCATCAAAGTTGAAGGAAAACTAACTAACAACCTGTGATATTCAGATGACATAGCTTTGCTTGCTGGAAGTGAGGAGGATTTATGGTACTTACTGATGAAGATCAAATAATACAGCCTTCAGTATAGATTGTACCTTAATGCAAAGAAAATAAAAATCATCACATATAGACAAATAAATGGCACTCTAATAAAATGAGGAAAGATAGAAATTTTCAAAAATAATTGTCATTTTTCTTGGCTCCAAAGTTATCACTCATGGAAGCAGCAGTCAAAAGATAAAATGACTTAATCCTATGGGCAAGTATGCTGAAAATTACCTCTTTTTTTAATACAAATTTTTTTTGTATCGAGTGATACTTTACAAGTAAGAACATTGGCTTTACACTCATCCTATC
>NW_006408591.1:8237403-8239614 GCF_000296735.1 Chrysochloris asiatica | reverse complement strand
CATATACTTTGTTTCATTACCATGATTATAATCCTCTCTAGGTATTATCAGTTAACAGTATTTCTCTCTATTCATTTAGCTCTTTTTATTTTAAAACACTCAAGCATCTATAATAATTTACACCACCAAAGAGCACATTCTGCATGTCTGCCTCCTGGTTACCAGCTCTCAGTCCCTTTGCTCCCTCTCTCCATGTCCCCATCTCTGCCTCCATCTATGGTGTCGCTGCTTCTCTGGAAAAGGTCCCACATAACGCTTGTGCTCTTCTTCCTTGATGGTCCTAGGGTCCTCTGTTTCTGGACTGTAAGATTAACCACTCCCCTCTTTTTGTTACAAAATATATGCCTTTTAATAATGACAGTTGCAATTAGTCATGATAACAATTACTTATTATTGAATCATAAAAATCTTATCACCATCTCTTTTTACCAGACACACCTAGACAAAATGGGGACTCAGTGGGGACTCTAACTTTCCCCACATACTCTTAAACTAAATTCCCTCTTGAAACCTCATAAGGCATGCACTTTGTGCCTTTATCACCTCCTCATTTAAGATAACCAGTGTCAAAGTTGCCTGTCCCTATCTATCCTGTTTACAGAGAGGATTGCATTGATACTTGATGTGACTACTCATTCCCTCTCTCTTGGTATTTAGAGTTACTACCTCCATGAGTCCGCGGGAGAAAGATGAGGCGATCTGCTCCCGTAAAGATTTACAGCCTCGGAAACCCTATTCAGGGTCGCTATGGGTAGGAACCGACTCGATGGCACTTAACAACAACAACAACACCTCCATGAGTATAAGTCAGGTTCATCAAATTGTAGCATTTTACCCTGTTTCTTTTATTAAAAATTGCTTTTTTTTTTTTTTTTTTAAATCTTCCTCTAGTCAAGTTCTACTTATCAAGCCATTGAGGCTAGGTCAAATGGGTACTATCTGCAAGTTTGTGTGTTCTCATGTGTCTTCTGTCACTTCACATTTAATATCAGCTGGATGCTTCACTCTCAGTTCTAGCCCTCTTTGGCTATGCTCTTGTCCGTGGGCTCAAGTGTCCCCACGTCTCACCAAACTTTGGACCAACCAGCCCTTACTCTTCTCTCTCTCATCTCCACATCAATAGAATCTATGGAACGTGGTTGAACTCAATCTGTTTCTTCATTGCTGCCTTTCCCTGTCTTACACTCACCAGTAGACCAATGTGGTCACCAGCAAGCTTGCATGTCTGCTCCTGTGTTCCCTTTGAGTTTCAGTATTGGAGGGAAGTTTTTCCTGAAGGAACTTGATTGTTTGTTCTTGTAGTAGCCAATCAGACTGCCATTTTTGTTTTGGATATTTCCTCATGAAGTTTCTTTGAAGATATATCTTCTGTCACTCTAGCTGTTCCAGACTGGTTACTTGTCCTTTCTAGTGGGAATGTCCCATCTCAGAAGGCTTTGGATGGGGCTTAGGATTCCAGCTAAGGTACTATACACAGCAAAGACTCCACAAGAGGCCTATTTTACTGGGTAAGTTGTAGAACTCCTTTTAGGTATTCCAATCATTTATAGGATGAAGACGGGCTTATAAACTTTCTGTGATTATGTTTCCCTATATTCCTTTCTACCCCACTCAAGTGTCTATTTTATAATAATAGACAAGGGAAACCAATATTCATAAACAGTCAAGCATCTTACTATAATTTTCCCTCTTCCGACTCTGTTTCAATTCCTGTATCACAGAGTCCTGTTGTTCCAAGGTTGAGCATGCATCACTATTTACCTCTGTCCCATTAAGCCCATGCAAACATGTCTCAGTGTTCCCCTATCTACCTTGTTCTTCCACCCCCTCCTCCTTCCCCAACATCTGAACTATGCCCCTACCCTGACTTCTATGGTTGCCTTCCTTCACCCCCCCTCAAGTCCCTCACTCACCCCCACCAGTAACCAACAAATAATTTTTTTTCTCCTTTTAGTATGGGTATCTTTTCTTATGCTTTTACAATAATGGTCTTATGCAACATTTTTCCTTTTGTGAGTGACTAATTTCACTCAGCATAATATCCTCAAGGTTCATCCATGTTATGAGGTGGCTTACAGCTTTTTTGTTATTCTTCAAAGTAGCATGATATTCCATTGTGTGTATGTACCAAAGTTTGTTTAGCCATTCTTCCATTTATGGGCACTTAGGCTGTCTCCATCTATTTGCTATTGTGAATAGTGCTGCTATGAA
>NW_006408591.1:8223042-8227999 GCF_000296735.1 Chrysochloris asiatica | reverse complement strand
CACATTCTACTCATGCTCTTCTCCCTTGAAAAGAGCTCTGGTAACATAGTGGTTACAAATCAGGTTGCGAACCGCAAGGTCAGTAGTTTGAAACTACTAGCTGTTCTGTAGGAGAAAGATGAGGCTTTCTGCTCCCATAAAGATTTATAGCCTCACCTCAGGTGAGAGAGGCAGCAAGATGGCAGAGTAGGCAGAAAGACTGAACATAATCGCTATAGAAATTTAAACAGATTAAGCAGATAGTCCTGGAACCCAGAGTTTCAGATGAAGGGATACAGAACTGGATTGATGCCTATTAGGATAGAAAGCTGAACAGGGATAGCATAGATAGACTAATGAACTATGTAGGGCCACCAGAATCAGCATGGCCATCTTAAGCTTTTGAGACTGGCTTCACAGACAAAAATATATATTGGATTTACAAAAACATTCCCATGGCTCATAGATATAAAGGTGCAACTATTTTCTTCTTTCTCATGCTCCACGGTGACCAGAGATGAGGCCAGCCCCTACATGGATACATCCCTAGGAAAGCTCCTGCACTCTGTGTGGTCAGAGGTGAGCTCTGTAGTTATAAACCCTATTATAGGAGGGGGGAGCTAACCACATAAGCATTGTTGGGGAGTGCTTTCCTCCTAATCTGGAGAGCCCATCGTAGCCTGTCCTGGACTAGCCCTCATTAGAGAAAACAGCTGACAAGACACATGGGGAGGGGGTAACACAAAACAAAACTGGTTATCTCTGCTGGCTGGCCAGATGTGGCATGGCCATCTTGAACTTTTTCTGGTGACTTTGAAGGCAAGAGGGTGGTTGGGGGCTCAGAGGCATACTGCTTATTATTGAAGAGAAAGGTGTCAAAATTTTTCTTGTGTGCCGCATTACTCAAAGCATTCTATTGATATGTTGTTAAGTTCTCTCGAATCAGCGCAAACTCACAGCAACCTGGTATAGGGTTTCTGAGGAGTAACTGGTAAGCTTGAACCATCAACTTTATGGTTCAAACTGATTTTGAAGTCCAGAGCATTAACCCTCAGCACCACTCCAGGACTATAATGCTATCCTAATCTAGATTCTGAACCAACTCAACGGCACTTAACAATTACAACCATCTAGATTCCAACAACATTCTTTAGAGAGACAAAAAAAAACAAAACAAAAACAAAACTGATCACCAACTTATATGGATAGAAAGGAGACCTCACATAAGCAAAGCATTGATTAAGTAGAAGAGCAAAGTTGAAGCCTCTCATACAAAACCTGTTACACAGCCACAGTAGTCAAAACAGACTGGTCTTGGTACAACAAATGACACATAGATCAATGGAAAAGAATTGAGAACACACTAGTAAAATACATCCGCATACAGTAATTTGATCTTTGACAAAGAGTCAAAGTACATTAAATGGAGAAGAGATAGTCTTTTCAACAGATGGTACCAATAAAACTGGAAATCCATTTGCAGAAGAATGAAACAATACCCATATCTACACCATATACAAAACAAACTCAATATAGATTAAAGACCTAAATGTAAAACCTATAAATACAAAGATCTTTAATGAAAAGATACAGAAAACTTAGGGGCTATATTACACAGCATAATTACATTGTAAAACATAACTAAAATCACACAAACACTGAAAGACAAAATTTATGACTGTGACTTTCTAAAAATTAGACACGTATTTGCATCTAAAGATTTCATCAAAAAGCCAAAGGAAAACTCACAGACAGGGAAAATTATTTGTACAATGAGTTATCAGACAAAGTACTGATCTTTAAAATTTGTTGAAAACTACAATTTTATAAGAAAAAGACAAAATTTGGGCAAAGGACATGAACATACACTTCACTGAGGAAGACATTAAAGAAACCAACAAACATGTGAAAGCATGTTCACAATCAATAGCCACTGTTTTGTTGCTATATGCCCTTTAGTTGGTTCGGATCCATAGTGAACCTATGTAAAATACAACGAAACACAGCAGTCCCGATGCCATCCTCACAGTTGCTTCTACACTTGCAACCATTGCTGCTGCAATTGTGCCAATACATCTCATTAGGGGTTTTCTTCTTTTTTACTGACCCTTCATTTTATCAAAGGAGCTCTGGTAGCGTGTTATTGTTGTTGTTGTTGTTAAGTGCCGTTAAGTCGATTCTGACCCATAGTGATCCTGCATAGGGTTTCCATGGCTGTAATCTTTACGGGAGCAGAAAACCTCATCTTTCTCCCACGGAACGGCTGGTAGTTTCGAACTGCTGACCTTGTGATTAGCAGCCCAATTCGTAACCACTACACTACTAGTGCTCCAGCTGGTAGTGTAGTGGTTATGAATTGGGCTGCGAATCTCAAGGTCAGCAGTTCGAAACTACCAGCTGTTCCATGAGAGAAAGATGAGGTTTTCTGCTCTGGTAAAGATTTACAGCTACGGAAACCCTGTACAGTGATTCACTGGCTAGAGGAAATTCCATACATGTTAGCTTTGATGAAACTAAGGGAAATATACAAGTAGAGGGAGGTTTTCAGAGGAATGATGGAGACAGGGAGGTATGTAAAGGTTAAGGTGGTAAGTAATGTTATATATATAACCTTGGAACAACAATATTCTGCAGGTAGCTACATGGACAGATACACAGGCTGAACAGATATGGGAGGAAGAATGTAGGTATACTCACAAATATATAATGGTTTGAAAGGATATTTGTATCTGGGTAATTACCTTTTCTGTGAATACACCTGTGAATATGGTGGGGCATACAGCAGGTAAAATGACGAAAACTTCCTAGATGTTGTCAAGCATCTTAAGGCAATGAATTGCTGGGCCTGATCAATTGATATTATGTAGTCCACAAAGATAATGTTCTACATCCTACTTTTCTGAGTAGCACCTGGGATTTTAAAATCATATTAAAGATTTTTGGGATTAATTATTCCAATGGACTAATAATGGAGCAGGTGAACATCAGTCTCCATTTCTCTGAGATTAGAAGAGCTAGATGATACCTGGCTATCACTACCAACTAATCTGAATGGGATCACATTAAAAGGTCCTGAATATAGTAGAAGAAAATATAGAACAAAGCACAGAATTCTTTTTAAAAGACCAGACTTACTGCTAAACTTGAGGAACCAAGACTATGGTCCTCGATCACTCTTCAGGTCTAGAAAGGGACACACCTTCATGGCCCAATATTCAGCCAAGCAATAAATAAGTATATGTGGGGGAAACACTAGTAAGGTATGCTCATCATGGAATGGTCAAACATTCGAAATATAATGGTCAGCATTTATCTAAGAACACAGTTGAAAAGAAATGGTAAGGTGAGTGGAATGGAAATAGGAACTACAGTGAAAAAGTGAGATATCTCTTCTTGCATGGAAAGAATTGCAATGCAATCATTGAGATGAAACAAAGTGTATGATTTGTTGAATGTAAAAATGATCTTTTCTGTAAACATTCTTTCAATTGACAGTAAAAAGTAAAAATAAAAGATCTCAGGTGATTCTTATGCATTCTAATGCTTAAAAAGTACTGCCTCAGGTAATTCAAACTGAATTGGTACTGATTCTTGCGAGTCACCTATTCAGATTGATCATGGGAAGATATCAATTTAATAGTAACTGACATGCTTCCATTTTAAAAAAACTAAAGTAGAAAAGAGAGATTTCCAACATTTAACATAGGGTTACTAAGCAGCTCAGGCTGTTTCAGACCAGAAGAGCTCAGAAATCACCTTGTCAACAATGGTTTTGCAGAGGAAAGCACAAAAATGCATAGTCTGTATTTTTATATGGTGTTCAAATTTGTGTTAAAATAAAAGTTTTCCGTAGACTATAAAGACATGCAGATACTAAAATCTCTGAACTCAGATTTGTAACACACAAATATAGATTTATCTTTACTTGTTGAATATCTTCCTTTCAAATTTATTAGAACTTGAGTAAAGGAAAAGCTCTTATTTCCAGATAAATGTCTATTCTGAATTAAAACCATTGATTTATACTTTTTCTCTCATCTAACAGCTTTGAACACATGGTTTTATAATACATGCAGTTCTTGGCTTAACACCCATCACTTGTCTGTCACTTGTTGTACTGTAGCTGCTTATGTGTTGCTGTGATTCTGGAAGCTAGGCTACCAGCATTTTAAATACCAGCAGAGTCAACTATGGTGGCCAGGTTTCAGCTGAGCTTTGAGATGCAGACAAACTATGAAGAAGGAGAGATGAACTACATCCAAATATTCAGTCACTGAAAACATTATGAATAGTAGTGGAACACTGTCAGCACCAGATTATTGAGCAATGAAACATGATGAAGAACACCTGACTATTGCCAGATATAGTGCAGGAAGATGAGCCTCTCAAATTTGAAAGCACTCAAAATGCGACTGAAAAAAGCTGCCTCCTTAAAGTAGCGTTGACTGTGATGACACAAATGGAGTAAAACTCTCGGACCTTTATTAGCTGATGGGGCATAACTCAAAAGGAAGAGAAACTGCTATAAAAATTCATTAATAATCAGAACATGGAATGTACAAAATATAAATCTAGGAAATTTGGAATTTGTCAAAAATGAAATGGAACACATAAACATTGATATCCAAAGCATTAGTGAGCTGAAACAAACAGGTATTGGCCATTTTGAATCTGACAATTACATGGTTCATTATGCTTGGAATGACAAATTAAAGAGGACTGGTGGCTCATTCATTATAAAAAAGGACATATCAAGATCAGTCATGAGGTATAACGCTATCTGTAATAGGATAATATTCATGCATCTAGAGAGAAGACCAGGTAAGACCACTATTATTCAAATATATGCACCAACTACTAAAGCTAGTTATGATGAAATTGAAGAATTATATCAACTTCTTCAGTCTGCAATTGATGAAACATGAA
The DNA here is from genome assembly GCF_000296735.1 of Chrysochloris asiatica. Taxonomy (NCBI): domain Eukaryota; kingdom Metazoa; phylum Chordata; class Mammalia; order Afrosoricida; family Chrysochloridae; genus Chrysochloris; species Chrysochloris asiatica. The sequence goes on along the minus strand of NW_006408591.1, from coordinate 8,223,094 downwards.
ATCAAAATGTATTAATAGTTACGGGCATTTGGAATGCAAACGTTAGAAACAA
>NW_006408591.1:8218753-8219637 GCF_000296735.1 Chrysochloris asiatica | reverse complement strand
GGAAAAGACAGGGAAAAAAGATGGAAGATTTACTCAAGCTTAGTATTCTTTCTTTATGGCTTGAGATGGCCTCCTCTACCTCCCTGGAAACCACCTTCCCCTCCAAATCCACTGTGGCCTGTTTTGCCACAGCCACTTCAGCCTCCAAATCCTCCTTGCTTTCACCTTGTCTCCTGAAGCCACCTTCACCTTTAGGCTTGGCCCAGTCCAAGTTAACTTTGTGTCCATTGATTTTCACTTTCTCCATGGCTTCCTTGGCTGCTTTAGCATCTTCCTTTGTAGACTAGTAAAAGTCTGTAAACTCAAATTTTGGAGGAGCCCATTTTGCATTCCATGACTATCTTGATGTGAACAGAACTATCAAATGACTCCTTAAATGGTTCTTCAGTTGTGCCCTCAGACAGACCTTTTTTTAAATGGTAAAATATTGAAAAGAAGTTAATAGTTTAGTTATTTTTAGCATTTATATTAAGTATGTAAAAACCTATTTAAAAAAATAAAACTGGACAATTTAAATTAAAAAAATAATAATATCATGAATAGTTGTCTTGATGACTACAGGTGGTAAGGGTATTCAGTAATATTCTGAAACACCTGGTGGGGTTATTTATTTATTTACTTTCATTTTTTTAAAAGTTTTTATTGTAAACTGAGTGATAGTTTACATGGGAGAACATTGGCTTTGCACCACTGTTTCATTGTAATGTTTACAAATCTCCTTCGTGCATCATTATTCAATAGATTTTGCTTCCATTCCCTCTGTGTGTTTTTTTTTTGTTGTTGTTGTTGTTGTTTTGTTTTAGTGGATGGTGGGATTGGGATGTACACAAAAATATTCAGGCATATATAATAATTTAAACAACCAAAGGGCACATTTTGCAAGC
>NW_006408591.1:8211833-8216748 GCF_000296735.1 Chrysochloris asiatica | reverse complement strand
AGGGTCTGTATGAGTTGGTGTTGATTCAATGGCACCTTACAACAACAACAACAAGGCTTATCACAGTATAGCACTATATTTTGTATCATAGATACTCATTTACTTCAACTTTTTCTGATATAATTCCACTTAGAAAGCATCCGAGCAGTAAATGTTATTCAGGAAAGACAATTTCAGTATATCCAATTTTGACTGAATGGTTTTGGAAAGTAGAAAGTATTAAAATACTTTCAAATATATATATTCTGAGGTACATGGCATTTTCTGAGTAACAGGGTAAAAACACAAGTCCTGAAGACATCTTTCAAATAGTCCTGTGAGACTAGATGCCTTTTTCTATACACAAATACAAACATATAGAAACATACAAAAGTGAGTGTAGACTAAAACTGCAGCATGCAAACCACCCCAACGTTCTGTATGCTCAGAATATATTATATCTTACTTTAGCATATAATCCTACAAAGAGATTGAAGTACAGGGTCATTCTTTATGAGTATTTTGGGTTTTATTATGGGAGCTTTTACACACAGAGGTTTATAAAATTCTAGGTTAAATTAAAAAAAATGTGTAAGTTGGTATTCTTGTACTGTTCTTTGGGGAATTTCAATTATAACTTTTTTTTAGAGGAATACAAACCTTCATTGCATAGATGAAAAATTCTGATCTACAAGGGAATTACTTATCACATTGCTGATTGCAGAGATGCATTATTGTCTGAAGTAAATAGTCCAAGTATAGTTGTTCCTGCCATGTGTAGATATAATTTCCAAAATATATTTAGTTACTTTTTTCAAATTTATGAAATGAATATTAGTGATTCTCCATGGAGAGGATATGTGTATTAGTCCTTGAACTTTGTCTGGAGACATAAATTTATGCTGTTGTTAAATACTGTTGAGTTGGTTCCAACTCCTAGCAAGCTTGTATAGGGTTTCCTAGGAGCAGCTGATGGGTTTGAACTGCCAACCTTGTGATTCGTAGTCCAGTGTTGATCCTAGAGCACTACACCAAGATTCCTATTGCTGTAGTTAAGTGATATCATAGTGACCCTATATAGGGTTTCTGAGGAGGGAATTGTAGATTTGAAGAACCTATCTTAAGGCTTAAGCTGACCTTGCGGTCTAGCACATTATACTGTAGTGCCACCCCAGTACAAATAACAATTCTGTCTAAGCACTTGTCACTCTCTTTGTAAAACTTAAGTAATGCTGATAAATTACTCATTATATCATTTTGTGCATAAAATGCAAAGTTTAAGACATAAATTATAGTTAAAATGATTTTTCCCTGGTTTACTGGAAAAATAATAAAGAAAATACTTATTTGGGGAAAATATAAGTTTTCAATTCTGTGTTGTTGTTGTTGTTTTTAATTCAACAGTATTTTCCTCTTAAAATGTATAACTCTATGAAGTCCATGATGTAGTGTTGTAGGACAAACACTCTACTGTAAGGTCAGTTTGAATCACAGGGTCAGTGATTCAAGCTCACCACCCACTTGTTGGAAACCCTATACAGAGTTGCTATGAGTTGGAAGCAGCTTGACAGCAGTTAACTTAATAGAGTCAATTCACATATTGATGAGAAATTATATATACTGTCATATTTCAGATTATTTTGCTAATAATGGTTTATAGGTAATATATTTTGTAGAAATAGTAGATTGAAAATTATCCAGTTTCCTACAAAACTTTGTTACAAAACTAAGATTATTTATATATGGAAATATCAACAAAACAGAAAACACCAAAAGATATATAAAAAAACAACTGTGAGCCTATGTGAACAAATGTGAACTTCTGTCTACCCTTTGCAAGGGATCATAGATTTGTGCATTCAAATAAGCCAATGAGACCCTTAAATCCATCTTACCCTTTCAATGTATTATCTAAGGATAATAAATTAAAATGATCCAAGTTCGAGATCAGCCTGGAGCAGCTTGAAGAACAGAAGATATTTCTTGAAACAAAGACCAACAGAAAGAAAATACAAAACGATAACAACAGTCTGACTGACTCCTACAAGAACAAGCAAGTTGCTCTCCCTGGAGATATCAAGGCAAGTGGTCGGGTTCCCTCAGGGCAAATCCCCTTCCAAGACTAAGACTCAATGGGAATATATGAGCAGACATGTGCTCTGATTGGTGACCAAGTTGTTCACCAATAAGGGGAAGTGAGGGAAAAACTGCAATGAAGCTGCAAGCTAAGTCCAACCATTTTCAATACACTCCATGAACATGGGTGGAGACCTGGTTGGCCAACAGTTTGGCAAGGCCTGGGGACTCCTGAGCCCAGAGTCAGTGGCATAGCCAGAGAAGACTAGAGTGGAGACTGAAGCATCCAGCTGATAAGAAAAGAGGGCATATGCAGAAGAACACCCACATTTGCAGATAATACCTACTTGACCTGGCTTCAATGGCTGGATGAACAGAGCTCAACTAGAAGAAGAAAAGAGTAATCAGATACAATTTGATGAACTTGACTTATACCTATGGATGCAGTAGCTCAAAAGAGGGAACAAATCTTTACAGTGAGGATCATTCCCACCCCCTCAATAAACAGGGTAGATAGGATGGGCAACTTGGACATTGGCCACCCAAAATGGAGGGCTGGGTGGCTACAAAGGCAAGAAGTGACTGGCTTGCAAGCTTTCAAGTGGGAGCCTAGATCCAGAGGGCATGGAGAAAGGTAGAATCACCATTGAGTAGTAAGTACCCAATCTGTCTGGTCAGGACTGATAAAAGGAGATGTGGATAGCACTCATGTGGTACAATAGTGAATAATCACTATCAGGACTGACTGTGAGGGTTGGAAATGTAAAGGTAGACATTTAGTAGCAAAAGAAGATGAGTGGTTGACTTTGCAGTGGAGCGAAAGGCACTGGGACCATCAAGGGAGAAGAGCGGAGTGCAGAACCCTACCCAGAGAAAGAGTGACACCAGAGATTGATGCAGAGATGATGATGTGGAGAGATGGAGCAGCTGGGAACTCTAGACCCAGAGAGGGAGAGGGGCTGTGTGCTGAAGACCAGGGGGCAGGCTTGCGCGGTGTACCATTTGGGTGGTTGATGATGCATGCAGGGGATTGTAACCAAGGCAATGTAATGATATACTATAGGATGAATGTAAAGCTAATGTTCTCCCATGTAAACTATCATATAATTCACAATAAAACATTAAAAAAAAAATGATCCAAGTTCTAAATGAAACCTTTGAAGGGAACACTCTCATCCCATCTAATGAGTGTATTTGTTTTTGAGACACAAAGTGAAGATGAGGTGAAAAATTTTATGTGTGATCCAGCTTGAAACATTCCCCAAAATTTCTTCATTTATGACAATTAAGTCACAAGAATCCATAGAATTTGCCATTACACATGCATGATTGACTTCATACCACTCAACTGATTAATATTTTTCAAGCTTTACCCTATAAAGAATCGTATTTGCTTGGCATTTAAGAAATATTTTTGTCTTTTCTTCCCCTCATGGACCCTACTGAGAGAAGTATCTAGATATCCCTTGAGAATAGGAGGAAGAGAGGCTCTTTATTGGCATTTGGCTCATGACTGCTGTTTTTAGAATGCCAGCTCCCATGGGGAAAACACAAAAAGAATATTGTACTTAAAAAATAGTGTTCCATGCAATGTGTGGAAAAGTTTGGAAATCGACTTGAGTCCCATGGGAAATTAAAGAGCAGGAAAAATTGGACCAAAGAGATTAAGACAATTTTTAGATTACAAACACTTTCTGGGAAAGAATTCAAAGAGATTCAAATAAGCACCACAGAGGAGAACAAGGGAGGATTCAAGGACAACTGGGTAAAACTAAATTGCAGGGTTAGGTTAATTGGTATGGGCGGGAAGGCTTCCTATCAGGTTTAAGCAGTGAGCGTGTCTAAATAATGCTGAGAAAATTGAGTTAGAGAGTGTACACACAACAGTTAGGAACCATGATGATTGCATTTCTACTTAAATCAAAGATCTAGCTAGCAGAAATCATTTTCCTATTTATTCACATGAGCAGGAGAGGAAGGACATCTAGAATTAAATCTGAAAGCAAGCTCATGAGCCTGAGTTGGTTTCTCCAAGTTTAATACAATGATGCTGGTTGAAGATCTTTTTAAAGCAGCTTTTCCTTCTGAGTTTCTCACTTAATGTTAAACAAAATTTGAACAGTGCAAGTCCATGAGCTCAATTGTGGAAAGTTGGTGATGCTAACAATCATTTTATAGATTTTTGTATACAATAATGAGGGCAATTCAAATTGATTTTATGAATATTTGTTTCATTTAAAAGGTTTTTGTTTTCTTTTGTTTTGTTTTTTATCAAAGAAAGTGTATTTGCTAAATCAGAGCTTTAAACCTGACATTTTCCTCTTACAAAATTGTTTATTTTTCTTGGGAAAGAGAATGCTGGGATATTAACTTAGCAGATTTTCAACGATATAAAATTTAAGATGTGAAGGGGAGTGATATAATCAAATAATCAGTTAGTATTTGGAAATCTAGCAGCAAGATTCTTTTCCATGAATTTCACTCTCACATATGATAACTTTTCCTGAATATCTGGTGCTTTTATGTCAGTGTTGTTGATGTTGGTAGATGCCTTCTAGTAGGATCCTATTCATAACCACCCTATTCACAACAGGAATGAAACATTGCCTAGTGCTCTACCATCCTAATTGTTATGCTTGAGTCCATTGCTGCTGCCACTGTGCCAATCCATCTCATTGGTAGTGTTCTTCTTTTTCTCTGACTCTCCACTTTACTAAGCATAATGTCCTTCTCCAAAAATTGTCCTTCTTGATATGATATCTGATGTATGAGAGATGAAGTCTTACCATCCTGTCTTCTAAGGAGTACTCTTTCTGTATTTCTAAGACACATTTGTTTGTTCTTCTGGCAGTCCATGGTG
>NW_006408591.1:8166742-8211568 GCF_000296735.1 Chrysochloris asiatica | reverse complement strand
ATTTATTGTTGTTTTGTTGTTGTTAGGTGCCATTGAGTCATAAACAAGGTATATCAACCCTATACACAACAAAATGAGACATAGCCTGGTCCTGCATGAATGTCAGAATCCTTTCTACATTTAAGTCAACTACTGCTGCCTCACTGCCAATCCATCTCGTTGGGAGGTTTTATCTTTTTCTCCAACCCTCCATCTTATCAAACTTGATATCCTTCTCCATGGACTGGTCCCTCCGAAAAATATGTCCAAACTATGAGAGACGAAGTCTGGCCATCCAAGTTTCCAGGGAGCATTCTTGTCGTACTTTTTCCAACATAGATTGGTTTGTTCTTTTTGCAGACATTGGTACTTTCAATATTCTCTTCCAACACCATAACTCAAAAGAACCAATTCTTCTTCAGTCTTCCTTATTCATTGTCCAACTTTCACAAGCATGTGAGGTTATTGAAAATACCATAGTTTGAGTCAGGTACACTTTTTATCTTTAACTGGCATCTGTGCTCATCTATACTTTAAAGAGGTCTTGTGCAGCAAGGTCTGTGACTTCTTGACTACTGCTTCCATGAGTTTGATGGTTGATGCAAGCAAAATGAAGTCTTTGACAACTTCAATCTTTTCTCCATTTATATGTGTACTGTTTATTAGTCTAGTGATGAGGATTTTTGTTTTCTTTAAACTGTGATGCAGCTCATACTAAAGGCTGTGATCTTTGATCTTCATCAGTAAGTATTTTAAGTACTCTTCGTTTTCAGCTAACAAGATCGTTTCATCTGTATATGGCAAGTTGTTAATAAGTCTTCGTCCAATCCTGATGCCATGTTTTTCTTCACATAATCCAACTTCTCAGATTATTTGCCCAGCATAGATTGAATAAATATGGTGAAAGAAAGGAGCACAATTTTCATAATTATAAATTATTCAGTCTTCCTTTTTTCAATTTGAACAATTGAAATGCACAATTTCTTCATGAGCACAATTAAATGTTCCAGAATACTCGTTTTCCAAAATGCTGTCCTTAGGTTGTCATGATCCACACAATCAAAAGTCTTTGTGCAGTCAATAAAGTACAGGTAAACATCTTTCTGATATTCTCTGCTTTTACACCACATATAACTGACATCAGCAACGGTATCCCTTATTCCACATCCTTTTTTGAATGCAGCAAGAATCTCTGGAAGTTGTCTGTTAGTGTTATCTTTAGCAAATTTTTTCTTGCAGGAGGTATTATTAAAACAAATGAAGGTCCAATGATTTCTGCATTCCATTGGGTCACCTCTCTTTGGAATGGGCATAAATATGGATTTCTTCCAGTTAGTTGGCCAGGGAGTTGTCTTCCAACTTTCCTGGCATAGATGAGAGAGTGCCTCCAGTGCTGCATCAGTTTGTTGAAAATTTTCAAATCATATTCCATCAGTTCCAGGGGACTTGTTTTTTGGGAATGTCTTCAATCACCTTGGGTTTCCCTTCTTTAGTATCATCAACTTTTTATCATATGCTACCTCTTCAAATGGTTGAACATCGACCATCTCTAATTGGTATAATGACTGTGTATGCTTTCCGTGTACTTTTTATGCTTTCTGATTCATTCAATATTTTGCCCATAGTATCCTTCAGTATTTTAAGTTGAGGCTTGAATGTTTTATTCAGTTCCCTGAACTTGAAGAATGCTGAGTATTTTCTTCCCTTTTGTTTTTCTAACTCCAGGTTTTTGCACATTTCATGATAATATTTGATTTGTCTTCTCAAGCTGCTTTTAAAAATTTCTATTCAACTCTTTTGCTTCCTCATTTCTTCCATTTGTTTTAGCATCTCTATGTTCGAGAGCAAGTTTCAGAGTGTTTTCTGACATACTTATTTTTTTTTTTTCTTCTTGTCTTCCTAACACCTTTTTCTTTCTTTCTGTACGATGGTTTTGATATGATCTCACAACTCCACTGGTCTCAGTCTTTAATCTAATGCATAAATCCTGTTGGTCAGATGATTTCTAAATTCTTGCAGAATATGTTCAAGTCATATTTTCATTGTTGTGGACTTGTTTTAATTTTCTTCAGCTTCAGCCTGAACTTGCATATGAACAATTGATTGTCCATTGCAGTTTTCCCCTGGCCTTGTTTTGGCTGATTATATGGAGCTTTTCCACTATTTTATTCCACTGATTTAATCAATTTGATTTCTATGTATTCCATCTGGTGAGGTCCATGTGTATAGTCATCTTTTATATTGTTTAAAAAAGGTATTTGCATTGAACAAGTCCATGGTCTTGCAAAATTCTATCATGCAATATACATACATACCAAGACCATATTTTCCAACTTCTGATCCTATTTTTTCCCCAAACTTTGCATTCCTATCACCAGTAATTATCAATACATCTTGATTGCAAGCATGATCAATTTCAGACTGAAAAGTTGGTAGAAATCTATAATTTCATCATCATTGATTTCAGTGGTTGGTGAGTAAATTTGAATACTAGTGGTGCTAACCAGGTCTTCCTTGTCTGCATATGGATAACATCCTAACACAGTCAGCATTGTACTACAAAACAGATCTTGATATGTTCTTTTTGATGTTGAATATGACATCATTCCTCCTCAATTTGTTATTCCTAGTATAGTAAACCATGTGATTGTCAGATTCAAAATGGCCAATTTTGAATCCATTTCAGCTCACAAATGTAGAGGATATCGATGCTTATGCATTCCATTTTATTTGTGACATCTTCCAAATTTCCTCCTGCCATACTCCATACAGTCCACGTTCTGATTATTAATGGATGTTTACAGCTGCTTCTCTTCATTTTGAGTTAATCCCCATCATCAAATGAATATCTTAAAAGCTTTACTCCATTCCTGTCATCCTGATCAACTCTACTCTGAGGAGGCAGCTTTTCCTTTCCCCTGTTAATATTTTGCATGTCTTCCAATCTGAGGCGCTCATCTTCTGATGCTATATCAGACAATATTCTGATGTTCTTCATCATGTTTCAATATTAAATATTCTGGTGCTGACAGGGTTCCACTGCTATTCATAAGTTTTTTCCATGACTTAATATTCAGATGTAGTACGTCTCTCCTTCTCTGTTTGTCTTCATCTGGAATCTCAGCTAAAACCCGTCCACCATAGGTGGCACTGCTGATATTTAAAATACCCATAGCATAGATTCCAGAATCACAGCAATGCAAGCCACCATAGTGTGACATACTGACAGATAAGTGATGGTTTCTTCATTTATCATAATGACATTTATTGGTCCACTTATGACAATTTTCCTTTATATTTAGGCACAGTCCATACTGCAGGCTGTAGCCTTTATCTCCATAAGTAAGTATTTAAAGTTATCTTAACTTTCATCAAGTAAGGTTGCAATATTTGTAAATCACAGGTTGTTAAGGAGTATTCCTCTAATTTTGATGCTACATTCTTCTTCAAATAATCTATCATCTTGCATTATTTACTCAACATGCAGATTGAAAAAGCATATAAATTTCCTGATTTTAAACTATCCCATATCCCCTTTTTCTGTTTGAATGACTGCCTCTTGTTCTATGTTCAGGTTCCTCATGAGCACAATCAAGTGTTCTGGATTGTCCATTCTTCACAGTATATTATCCATAGTTTGTCATGGTCCACAAAGTCTAAATCCTTTGCATAGTCATTGAAGGACAAACAAATGTCCTTTAAAAGCAGACAGGATATCAATCAATACTACTGAGACTTTCTTTATTGCAAGCAACTGAAATCTCCTCTATGTATCTTTAGGGGAAACTGATATTTAACAAAAGACTTTTTGGAATTTCCAGAGTATACTGAAACCTGAAGAAACATATTTGCAAGATGAGTATATACAGGTGGGAGTAGAACAAAAGCTGATCTGAGAGTTTTATGTAGGAAGACCAGAATCATATTCAAGAAGTCAGCAACTCTTCCTCTTTACTTCACAAAAAAATCAGTGAGTAGTTTTGGGCCCTGCAGGTATCTGCATTATAGCTGCCAATGATGTAAGGAAAATAATTATTTCAGAATACTTCTATAGAAGTTGTCATGCACAGACTTTCACCGATTATATTTGCAACTTATTTCTAAATAGAATGTGCATTAAATGCTGGATGAACATATGTACCTACACAGCCAACCTGAAAAATTGTTGTTGCTGTTGTTAAGTGCTGTTGAGTCAATTCTAACCCATAGTGACCCTGTATAGGGTTTCCAAGGAACAGCTGGTGAGCTTGAACCACCGACCTTGCAGTTCAAAAGATTTTGCAGTCTGATACATTAGTACACAGTGCCACATCAGGACTTAGAACTCAGAGAATAATGGTTTTGTTGTTGTTGTTGTTTAGCTTGTTTCAAGGAAGTCCTAGTGTGGAAGTCTAGGTTAAACATTGGACTGCTAACCACCAAGTGGATGGTTTAAACTCTGCAGGTCCTCCTTGACAGTCCTACACAGTAGCACTATGAGTTGGAATCAACTAGATGACACTTAGCAACAACAACAGCTAGGTAGGTAAGACTGAATTTATGGTAGCAAGATATAAATCATCTGGAATTGTTGTTGTTGTTGTTAGGTGCCATTAAGTCAGTACCTACCCATAGCGACCTTATGCACAGCAGAATGAAACACTGCCTGATCCTTGGCCACCACTTGTCTGTCAATTTGTCATACTGTGGTGGCTTGTGAGTTGTCATGATTCTGAAAACTATGCCACTGGTATTTTAAATACTAGCAGAGTCACCCATGGTGAACAGGTTTCAAATGAGCTTCCAGAGGAAGACATACTAGGAAAGAGTGACAAGCTACTTCTGAATATTTAGTCACTGAAAACCTTATGAATAGCAGGAAATCACCTGAAATTATTTGATAAAAAACGTTTCTTAAACTAGTTTAAGATGAAGCTTTGAAATGTGTTTTCTATTCATTTAAAATTAGCACAATTTTTTATTTTTCTGGCAAAAGTTTCATTTGAAAAGTAGAAGAAGAGAAGGTGTGCGGAAAAACATAATTGCCAAATATATCAAGCTTTATATAATTTGTTAGTATTAAAATAATCTTTAAAATGTATCTAATAATAAATCAGGTATAAGTCAAGAGAATAATTTCAGTTAAGCTCATTATCCAGATTTAGAAACAAAGCCTGTTGTGGAGCAAGATGGGAATATAAAGATGTATTCTATAGATAATTGGGTGCTGTGTTATCCAATGTCAAAAATAAACTTGAAACATTATCAAGAAACAATAAGTATTGATGTATAACTTCATATGCTTTGTCTTTTTCATTTATTTTTATCCATCTTCATTTATCAATAAGTTCCTGGGTACTGCAAATGATTAACATGCTAAGCTGATAATAAAAAGGATGGAGGTCCAAATCTACCCATAAACATCTCAGAAGAAAGTTCTGGTGATCAAATTCTAAAAATTAAGCTCTTGAAAACCCTATGGGGCCTGGTTGTTCTTTAATCCAATTGCAGTTGCGGTGAATCACAGTAGACTTGAGAGCAATCACTTTGTTTTCATTTTCTATTTCTTTGTTTTTTCACATATAAGATATTTCTAACTCCCATTTTATATATTTGCTAGGTTCAATGTTTTTGATAAGTTGCAGCAACTACATATTTGAATCCTCTTAGCTTCATGTGATTTGAAGTAATAGAACAAAAATAAGAAAACAGAATTGTTTTAAAAAGCATGTTACTGCTGAATGAATTAATAATATAGGTTAAGTATAATGTTTATGTGGATTATAATAAATTATGTATAGCATTGCCAAGAATGAAATTCCAGAACAATTAATTTGCTCAAATGAAACCTATAATCAGAAGAACAGGCAGTCATTCAAACAGAACAAGGTTTGAAATCAGAAATGGTGTGCAACAAAGTTGTTCCCTTCCATCATGTTTATTCAATCTTAATGCTAAGCACATAATCTGAGAAAATGGAATCTATGAAGAAGAATGTGTCATCAGGATTGAACCAAAATTTATTACCACCCTAAAATATGTAGATGATATAATCTAGTTAGCAGAAAACAAATAGCACCTTAAGCACTTAGTGATGTAGTTGAAGACAACTTTCAGTATAGATTATAGCTCAACATAAAGAAATAAAAAATACAACTGGATCAGTAAGAAATATCATGTTAAACTGAAGAAAAGGCTAAAGCATCAACATTTTCATTTTCATTGAATCCACATTCAATGTCCATGGAAGCTTTTGTTGTTGTAAGGTACTGTCCAGTAAGTTCCAACTCAGCAGCAGTATGCACAACAGAATGAAATAGTGCTCAGTTCTGAGCAATCTTAACTATTTTTATTATACTTAACTTCATTGCTACTGCCACTGTGCCAACCCATATCATTGGAATCTCCCTATTATTTTCTGAGCCTCCACTTTGCCAAGCAATTCTCTAGGGAATGGTCTATCTTGATAATATGTCTGAGGTATGAGAGACAAAGTCTTGCTATCCTGGCATCTATAGTGCATTCTAGCTGTACTTCTTCCAATATAGGTTAGTTTGGTCTTTTGGCAGTCCATGTAATTTTAATATTTTTCTCCTATACCATAAATCAAATGCATCAATTATTCTACAATCTTCCTTATTCATTGTCCATCTTTTACTGCTGTGGAAGCAGCAGTCAAGAAACCTAATGTAGGGGGCGGGTGGGATCTGCTACAAAAGACCTCTTTAAAGAGTCAAAAGAGTCCTGGTGTGGTGCTGCAGAATAATGCACTGTACTGTAAGGTAGGTTTGAACTGAAAGTTTGGTGGTTCAAATTCACCAGTCACTCCTCAGAGTTGGAATCCTATAAGTTGGAATCAACTTGACAGCACTTAACAACAACAACAACAAAAACACCAAAGTGTCAAAAAACAAAGCCATCACTATGAGGACTAAGATGTTCCTGACACAAGCCATAATATTTTCAATAATCTCTGATGCCTGCCAAAGCTGGACAATGAATGTGGTTGTAAAAGTAGAATGTATAGAAGGTAAGGGAAAAAGAGGATTAGATACAATGACTACAACTGTCATTTCAAACATCGTAATGATTTTAAGGATGGTGCAGAATTAATCATTGTTTTGTTCTGTTGTACATAGGGTCACTGTGAGTTACAGCCAACTGGAGAACACCTAACAACACAATGTTTGTGCTTTGACTTTTTGTTTTAGTAGAAGTCCAAGTTTTAAACCACGTTGAAGGCTGTCCCAAAGCCATACAGAGTTTAATTTTGATTCTCTAAATGAAAAACATTATATTCATTGAAGAAAAAAGATATACGAATGTTTTTTCCATCAAAATTACTGTGTCTATGTGTCTGTTTCATTGTAATGTAATTGATAATCATTATACTAATTTTCTATGCAAATGTGTTAAAATTGACACTCAACTTTTGTTTTGCTTATAAATCATTGAACATTTAAATGGAACAAAGTGACTTGTTAGGAAAACAAAAACAAAGTAGGAATTAAATTGACAATCTCCAAACTGGATAATTAAAATTATTTTAAAGGAAGTGCCTGGAGGAGAGGTAGGAATACATCAGGAACAAGACTGTAGTCTCCTTTCTCAAAATCACAGCCATTAATTGTAGTAAATCAGGTCCCTTATTAAGTGCCATTAACTTTTTTTCAAAGTCTCCATTATCAAATTAGTTATTGCTTGTGATACTCAGTGTTCTTGGTTGCAAATAACCAAAACTGACTAGCTGGAAAAATAAAACACGAGTTTACTTAAAAAAAAAAAAAAAAAAAGATATTAGCAGTTCAAAGGATTGTTGAAATGCTGTACAACCAGGTTCAACACACTGTTGCTAGATCAGTGGAGCCAGGGATCATTCCCAAAATGAAATCATAGAACTGATGTTTTGATAAAATTTGTAGCTTACTGGTAAGCCACTCCTCGGAAAGCCTGTACAGGTCCACTATGGGTCTGATACAACTCTAAGGCACATAACAACCAAAACAACCCATTTCTATAAAGACAATGAGATCTTCACCATCTTCATAGTTTCAGTCTCTTGATTTGATCTATTCAGCAGGCTGGTTAGGTCACGTACCTGTATCATGGCATGGAAGTTCAAAGAAGTTTGATTACCCTGCATTTTTTAAATTTATTATGGTGTAAGATAGTTATTCTTAGGTGGGATACTGGGATACTCAAACATAGGAAAGAATTTCAGTATTCTAAAGACTAGAACACAGAATTTACTATCACCTGCAATAAATTCACATGAAGACACAAAATAGTCTAAACAAAATTTAAAATTTGTTTCTAATTGTTGTTTTTGTTGTTAGGTCATCAAGTCAGTACTGACTCATAATGACCCTATGTACAACAGAATGAAACACTGCCCAGTCCTGGGCTACCCTCACAATTGTTGCCATGCTTGAGCCTATTGATACTGCCACTTTGTCAATCCATCTCGCTGGGGATCTTCCTCTTTATCTCTGACCCTCCACCTTACCAAACATGATACCCTTCTCCAGAGACTGATCCCTCCGCACAATATGTCCAAAGTGTGAGAGATGAAGTTTGGCCATCCTGCCTCCAAGGACCACTCTGGCTGCACTTCCTCCAACACAGATCTGTTGGTTCTTTTGGCAGCCCATGGTACTTTCAATATTCTCCTCAAACACCATAACTCAAATACATAAATTCTTCCATGATCTTCCTTATTCACTCTCCAACTGTCACATGCACATGAGGTCATTGAAAATACCATGGTTTTGGTTAAGTGTACTTTAGTCCTCAATCTGACATCTTCACTCTTCCACACTTTAAAAAGGTCTTGTGAAGCTGATTTACCTAATGCAGTATACTTCATTTGATTTCCTTACTGCTGTTTCCCTGAGTGATAATGGTTGATTCAAGAATAATTAAGTGTTTGACAATTTCAATCTTTTCTCCATTGATAAGAATGCTTTTTATTGGTCTAGTGGTGAGGATTTTTGTTTTCTTGACATTAAGTTGCAATCCATACCAGAGACTATGGTCTTTGATTTCATCAACAAGTATTTTAAGTCCTCTTCACTTTCAGCAAGAAAAGTTGTATCATCTGCATATCACATATTGTTAATGAATTTTCCTCCAATACTGATGCCATGTTTTTCTTCATATAACCTAGCTTCTTGGATTATTTGCTCAACATACAAGATGAATAAGAATGGTGAAAGGATGTAACTATGCCACACACCTTTCTTAATTTTAAACCATGTTTAAAACATGTTCCCATGTTCTGTTCAAACAACTCCCACTTGGTCTGTATACAGGTTTCTCATGAGCACAATTAAATGTTTCCAAATACTCATACTTTGCAATGCTGTCCATAGATTGTTATGATCCACATAATCAAAATCTTTTGTGTAATCAATAAAGCACAGGTAAACATGTTTTTGGTATTCTCTGCTTTTAGCGAAGATCTGTCTGACATTAGCAATGATATCCCTCCTTCTATGTCCTCTTATGAATCTGGCTTGAACCTCTGTAAGTTCTCTATCAATGCATGCTTGCAGCCATTTCTGTATATCTTTTGAAAAACTTTACTCGCATGGGATATCAAGGAGATTCTCCAATGATTTCCGCATTCCATTGGGTCACCTCTCTTTGGAATGGGCACAAAGACAGATCTCTTGCAATCAGTTGGCCAGATAGTTGTCTTCCAAATTTCTTGGCATAGCAACTCCAATGCCTACCTCACTTTGTTGAAAGATTTCAGTTTGTATTCTATTAATTCCTGGAGGCCTCTTCTTTGCCAATGATTTCAATGTACCTTCAGTATCTCTCTAATTAGCCTTCCACATTATCTAAAAAAATCATTTTTAATGTATATTTTAAATTTTGATAAGGAAGAAGGATATCCTTAGCCTCTTAGCCTCATTAATCTTCAGTAAAATTTGAGTTATTTTATCTGGTAGACAGAATGGAGCTTAGGATGGTTCATTGTGAAAATAAAAAATTGTGGTAGGCAGATTCAAGAGATTTCTCCTTTTAAATTCCCATGTCCTGATCATTCATTCAAATTTTAATCTTGTTACTGCTGTTAAATAACTTTGCAGAGTAAATTAAAATTGCTCATCAATTTAAAATAGGAAGATTGTCTTGCCGGGTTCAGTGCATTCATGCCATTTTTGTTAAGTGCTATCAAGTTGATTCTTACTCATGGTGACCCTTCATAAATATAAGGTTTCTGATGAGCAGCTCATGGGTTTGAACTGCCAAGCTTGTAGTTAGCTGTCCAGTACTTTTCTATGCAGCAGTACACCAGTACTTCTTAATGTATTCAGGCAGTTTTTGAGGCCATTAATTCATTTGTGACTCACAGGGATCCTGTATTGGATTTCCAGGAGTAGCTGGTAGGTTTGAACCACTAATCCTGTAGTTAACCATCCAGTGCTTATCCTACAGTTCCACACCAGAAATCCTATATAATTATATGACCTCCGTAAAAACATGAAAGGAAAATAGAAGAGTCAGTCACCAAGAATTGACCAAAGAGGGAAGTCAGGGAGATTCAGAGCATGAAGACTCAAATTGTCTTTGCTGGCTCTGAAGATAAAGAAAGAGAATCATGAATCAAGAAATGCAGATGGCAGCTGTATGATTTCATTGTTTGGCCTATATGTAGCCAACAATGAAATTGAAATGAATTAGGCCAAAAACCTGAAAATTGCTTAGAAGTGGATTCATCCCTAGAACCTCCAGAAATAAATGCTGCCATGTTAACATATTGATTTTGTGATATCACTGTAGAAAACCAGCTAAAAATTTGGAAAGAATATCATTTTGATCTACTGAACTGTGAAATAAAAATTTTAACATGTGTTGTTTTTATTTTGGTAGCAATACAAAGCTTATACAAGGAGAAAGGAAGGACTGGGATATAGAGTAAAAACTGACCTATTTGAACAGTAATGAGCCACATGGATAAGACAATATAATAGTATACCACATGTCTGGGTATACAGATTGTAAAATAGAAAACAGAATTTAGAGGAAATATGGAAGACACTGTGGAAAATAATCCAAAAGTGATTGAAGACACAGTTGACCTTCTTTTGATTTACCATTCTTGCACTTGAAGGATTTTCATCCTACTATGACTCTTGGAGTCCTAGTGTGGCACTGTGGATTAATGCAAACTGAAAAGTCATTTGAATCGCAAGGTGAGTGGTTCAAGCTCACCAGTCACTCCTTGGAAACCCTACGCAGGGTCCCTATGGGTCAGAATCGAGGGCACTCAACAATAACAACAGTATGTCTCTCTTAGAAGTCTTCGTGTGATGCTGTGGGATAAAGCACTGGACTGCAACATCACTTTGAACCACAAGGTCAGTGGTTAAAGTTCACCATCTGCTACTTAGAAACCCTATGAAGGGTTTCTGTGAGCTGGAACCAACTCGACTGCACTTAACAACAACAACATACCTCTCTTGGGAGTCCTGGTGTGGTTCTACAGGATATTGCACTGGACCACATGGTCAGTTTGAGCTGCAAAGTCAGTGGTTCAAAACCATCAGTTGCTCATCGAAAATCCTATAGTTATTATGAATCAGAACTGACTCAGTGGCAGTTAATAACAACAAAATGTTTCTCTTTTTTTAAAGTGATATTATCATTATTGACAGATCAAGACATTATTTTCCTATATCTGAAGAAGGAACAGCAAAAATGGAGGAAAACAGCATTTTTCTTGATTGATGTAGTAGATAAAATATGCTACACTGATTCATTTGCTGTTGTTGTTAAGTGCCGTTGAGTCAGTTCCAACCATAGCAACCCTGAACAGGGTTCCGGAGGTTGTAAATCTTTACGGGAGCAGAAAGCCTCAGCTTTTTCCCGCAGAGCAGCTGGTAGTTTTGAACTGCTGACCTTGCGGTTAGCAGCCCAATTCATAACCACTATGCTATCAGAGCTCCTTACACTGATTCATAAACCCCCAAATACAATCAGAACTATTACTTTTTAATTCTTGGTGAATATTCAGAAACAGTCATGAAAGTAATCTAATATCAGACTGTTAATAGCTATCAGTGAGTTGCCACCCTGGATGTAATGCCCATTCTCAGTTATGAATCGGATCATTGTGAACCACAGAGCTTTCATCGGTGACTTTTTATAAGTAGATTACCAGGCCATTCTTTCAAGTACCTCTCAGTCTATAAACTCCACTAAAACCTGTTTAGAACCATAGCAAAACACAAGCCTCCACTAACAGATAGATGATAGCTATACATGATAGCATTGATTGGGATACAAACCTGGGCCTCCCTCCTGCTGTTGTTGTTAAGTGCCATTGAATTGGTTCGGACTCATAGTGACCCTGTATAAGGTTTCTGAGGAGAACCTGATGATTTTGAACCACCAAGTTTGTGGTCCAGTGCTTACCCAACAACGCCCCAGGACCTCCCTCATAGAAATCTACAATTTTACAATTGATCCACCAGTATCAGACTACAATATCAGACTGATGTGATGCTGCAGGATTAACACTGGACTGCAAACCACAAGGTCAATTGTTCAAATCTACAAACTACTCCTTGGAGACCCTATATAGGGTTCTATGAGTTGGAATCAACTCGACAACACTTAGAAAACAACGATATTTATATACGTGTTCTGGTGTGTTGCTGAAGGATAAGCACTGAAGTGCTGTCAGGTCAGCAGTTCAAACCCACAAGCCAGTCCTTTGGAATCCAATGTTACTATGAGTTGGAATCAACTCAAAGGTAGTTAATTTAATAATATTTATATCTGAAAGCAGCAATCAAGATATCAATGATGTATTGCATTAGGCAAATCTACTGCAGAAGATCTCTTTAATTTGTTATAAGCAAAGGGGATATTTTGAAAAATAAGGTGCACATGACCCTAACATGGTATTTTCTATCGTCTCATATACATGCTATACAATGAATGAGGAAGATCATTGAAGAATTGATGCATTTGAGTGATGTTGTTGGAGGAAAATATTAAAAGTAACATGGACTGCCAGAGCAAACAAATCTCTCTTAGAGGAAGAATAGCCAGAATGCTTCTTAGAAGCCAGGATGGCAAGACTTTGTCTATCATACTTCTGACGTGTTATTAAGAGGAGCTGTCCCTGGAGCAGGACGCCATGCTTAGTAAAGTGGAGGGTCAGCAAAGAAAGAAATACCCCAAATTGGATAGATTACCACAATGCCAGCAATAATAGCCTTAAATGTGACAAAAATTGTGAGGATGATACAGGACTAGGGAGTTTTGTTTCATTGCAGATAGGGTCTTTATGATTTGGAACCAGCAGGATGGCACCCAACAACAACAACAACAACAACAGCAACAATATTTACATCAAAAGAAATACCTAATTTCCAAACACTGAATTTATTATTTTAAACAATGCCAGCACTTATTTTTATTTGTTTATCCTTGCATGATTACCAACATTTGAGAATATTTGGTCTTAAAAACAGCAACAATATAATAACAGATGGGATGAGTTATTTCCAAATAGATATTTTTGCATTACCTTTGATAATTGGATAAATATTTCTTGGTTGTTGAATATAATTATATTCTTTATTGCCAGTCTAAAGTATGGTTTGTAATGTTGCAATGTCAAATTAGTGTGCAATTGACCTCTGTAGTTGGTTGATAAAAAACAAGCATTTGGCTCAAGAGAGAGAAAGACATGAAGCACATGCTTAGTCACAATAGAACCATTGGCCCAGGTAACACTTTGGTGCAATAATTTATTTTCTTTCATATAGTCTTTTGACCTGAGGTTGCATCACAAGAGTTGCACCACAAAGTTAGTCATTTAAAATTGAAAACAAGGAACAAAGATTATTAAAAACAAAACAAACAACAAAAGCATTCTTTAAATAAGCAAAGATTGTATGCTAACCATAATGGATAACCATTTCAAAGTTATTTTTAAAAATCTGTATGGGCTCACTAAACTTGAAAATTAAGAGATAAATATAAATCTGACCTCAGAATTGGTTTGCATCATTTACAGTAATACATCATCAAAGACTGCCTGCCTGTGGTGTCAATCATTTTATTTTAAACTTTTTATTATGAATTGAATGAAGATTTACAGAACAGATCACTAGTCCCACATTCAACAATTCATACACTCCATATCATTACAATGATTGCAATCACTTCCACATACCATCATTAACAGTATTTACGTCTATTAACTTTAATTCTTGCATTCCTGCCTGTGTCTTTCACTCTTCATTTTTCCTTGACCTAACCTCCCTCTTGTATATTGTCTTCCACATCACTCAAATTAATATGTGTCAACCACATCTTAAGGCTTATTTCTTTCATGTTAGATAAACTTAATTTAGTAATACCATTTGTCAAACCATGTCACATTATTAAAAAAGACACAGAGAAAAAGAGATCGACTGACTGACTTAAGACAGTTTTTCTCCAAACAGCAGAAAAAGAAATTTCACTATATGCCTTCAAATTTCACCATATGCCCATTTCCTCTTGATATTTTGACCCCAAATGAGTCATATACACATTTCTTAACCAATCCTAACTACAGAAAAGTCTTACCTACAGTACTTAGAAAGGAGCTCTGGTAATGTAGTGGTTATGAGTCAGGCTGCTAACCTCATGGTCAGCAGTTCGAAACTACCAGCCATTCTGTGGGAGAAAAATGAGGCTTTCTGCTCCCATAATGATTTAAAGCCTTGGAAACTCTCTGCAGGGTCGATATGAGTTGGAACTGACTCCTTTGCACATAGCTACCACCAACACCATAGTGCTGGGATATAGAGTCTATTTCTCCATGCTGCATGGTTCTACAAAATAGGTTGTTGTTGTATATTATTAAATGTGACTTTAAAGTATTCATGTCTAAATACTTTTTTATTTATTTTTGGTAGGTATCATTAGTGACATACTTCAGATATAATTTTAGTGAAATTAGACTTGAAATGTTCATAATTTTGTAATTAATTTTAATCAGCTTTGATTGCAATTTCAAATTAACACAAGATCACAAGCATGACACCTTATGCAATCAGTTGTATGGCTGTAGGTGTTGGAAGGATGGTGGTTTAAGTAATAAGTACAAAAATGAAAGGAAAAGATAATAAATTTTTGATATGATGTTGTTGTTGTTATGTGCCGTGGAGTCGATTCCGACTCATAGCGACCCTGCACAGGGTTTCCGAGGCTGTAAATCTTTACAGGAGCAGAAAACCTCATCTTTCTCCTGTGGAAAAGCTGGTAGTTTCGAATTGCTGACCTTGCAGCTGGCAGCCCGATTCGTAACCACTACGCTACCAGTATACCCCATCATGGCTTTTTCTAAAAACATCAAATTGGCTTCCTTAAAATGGCTTGAGTGAAAATTTGCAGAGAAAATTAGTATTTCATTCAACAAGTTATACACATTTTATTTAATAGTACTACATGTGACTTCCTCACTGTAAAAACACTCATACAACTTCCTCTCTGGGTTCTCTGTTTCTATTCACTTTTCTTTGAACTCCTTCCTGCTTCTGAATTTTGTTTTAGGTCAAAGGTTGTCCTTTATGTTTCATAAGGATGAAACCTTCATGAGTGTTAATATTCACTCTAGAGACCTGTCTGTTGTTTGGCTGCAGCACGGTCTTTATTGCTGGGTTTAGTTCCAGATTTGAGAATTGTTTATGCCACAGGCTTGGGAGTTTCACCAGTCTCTACTAGAACAATCTGTTCTGTTTGTGATTCTGAATTTTGCTCCAAGCTTTTCTTCCATTCTTTCCAAGATTATCTGTGGTAATCATCAAAACAGGCAGCAGTGGTAACCAGGCATCATCTAGTTCTTCTGGTATCAGGATAGTGGAGCATGTGGTTTGTGTGGTCCATAGTTCTTTGGACAAACTGTTTCCTTGACTTTTCTTATTTTGTTCACTTTTCTTTCCTCTGAATATGGTGAGATAATTGGGTTAATTAAGAACACTTACTAGTTTTAAGGACTCAGTAGCTACCCACCACTTTGTGAACTATGTTGTGCCTATTGACTGGTTCTCTGAAACTGTGATTCCAGGACCCCCAAACTCAGTGGCACATTCCCACAATGTGTTTGGTTAAGGTTAAGAAGTTTTCTCAACTTTGCCTTGTTTTATATATATATGGATATATTTACAGCACATAAAAATATGTATGTAGAAATATCCTCTGCCAAACCTATATATGGTTGAGAGTTAGAGCTGTTCACATACCCTTACCCGTTCAGTTTGCATGTTTGTCTAGGCATCTACTTGCAGATTTTTGTTTGTTAATATTGATATTGTGTTGATGTTGTTGTTGTTATTGTTGTTAAGTGCTGGAGAGTCGGTTCCAACCCATAGTAACCCTGTATAAGGTTTCCGAGGAGCGACTGGTGAGCTTGAACAACCGACCTTGCAGTTCAAAAGGCTTTGTAGTCTGGTGCATTAATCCACAGAGCCACACCAGGACTCCAATCGAATTGTGTATGTGTTAGTATTTACCTTTATTGTCTGTAACTCCCATGCACTTCTCAGTGTCTTACTTTGCCTTAGTGATATTGTTCTGATCACACCTTAATGTATATTACCATATTTTTCACACATCTCTTATCTAGATAATAATTTTTCTCCTTTCTTCTCCCCTTCCGAATCTGTCATTGTTATTGTAGGGTGCCCTCGAGATGGCTCCAACTCACAGTAACCCTATGCACAGCAGCACAAAAAAGTGCCTGGTACAGCACCACCGTCTCAACTATTACACTTGAGCCTCTTGTTGTTGCCCCTGTGCAAATCTCCTAGGGGATTTCCCTCCATTTTGCTGGTCCTCTACCTTACCAAGCATTAAGTCCTTCTTCAGGGTATGGTCCCTCCTGAAAACATGTCCAAAGTATGAGAGACAAAATCTTGCTATCCTGGTTTCTATGGAGCATTCTGGTTGTACTTCCAACACAGATATTTATTTTTGTTCTTCAGTCATGATACTTTTAATATTCTTCTCTAACACAATATAACTAAAATGTGTCGATTCTTTATATGTCTTCCTGAATAATTTTCAACTTTCACATGCATATAAGGCTATTGAAAATATCATGGTTTGGGTCAGGTACACCTAAGTCATCTTGAACACTTTAAATAAGTCTTGTCCAGTGGTTTTACCTAGTGCAATTCGTCATTTGATTTCTTGGCTTCTGCTTTAACGAACGTTGATTGTAGAGTCAAGAAAATTTATGTCTTTGGCAATGTCAATCTTTTCTTCATTTAGCTGGATGTCATTATTGGTCCAGTTATGAGTATTTTTGTTTTCTTCACAATGAAGCGAAATCTATGCTTAAGGTTGTGGGTTTTTATCTTCAACAGTAATTATTTTAAGTTCTCTTTTGTTCCAACAAGCAATATAGTACCATTTGCATAATGCACATAGTTGGTTGTTAGTCTTCCTCCAAACCTGATACCATGTTCTACTTCATATAATCCAGTTTCTTGAATGAATTGATCTGTAACCAGATTAATATTTGATGCTGTAGTTGTTAGGTGCCATCAATTCGGTAGCTACTCATAGCAACCTTGTACACAGAAGAACGAAGCACTGCCTGATCCTAAGCCAACCTATCGATCCCACGCATGACCACATTGATGCTGTTATTTAGCCAATCCATCTTGCTGGGGGTCTTCCTATTTTTCTCTGACCCTCCACCTTACCAAATATGATATCCTTCTCCATCGACTGGCCCCTCCTGACAATATGTCCAAAGTATTAGAGACAAAGTTTGGCCATCTTGGCCTCTAAGGAGCACTCTGGCTGCACTGCTTCCAACACAGATCTATTGGTTCTTTTGGCAGACCATGGCAATTTCAATATTCTCCTCCAACTCCATAACTCAAAAGCATCAATTCTTCTGTGGTCTTCCTTATTCACTGTCCAGCTTTCTCATGCGTATGAGGTTATTGAAAATACCATGGCTTGGGTCAGGCGCATCTTAGTCCTCAAGCTGACATCTTTGCTCTTCAATACTTTAAATAGGTCTTATGCAGCAGATTTGCCAAATGCAAAACATCAATTGATTTCTTGACTGCTGCTTCCGTGAGTGTTAATCGTTGATCTAAGAAGAATGAAAGTCCTTGAAAACTTCAATCATTTCTCCATTGATAAGAATGTTGTTTATTAGTCCAGTGGTGAGGATTTTTGTTTTCTTGACATTGAGATGTAATCCATACCAAAGGCTGTGCTGTTTGATCTTCATCAGTAAATATTTTAAGTCCTCTTCACTTTCAGCTAACAAGGTTGTATCATCTGCATATTGCAGGTTATTAATGAGTCTTCCTCCAACCTGATGCCATGTTTTTCTTCATAGAACCCCGCTTCTCTGATTATTTGCTCAGCATACAGGCCGAATAAGTATGGTGAAAGAATACAACCCTGTCGCACACCTTTTTTTAATTTTAAAACATTCAGTGTTCCCATGTTCTGTTTGAACAACTGCTTCTTGGTCCATGTACAGATTCTTCATGAGCACAATTAAGTGTTCCAAAATACTCATACTTCACAATGTTGTCCATAGCTTGTCATGATCCACACAATCGAAGCCTTTGAATAGTCAATAAAGCACAGGTAAACATCTTTCTGATATTCTCTGCTTTTAGCAAATATCCTTTGGACATCAGCAATGATATCCCTCATTCCACGGCCTCTTCTGAATCCAGCTTGAACCTCTGGAAGTTCTCTATCAATGTATGTTTGTAGGCTGTATTACTTTTAGTAAAACTTTACTCAAATGGGATAGTAAAGAGATTGTCTGATGATTTCCGCATTCTGTTGGGTCACCTCTCTTTGGAATGGGGACAAATATGGATCTCTTCCAATCAGTCGGCCAGATAGTTGTCTTCCAAATTTCTTGGCATAGCTGAGTGAGTGCCTCTGTGCCACCTCACAATACCCCATTTTAGGTATTCCTATCAGTTATGGCAGAAGACGGACTTACAAGATTTCTTAGTTAATATTTCTGACTATGACTTTCTCTCCCCTTCAATCGTATGCCAGGGAAAACAAGATTAAAAAGACAGTCAGGCATCTTAAATTTATTTCCCCCTCTTTCCCCATTCCAACCATGTCTCAATCCCTGTATCCCAGAGCCCTGTTGTTCCAAGGTTGTGCATACATCGTTATTTACCTCTGTCCCAGTAAGTAGCAAACCTGCCTAATTGTTTTCCTGTCCACTTTGTTCTTCCATTCCCTTCCCCCTTCTTGTGTATTGCTCCCCTCCTTAGCACCCAAACTGTCTAATGCCTTTTCCCTGACCCGTACTCCACCTTCCCTTCCCTCCACTCACCCCACTCCCCACATCCCAGTAACCAGCAAAGAATTCCACCCCCCCACCTTTAGTATGGGTTCTTTTTCTTAGTCTTTTACAATAGTGGTCCTATGCAGTATTTCTCCTTTTGTTATTTACTAATTTCACTCAACATAATGTCCTCAAAGTTCATCCATGTTATGCGGTGTCTTGCAACTTCCTATTATTCAAGGTAGCATAACATTCCATTGTGTGTATGTATCACAGTTTGTTTATCCATTTTTCAGTTGATGGGTAATTAGGCTGTCTCCATCTTTTTGCTATTGTAAATAGTGCTACTATGAACATTGGTGTGCATATATCTACTTGTGTTATGGCTTGCATTTCTTGTGGGTAAGTACCAAGTAAAGGAATTGCTGGATCATAAGGTATTTCTATTTCCAAACTTCTGAGGAAGTGCCATATTGCTTTCCAGAGAGGTTGGACCATTTTGCAGACCCACCAGCAATGCAGGAGTGTCCCAGTCTCTCCACATCCTTGTCAGCATTTATTGTCCTCTACTTTATTTATCTTTGCTGTTATTGCTGGTGTGAGATGATATCTCATTGTTGTTTTGATTTGCATCTCTCTAATGGCTAGTGTTCATGAAAATTTCTTCAAATGTTTGTTGGCTGCTTGGATCTCCTCCTTAGTGAAGTTTTTTTTTCGTGTCCTATGCCCATTTTTTATTTGGGATATTTGTCTTTTTCTTGCAGACATGTTGTAGTTTCCTAAATATTTTAGAAATGAGTCCCTTATCTGATGTGTCATTGCAAAAGATTTTTTTTTTTCCCATTCTGTGGGTTCCCTTTTTACTCTTTTGGTGAAGCCTTTTGATGCACATAAGTTTTTAATTTTTAGTATGTCCCACTCATCTATTCTGTCTACTTGTGTTTGTGTGGTTTTCAAAATGTTTTGTAGTCTGTGTATTCCCTGAATTAGTGCCCTCACATTTATCCATATTTTTTCACTGATGGCCTTCATAATTCTGGGATTCACATTTAGGTCTTTAGTCCATGCTGATTTGGTTTTTGTATAAGGTGTGAAGTGAAGGTCTTGTTTCAATCTTTTGCATATCACTTTCCAGTTCTGCCAGTACCAACTGTTGAAGAGAGTGTCACCTCCCCATGTGATATATTTAGGTACTTTGTCAAAAATCAGTTGTCTGCATGTGAATGGTAAATTTCTGGATTTTCGATTCTGTTCCATTGATCTATGTATCTTTCTTTGTACCAATACCAAGCTGTTTTGACCACTGCAGACTTCTAATAAATTTTGAAGTCAGGGAGTGAGAAGTTTCCAATCTTATTCTTCTTCTTAAGCAATGCTTTGCTTATTCTACGTCTCTTTCCTTTCCATATAAAGTTTGTAATTTTTTTTTTCCATCTCTTTGAAGAATGTCATTGGAATCTGGATTGAGATTACATTATATGTGTAAATTGCTTTGGGCAGTGTTGACATTTTCACAATGTTAAGTCTTCCCATCCAGGAGCATGGTACATTCTTCCATTTTTGTGTGTCTCTTTTGGTATCTTGTAGTAGTGTTTTGTAGTTTTCTTTGTATAAGACTTTTGTTTCTCTGGTTACATTTATTTCTAGATATTTCATCCTTTGGGTGGCTATTGTAAATGCTATTGCTTTCCTAATGTCCTTTTCAGCGCTGTCATTTTTGGTATAGAGGAATCCAACTGGTTTTTGTATGTTGATCTGATATCCTGACACTTTGCTGAATCTTCCAATTAGGTCTAGTAGTTTTTTTACTGAGTCTTTGGGGTTTTCTACGTATGGGATCATATTGTCTGCAAATAGTGAGAGTTTTACTTCCTCCTTGCCAAATTGGATGCCTTTAATTTCCTTGTCTTGCCGTATAGCTCTTGCTAAGCCTTCCAGCACAATGTTGAATAGAAGGGGTGACAATGGCATCCTTGTCTCATTCTTGTTCGCAGAGGGAAGGCTTTCAGTTTCTCTCCATTGAGAACAATATAGGCTGTTGGTTTTGTATTGTTGTTGTTGTTATGTGCCATGGAGTCGGTTCTGACTCATAGTGACCCTATACAGGGTTTCTGAGGCTTTTGACCTTTATGGGAGCAGAAAGCCTCATCTTTCTCTCGTGCAACCGCTGGTAGTTTTGAACTGCTGACCTGGCAGTTTGCAGCCTGATTCCTTTGTTTTGTATATGTGCTGTTAATTATATTGAGGAATTTCCCTTTAATTCCTACTTTGTTGAGTGTTTTTATCAGGAATGGATGGTGGATTTTGTGAAATGCCTTTTCTGTATCAATCAACATGATCACGTTGTTCTGATTGCATTTTTTATCAGAAACTTGCAACTCTTTTCATTTTTGCATATCTATTACATTTTTCAGACATATTTATTTCCTTTGAGTTAAAATTTTGTTGTTGTTATTAAGAGTGATTGAGCAGTTCTGACTCATAGTGACATGTATATGGTTTCCATGGAGTGATGGTGGCTATGGACCACTGACCATGCAGTTCAAACAGATTTTGCAGCTCATTGTTTATCCTACAACTCCACACCAGGATTCTCAAATTCTTTTAGGTACAAGTTTCAGAAACCAAACACATAGCTTACACAAAATTGAAATTTTATTGTCTCAAGAAATTAACATAAACCTGGAAAGAGCTAAACTTCTGACACAGCTAGATTCATGGGCAAAGATTCAGAAATCTTTCTCTTTTCTTTTCTCAGATCTGTTTTCTAGAGGTTGATGGCAGTCTCGGCCAGGCTTTCTTAACACATAGGAGATCACCATCAGATTCAGGATCATATCCTACCAACTTAACCACTGTCTTAGAAAGACAGGTTCTTTTTCAATTATATATAAAAAAATCCAGTACTTGACAACACTGACCTAGATAATTTGGCCATAACTGAAGCATGATATGTGGTTCTGATTGGCTGTTTATGTAATCTTTGACCTTTGGGCTAAGTTCTGATTCCTTTAAACACATCATACATGAAGAAAGCAAGAGGGCATTAGAAAGACAGGGGGAAAAAAAGAAAGGACAGCCTGAGTACATAAAAAACAAAACAAAAACAAACAACTCTGAAATTTGACCTTGAATGTAGCTTAGCAAAAGTGAGTGGAAGAACTGAACAGAATAATTTAAAATGTGGTTCAGCAGAAAGTACTATAATGAAATGTGTAAAAACCTGAAATTAGAAAAGCAAAACTAGGGAACATGCCTTGAATTACAATATTAAGGAATTCTGTGGGCATAAAACTGAACAATGTGGGAAAAATCAAAAGATGGAAGGAATACTCACAGCATCACTAAATTAGCCTTGGTTGATAGTCAACCAATTCAGGTGGTATCATATGATCAAGAACTGATGGTACTGAAGGCATTAATACACAAATACACACAAATCATAAAAAAAAAAATAGCAAGAAATTGACAGGGTATGAACTGAGATGCTTCTTCAAACAGTTGTAATACTGGAAGCTCTCACTGGTCATCGTCAATCATCTGGAAGATCTGTATCTGAGATCTATATCTCTTGATCATATGCTACTTCTTGAAATGGTTAAACATGCAACATTTCCTTTTGACACAGTAACTGTGTATTATTTTCATCTTCTTTGGGTGCTTTTGGCACAACTCAATATTTTGCCCATAGAATTCTTCAATATTGCAACATGAGGCTTGATTTTTTTTCTTTGGTTCTTTCAGCTTGGAAAATCGTGAGCATGTTCTTTCCTTTCAGTTTTCTATCTTCAGGTCTTTGTACATTTCATTATAATACTTGAGAAGGTCTTCTCAAGTTGCCTTTTGAAATTTTCTGTTCAGTGATTTAAAATCCTCTTTTCTTCTATTTGCTTGAGCACCTCTATGCTAGAGAGCAAGTTTCAGTGTCTTCTGAAATCTATTTTGGTCTTTTCCTTCTTTCTTGTATTCTAAATGTTCTTTTGTTTTCTTCCTATATAATATTCTTGAAGTAATCCCACAACTCATCTTGCTTTGGTCATTAGTTTCTAATGCATCACCTCTGTTATTGAGATGAACTTTAAATTCAAGTGGTATATGTTCAAGGTTATATTTTGGCTCTTGTGTACTTGTTTAAAATTTTTTCAACTTAAGCCTGAACTTGTATGTGAGCAATTGATGGTCTGTTCCTCAGTCTTTCTTAGGCCTTGTTTTGGCTGATATGGAATTTTTTCACCATCTGTTCTGAAAGATGTAGTTGAGTTTGATTTTTGTGTATTCCATATGGTGAAGTTCGTGTGTATAGTTGTCTTTTATGTAATTGCAACCAATTAATCATTGGCCTTGCAAATTCTATCAGGAAAGCTCTACATTGTTTCTATCACCAAAGTCATATTTTCCAATTGCTGATTCCTCCTCTTTATTTCCAAACTTTGCATTCCAATCACCAGTAATTATCAATACACCTTGATTGCATGTTTGATCAATTTCAGACTAAAGAAGTTGAAAGAATTATTCAATTTCATCACCCTTGACTTTAGTGGTTGGTGCATAAATTTGAATAATAGTGGTATTAACTGGTCTTACTTGCAGGCATATGAATATTATCCTGTCACAAACAGTGCTGTACTTCATGAACGATCTTGATATGTTCGTTTTAGGGTTGAATGTGATGCCATTCCTCAATTTGTCATTCCAGACATAGTAAATCATGTGATTGTCCTATTCAAACTGGCCAGTTTCACTCCATTTCATCTCAGTAATGCCTAGGATATAGATGTTTATACATTGCATTGCATTTTTGACAATTTCCAATTTCCTAAATTCATACTTCATACACTCCATGGTCCAATTATTAATGGATGTTTACAGCTGTTTCTCTTCATTTTGAGTGGGACCCATTAGGATTTACTTCATTCATGTCATCATGATCAACTATGTATGCTTTGATTAGCCAGCTTTTCCCAGTCACGTTTTGAGTGCCTTCTAATCTCATACTATATCTGATAATATTCTGGTGTTCTTCATCATTTTTCAGTATTCATTATATTGGTGCTGACAGTGTTCCATTGTTATTCATAAAGTTTTCAGTGACTAAATATTAAGATTTAGTCTGTCTCACCTTCTTCCTGTCTGGAATTTCATCTGTAATGAATCCATTGTGGGTGACCCTGATGGTGTTTAAAATACCTGCGACGCAACCTCTTGTATTACAATGGCATGCAAGCCATCACAGTATGACAAATTGACAGACCAGTGGTGGAAATATATACTATTATATTATACAATAAAATTTAATACTGGAACAACTAAAACAAGCAGAATTATCTAATTTTTGAATATGGATATGAATATACAGTATAAACTAGCTCACAGTAGAAAATATAATTTTCCATAATTGTTACAATTTTCTCACAAATATAAGATTGTTTTAACATCTATCTTGCTAATCACATCAATGAACACATTTATCTTTGGTGATGTCATAAACCAGTAGATAGAATTAAACACATATGGAAGAAAACACACAATAATCTTAGTGTTGTTGTTGTTAGGTGCCATTGATTTGGTACCAACTCATAGTGATCCTATGCACAACAGAACTAAAAACTACCCGATCCTGGACTAACCTCACAATTGTTGCCACACTTGAGCCAACTGATATTGCCACTTTGCCAATCCATCTCACTGGGTGTCTTCCTCTTTTTCTCTAAACCTCCACCTTACCAAACGTGATATCCTTCTCCAGTGACTGGTCCCTCCTGACAGTAATCTCAGTAGTGCTATAGAATAAGCACTAGACCACAGGTTGATTTGAACTTCAAGGTGACAGTTGAAACCAAGGTGGTGGTTGAAACCCACCAGTCTCTCTGTTGAAACCCTATACAGCGTCACTATGAGTGAGTACAACTCGATGGCACTTAACAAAAACAATAACAACAACAAAAATATTCTTCATGATAAAACATATTTTCTATATTAAATTTTTAAATGTATTAAATTTAACAACGAAAATGAAAAATATTTCTATTAGTTTAAGAACTAAAACAATGATCTCTATTATTAACATGTTATACAACATTATTTTGACAGTGCTAGTCTAGATAATCACACAAGAATATTAAATAATAGGTAAAAACATTGTAAAACAGATAGTATTGAATTATTTGTGATTATATGATTGGCCACAATGTAAGTCTTGTGTAGGTGAACATGCTTTTTTTCAGCAAGCAATATTGTTAGGCTATGGGAAATACCACGTACTGATCTGTCCTAGTCTAGTGGAAAAATAAGTGGCAGTGTATATTACCTGAGTGCTCATTGAAGCTGTTATTTACCTTGTTTCTCTTTTAGTGTCACTCATATTAAGTCATCAACAAGTCTTTCGTTCTTCCCAGTGCCACATCAGGAATTCTCACCTTAGTAGGAGAAAATAACCTACCTCATAGCATTTACTTCATCTCTTGTTGACAATTTATTTTTATCCAAAAATATATTAATATCTATTCTAATCAATGTTGCAATCACACTTTTGCTGACACAGAGCTCTTCAGTATACACTTTGTAAAAACTGACTCATTGACATTTAACTGCTTTGCTCTTCAAAGCATAATTTGTGTTTCTGATAATAAGTATAATTTTCCAGTAATTTTGATATAATATAGAACATAATTACTGATATCACTTTAATTCTAATCTATTAATTTTAGTATACGGAATAATTCTAAAATAATCAATCCAAATTTGTGTGTGGTTCTTGTGAAAATTTCTTTTTGAATTTGATACTTGCATTTGCTGCCTACAGAGTTAAAATGATATATCTCTTAGAATTTGTTTTGCACTCTAGAATTGATGTTTGTAAAATACATCCTGTTAGGCCAGCTACTTAAATATTTTGAATTCCCATTTTCTCATTTGCAAAACATGCACACTAACATTAATTCTGACGTAAGTTTGTTGTGAAGGATAAAATAATGTAAAAAAGTACTTTTGGTAGCTACCTATGCATAGGAAATCTCTAAAATTTTGTCTTTCTCTTTTTTTCAGCAGCCAGCATTATACTTTATGTCCAAAGTATGAGAGACAAAGTTTAGCCATCTTGGCCTCCAAGGAGCACTCTGGCTGCACATCTTCCAAAACAGATCTATTGGTTCTTTTGGCAGTCCATGGCACTTTTAGTATTCTCCTCCAACACCACAATTCAAAGGCATCAATTTTTCTACTATCTTCCTTATTCACTGTCCAGCTTTCGCATCCATATGAGGTTATTGAAAATACCATGGCTTGGGTCAGGCGCACCTTAGTCCTCAAGCTGACATCTTTGCTCTTCAACACTTAAAAAAGTTCCTGTGCAGCAGATTTGCCTAATGCAATACGTCGTTTGATCTCTTCCATTTGCTTTAGCAATGAGCTAACATATCAACAACAAAAAACCGCAAGCACATGGCAAGTACTTAATGTTGATGTTAAGTGCTGTCAAGTCAGTTTCAACTGGTAGAGATGCTATATAGTGTTCCTGAGGAGTGGCTAGTGGATTTGAACCCCCATCCTTTCATTTAGTCATCCAGTGGTTATCCTACAGTCCCACAACAGGGTTTACTATTGGGCACTTAATCACTTAGTGAACACATGCAAGTCATACTTTACATTGCAAAATTTTGCTTATTCTATAAATGCCATGAGATTATTGTTGTTAGGTACCTTTGTTTTGGTTCAGACTCATAGTGACGTTATGTACAACAAAACAAAACACTGCCTGGTCCTGTACCATCCTCACAAGTGTTGCTACACTTGAGTCTACTTCTGTTGCTACTCTGTCAATCCATCTGACTGAGGGTATTCCTCTTTTTTTTTTTTTTTTTTTTTTGACTTCCACTTTACCAAGCATAATATCCTTCTGCAGGATTGGTCCCTCCTGATTTCATGTCTGAAATAGAAGAGATGAAGTCTCACCTTTCTAAAGAGCATTTTGGCTCTATTTCTTCCAAGACAGATTTATTTGTTCTCCTGACAGTCCATAGTGCTTTTAATATTCTTCTCCAACACCAGAATTCAAATACATTGATTCTTCTGTGATCTTTCTTATTCTTGTCCAGCATTCACATGCATATGAGGTATGTTTAAGAATTCTCTAAAATGTGTTATTTATTCTGTTGTAGATTTTGGAATCTGAATGCATTTTTCCATCAGACAACTCCAGCTAGGCATAGTTTAGTTCTAACTTGTGCCTAGATTTAAGTGTTCAGATGCAAATTTTTCTTGAGTACTTCTTGCACTTCTCAGAGTCAAACTGCCAAAGTCAGAAATAGAGTATATTTGAAACTGAGGTTTGGGCCACTTGCCCCAGCAGTGAAGAAAGAACAGACACTCTTTTCCAGGAACTTTAATGTCTGCAGGGGAATCTGGTTGAGAGGACATATGTTCAGAGACATTCTGTGGGATTTCCTATTTACAGTTGTCCCCTTCCTATTTCCACAGGTCCTGCATGCATAAGTGACACTTTGCAGTCCCTCATTCCTGGTTGTGGGAGAAGATTCCTTTGTTATTCGTGCCCTAGTAAAGTTCTAAGGAGCTTTGGTAGTGTAGTGGTTATGAATTAGGCTGTGAACCACAAGGTCAGCAGTTTGAAACTACCAGCTGTTTTGTGAGAGAAAGATGAGGTTTTCTGCTCCTGTAAAGATGTATAGCCTCGGAAACCCTGTACAGGGTCGCTATGAGTCAGAACCCGACTCCATGGCACACCACCACCATCACTAAAGTTTCACATATGCAGGTAGAAATCAGGATTTTCTTCATGATATCATTGATGATTTCCATCACTCAGGTGATCTGTGATTTTTTCCCCTTGTTTTACTCTTATTTAAGTTTTAATAAAGAGTCTCTATAATATTTATGCATTTGAGGATAGGATCTTTTTTCTCCTCTAAAATAATACCTAAGCTAGAGATAAGAATGTAGCTTATAGGTGCTCAAGATGTGTTTGTTGAATGAAGAAACATTTAATTAGTGATAATTTTATTCATGTGTTGCTGTTGTTGAGTGCCATTGAGTCAGTTCAGAGTCATAACCACCCTGCATAGGGTTTCTGAGGGGCAGTTGGTAAGCTTGAACCACTGACCGGTTCAATGGTCGAGTTCTTATTCTACAGTGCCACACCAGGACTCGAATTTGACTCATACCTAGGAATAAAATGTTCCCTTTTAATAAATGTGCTTCTTATATGTAGTGTTATTATGAGAATTGAATCTTTATAGATTTCTGAGTTTGGTCAAAATGAATGTCTTCTGGTTTCTGAGTGGGTCACAGAGATTGGAAAATGTTTTTAACTGTATGACTGACAGATTTTGAGTCATGTCATCATAATGGTTAGTCTAAGCAATGTATCATTCTGATACTAATTGAAGGGGGGAAGCTGTAAGTATGGGTAGCAGAACCAAAAATGGAAAAAAAAAACAAAAATAGAGTCTAAGCTGAGATGGCCAAATAACTCCACCTGTCAGAGAAAATTAATTGACTTAAAATTCACACCAAAATGTAGTGTGCATTTTTGAAATTGTCATATAGTGGCATTTCTAATAGAAATTCTATTGAAAATATAAATGAAAGACATATTCTTACTTGGAATCTTACAGCTGAATTTGTATATCAAAAGTAGCTTGTATTCAGGAAGTTGGTACTTCCTGCTGGTTATCTTATGATTTTCAAATAATAGAAAAAAATCTGTCAACATTTGTTGGGCACTCAGCATATGTTGTTGTTGTTAAGTGATGTGGAATAGGTTTCAACTCATAGAGACTCTGAATAGAGTTTGAGAGGAATGGCTGGTGTATTGAATCTTGGACCTTGAGATTCAAATTCATCCAGTGCATTATCCCACTGAACCACCTTAATAAACCTCACCTGTCATCTCTCATTTAAATTACCTAATTTGAACTATCAATTATGAACTATTATCCAAAGTAGATGTCAAAAGATACTCTGAAACTTGCTCTCCAGCACGTTGTTGCTATGGTTAACTGGTTCTGACCCATGGGAACCAGGGTACAGTGTTTGTGAGGAGCAGCTGGTGGGTTTGAACTGCTGACCTTGTGGTCCACAGTCCAATACTGATATTACAGAACCATAGAGAATCTAAAGCTAATAGAAAAAAATGAAGGGTGAAAGAGCTGAACAGAAAATTTCAAGAAGACAAAAACAAATATTATAATGAAATGTGCAAAGACCTGAAGCTACAAAATTAAAAGTGTTTCTCAGCATTTCTCAAACTGAAAGAATCAAAGAAAAGAATTCAAACCTCAACTTGAAATTTGGAAGGATTCTATGGGCAAAATTTCGAATGATGCAAAAACATCAAAAGAAGATAGAAACAATACACAAAGTCACTGTACCAAAAATAAATGTTTAATCATTGAATACATTGGCAAAGAACAAGGTGCCTAGAAATAATGAATACAAATTGAAATCTTTCAACAAACTGATGAAGCATTGGAGGCATTCATTCATTTATGCCAGGAAATTTGGAAGACAGTTATCTGGCTAACTGACTGGAAGAGATCCATATTTGTGCCCATTTCAAAGATCAGTGACCCAATGGAATGCAGAAATAATTGCATAACATCATTAATACCACATATTAAAGATAATTAAAAAAATAACTTCAACAGTACATTGGCAGAGAAACGCTAAATGTTCTAGCCAGATTCAGATAAGCACGTGTAAGGAGGGATATCATTGCTGATGTCAGATGGCTCATGGCTGAAAGCAGAGAATGCCAAAAAGATGTTTGCCTGTGCTTTATTACCTATGCAATGACTTTTGATTGTGTGGATTATGATTAACTATGGACAACATTTCAGAGAATGAGTATTCTGAAACACTTAATTGTGCTCATAAGGAACTTATACATAGATAAAGAAGCAGTTGTCTGAACATAACAAGGGGGCACATAACAAAAATTAGGAGAAATGTGTCCCAGAACTGCATTATTTCACCATACTTACTCAATCTGTATGCTAAATACATAATCTGAGAAGCTAGATTATATGAAAAAGATCATGGCTCAGAATTGGGGATTAACTCATTAACAACCTGGGATATGCAGGTGATACAACCTTGCTGCTGAAAGTAAAGAGGACATCAAGTACTTACAGATAAATATAAAAAAAAAAACCATTGCCTTTGGTATGGGTTGCACGTAATCATAAAGAAACAAAAAATCCTCACCTCTGGACCAATAAATAACATCAAGATGAATGGAGAAAAGATAGAAATTGTCAAAGATTTCATTTGCTGAGACCAACCATTAAAACTCATGGAAGCAGCTACCAGAAAAACACATACTGTATTTCATCAGGCAAATCTGCTGCACAAAACCTCTTTAATGTGTTCTAGAGCAAAGTCAGTTGGGTACAAAGGTAAAACTGACCCAAGCCATTGTATTTTCAATAACCTCACATGCATGTGAAAATTGGACAGTGAATAAAGACAGCCATAGAATAATTGTTGCATTTCAGTTATGGTGTTGGCGGAGAATAATAAAAGTATCATGGACTACCAGAAGAACAAGCAAATCTGTGTTGGAAGAAGTACATCAGAATGCTCCTTGGTAGTCAGGATGGCCAGACATCATTTCTCATACTTTGGACATATTGTCAGTAGGGACCAGTCTCCAAAGAAGGAACCCATGCATGCTATGGTGGAGGGTCTGAGAAAAAGAGGAAGACTCCAATGGGATGGATTGATATAGTGACAGCAGCACTGGACTTAAAGGTAGCAATGATTGTGAGGTTGGTGCAGGACCATCCAGTGTATCATTCTGTTGTGCACAGGGTCATTAGGAGTTAACAAAAACTCAATATCGCCTAACAACAACAGCAATCTTTTTAGGAGCAGATAGCTACATCTTTCTCCTGCAAAGCTTCATGGTGGGTTTGAATTTATAATCTTTTAGCTATAGCTGACATCTTAACTGTAGTCCCACTGGACATCTTCATAATAAAGGATGCCCTGCTGCTGTCAAGTTAATCCCGATTCATAGCAACACTGAAGGAACTGTGTCATAGGGTTTCCAAAGGTACAGTTATGGAGGCAGGCTGCTATATATTTCTCTTGTGGAGTATCTTTTCGTCAAGAGCTGAGAGCTTAACCACTGTGCCACCATTCTTCTTTAATAAAAGATATACTTTTATTACTTTTATTACACAGTTACTGTGTCTCAAAAGAAAGCGATTGAATTCTACCTGCAAGAAAGTATTTGTTTTTGTGTTAAGTGTCATTGAGTTATTTTGACCCACATAGATCCTGAACAGGGTTTCTGAGGAGTTGTGAGTTTTAACGTCTGACCTTGTGGTTCACAGTCCAGTGCTGAACCTACAGCGGCACACTGAAGTCCAAGGAAGTATTTATATTGTTTCATACTCCTATTTAGTTGATACCTATGATTCAGCATTAAGTATTACCCTAACTATATTGTTGTTATTGAGTGCTTTCGAGTCAGTTCTGACCCAGAGAGACCCTGTATAGAGTTTCCAAGGTGTGGCTGTGAGCTTGAACAGCCGACATTGAGGTACAAACTGACTTTGCAGTCCAGAGCATTAACCCACAGCACCACACCAGGAATCTAGGACAAATTATAGTGAACATGAAATTTATGCAAGAATAGTTAATGTTCTTTTTACAATCTATAAATCTATATATTTATACAAACATATTTGACCTTCAGAAAAGAGAAGGGAGAAGAGCTATCCAGAACTATCCCTGCATCTGATCTCCTGATGGATTGCAGTCATGCCAGGTTCCCCTTAAGTCCTATGTGATGTTCCTCTCACACTGTCTTTTGACATTTGGCAAGCATCAAGACTGGCCCTTGAGATCATTCACTCTGTTTGATTTGCCTGGTTTGATTTTCTTCACAATATCTCAGAGCTGAGTAAAAACTTCTCTATCCTTTCTTGTTCTAGTTTTTTTTTTTTTTTTTTTTTTCTTTTAGCATTCAAAACCTTACTTTCTTGCTCAAATTGTGTTCTTTTCCCCCCCTCTTTGCAATGATGAAGTTATCACAGAAAAATGGAGAAGACTGAATAATTGCTGAATAATCTTTCCAGTGCATGAAAAAAACATTGAAGTCATTATAATAAAGTACATTCTGAATTTTAAGAAGTATATATTTCTCTAATTTTCCCTAGCAAATTGTAGCATGAATTGGAATCTTAGCCACAGACAAGATATTTATGTGAAATGACATTTTGATTTAAACATTGATTAATGAAATGGTAAAGGACAATTAAGTATTTGCTCAGTGTAAAACATTAGCAGTCTATCAGCAATTTTTAAGAATTGTGTTTTTAATAGATCCTGAATTAAAAACTTGATCCACAGCTATTAAAAGAATCTCTCAGCCTAAAGATAATTTAAATGACATGTCAAAGTGTTATATTTCTGTAAATTTTGCAGGCATAATAAAGATAACATTACTATTATTATTAGAGAAAAATTCTTATTATATTTTACATTCACATTAGTATATTTGTTACTTGAAATTCTCTATATGTATAAAAATCTGATGAAGTTGATAATTAGAAATTACTGATTAAATTAACTATAAATGAGTGGAAAAATCATCAATAACTGCAAATAAACTATTTTATGAACTCAACTCAGTTTTATGAACAGTTTTCTATTTTGTCTCTCAAAGTTCTAGCATTTTTTCTTATATCATTAGGGTCGCTATGCGTTGGAACCAACTCCACAGCACATAACAACAACAAAGGTGTTATCTGATTAGTTCTGCATAAAATAATGCCTTGATAATTGAGAAATATGATTCTTAAGATGTTAAGATATATGATGCCAGTTTTGGGAAAACAAAACCGAACATATTCTTGACATTTAATATTTACCATCCTTTGTAAAATTATCTTTGTTCTGGAACAGTCTGGTGCTATAAGAGAAAAAGTTAAGTGGAAGTCAAAGGGTCTGCCATGTTATTGTAGTTGTATATACGTACCATTCAGTCAGTTTTGAGTCAAAGTGACCCTGTACAGGGTTTCCAAGGAGTGGTTGGTGAGTTTGAACTACCGACCTTGCAGTTCAAACAGATATTGCAGTCCAGTGCTTATCCTACAGAGCCACACTACGACTCTTAAAAAATAAGGGTCGTGTCATGAATTTACTAATTTTAGCATAAAGGCAATACTGGTTATCAGAAATTCATTTAGAGGACAGTTCTTCAGGCAGCTAGGAGAAAGCTTCAAAAGACAGATTCAGCAATGTTGCAAATCTTTAAATAAGCTCTGCTTGATGTTCCAGAACCTCTCTTCAAAGCCTGGGGAATAACAATATTTATTTTAAAAGTAGCTCTTACCCTCAGGATTTCAGATATCATTAATAAATCAACATACAAGTTAGTCAGAGAAAGTAAAAACAAGTATTCTGTTAAAATTTATAGCAAAGTCTGATGCTTTTGTGTAAATGTAAATTCCATTCATTTAAACATTACAGATTCCATTCTGTCTAGATCCCAATCAAAACAGTACTGTCTATGAGAAGATAGAAGAGTCGGTACTGACTCTATGGCACCTAACAACAACAACAAGTGGCAATATACAATAAGACTGACTGCTAAATGCAGCATCGGCAGTTCAAACCCACCAGCCAATCCTTGGTAAAGACTGGACTTTCTGCTAGTGTAAAGATTTACATGCTCAGAAACCCTATAAAAGGTCATTATGAGCTGGAATCACTGAGCAGTGGATTGATCTTTTTTTTTTTTTTGGTATAAGGAACTTTTTATTTTTTAGATCTTATGGTGTAAGTTCTGAAACAGTGATGTTAGCATAACTGTTTAAGAAATGCTGAGTGTTTGCTTCTCTTTTTTTTTTTTTTTTTAATTCCAGGTCTATGCACATTTTATTATACTACTTGACTTTATCTTCTTGAACTGCCATTTGCAATTTTTTGCTCAGCTCGTTTACTTCCTCATTTCTTGCCTTCACTTTGGCATCTCTATGCTGGAGAGCAAGTTTGAGTCTCTTCTGACTTTCATTTTGGTCTTTTTTTTTCTTTCTTGTCTTAATTACCATTTTGCTTTCTTGTAAGATGTTTTTGATATCATCCCACAACTTTCTGGTCTTCAGCCATTAGTGTAAAATGCATTAAATCTGTTTGTAAGATAGTTTCTAAATTCATGTGAGTTATTCTTCAGCTTTAGATTGAATTTGCATATGAGCAGCTGATAGTCTGACCCACAATCTGCTTCTGGCCTCATTTTTGGCTTATAATATTGAGTTTCTCCATTTTCTTTTCCCATAGGTATAGTCAATTTTATTTCAGTGGATTAAATTTGGTTACGTCCAAGGTTAGGTCCAGGTCTTTGCACATTTCATTATATTTGACTTTCTCTTCTTGACCTATGCTTTGAAATTTTCTGTTCAGCTATTTTGTTTCCTCATTTCTTCCCTTTGCTTTAGCATCTCTATACTTGAAAGCAAGTTTTCAAGTGTCTTTGGACATCCATTTTGGTCTTTTCCTTCTTTCTTGCCTTCTTAATGACCTTTTGTTTTCTTGCTGTATGATATTTTTGATGTCATTCCACAACTTCTGGTCTTTGATCATTATTGTCTAATTCATCAAATCTGTTCTTGGGATGATCTCTATATTCAGTTGGTATATGTTCAAGGTCATATTTTTGTGTGTGTGTGAACTAGTTTTAAGTTTCTTTAGCTTAAGCCTGAACTTGCATATGAGTAATTGATTGTCTGTTTCACAGTCTGCCCTTGGTCTTGTTTTGGCTGATGATATTGAGCTTTTCAACTATCACCTTCCACAGATGTAGTTAATTTGATTGCTGTGTATTCCATCTGGTGATATCCATGTGTATAGCCATTTTTATGTTGTTTAAAAAGTTGTTTGTAATGAAGAATTCATTGGTCTTGCAGAATTTTATCATGTGATCTCCAGCATCATTTCTATCACCAAGACTATATTGTCCAATTACTTATACTTCCTCTTTGTTTTCAACCTTTGCATTCCAATTGCCAATAATTATTAATGCATCTTTATTGCATGTCTGATTAATTTCAGACTGTAGAATTAGATTTCATAATCCTTGAATTTAGTGGTTGGTGTGTAAACTTGAATAATAGTTGTATTACATGGTCTTCCTTATAGGTGTATGGATTTTATCACAGACACCATTGTACTTCAAGACAGATCTTGAAATGTTGTTTTTGATGATGAATGAAATGTCATTCTTCATCAATTTGTTATTACCAGTCTAGTAAACCATTTGATTGTCAAATTAAAAATGATGGAAACCAGTTCATTTAAGCTCACTAATGCTTAGGATATTAATGTTTATATATTCCACTTCATGTTTTACAATTTCCAATTTTCCTAACTTAATACTTCATACATTCCATGTTCTGATCATTCATGGATATCTATGGCTGTTTTTCTTCATTTTGAGATGTGCTCCATCAGCAAATGAAGGTCCCAAAGTCTTGTCTCAATTCTTGTCAGCACAGTTAACTCTTATTTGGAAGAGGCAGCTCTTCTACAGTTGTATTTTAAGTTCCTTCCAATCTGAGGGGCTCATACTATGTTGCTGTTATTGCTAAGTGTTATCAAGTCAGTTCAAACTCATAGCAACCTTGTCTATGGTTTTCAAGGAGAGGATGATGAATTTTAACCATTGAACTTATGATTCAAACTGACCTTTCATCACAGCGCTTATCCTACAGTGCCACACCAGGACTCCTGACAATATTCTGGTGCCCTTCATCATGTGTCAATATTCAATATTCTGGCACTATCTGACAGTGTTCAACTGCTGTTTATAAGGTTTTCAGTGACTGAATATTTCAGAAGTAGTCCATTTTTGCATCTTCCATCTTAGTCTTGAAGGTCACCTAAAAACTGCCCATCATTGGTGACCCTGCTGTATGCCACCAGAGCACAACAAACTGACAGATGAGTGACAAAATTTACAGAGCACTGGAATTAAAAAACTAAAAGGTTTGGAACACACTCAGCATTCCTCCAGCTGAAAGAGCTGAAGAAAATGCAAGCCTCTACCTGCAATGATGAAGAATTCTACAGGCAAAATATTGAATGATGTAAAAGCATCAAAAGAAAGCTAAAGGAATTTACAGTCATGGTACCAAAAAGAAATGGTCAATGTTCAATAATTTCAAGAGTTAGCATATAATCAAGAGCCAGTGATACTGAAAAGAGAAGTCCAAGGTTCACAGAAGGCATTGGCCAAGTAAATGGCTCTGGGAATTGATGGAAAACAAATTGAAATCTTTCAACAAACTGATGCAACACTGGAGGCATTAACTCATGTATGCTAAGAAACTTGGAAGACAGCTACCTTTTCAAATGATTGGAAGATATCCATATTTGTGCCCATTCCAAAGACAAGTGACTAAACGGAATGTGGAAATATCAGAAAATAGGCCAATATTATTAGTATTGCCTGCAAGTAAAATTTTGCTTAGGATAATAGAAAAACTGCTTCAGCAGTACATTGACAGGAAGCTGCCAAAGATTCAGACCTGATTCAGACAGAGACATGGAATGAGAATCATCATTGCTAACATCAGTTGGAACTTGACTGAAAGCAGAGATTACTAGAAATATGTTTACATATGCTTTATTGACTGTGCAAAGTCTTTCAATGATTTTGTTTATGACAAGATACTGTCAAGATAGCAAAGAGTAAGTATTCTGGAATACTTAAGTGCTTATTAGTAAGCTGTAC
Source organism: Chrysochloris asiatica (assembly GCF_000296735.1). NCBI lineage: Eukaryota > Metazoa > Chordata > Mammalia > Afrosoricida > Chrysochloridae > Chrysochloris > Chrysochloris asiatica. The sequence goes on along the minus strand of NW_006408591.1, from coordinate 8,174,549 downwards.
ATATACCAAGAGGCAGTCATTAGGACAGAACAAGAAGGTTCTATTATTGAAAACCAGGAAAGGTATGCACCAGGGTTGGATTATTTCACCATACTTATTCATTGTGTATACTGAAGCTACATTATTTGAAGAAACATGTGACTTCAGGAGTAGAGGAAGACTCTTTAACAACTTGAGATATACATATATTATTTTGCTTAATGAAGGCCAAGAGGATTTAAAATACTTTCTTATTAAGCTCAAAGATCACAGCGTCCAGTATGGGTCTCACCTCAATGTAAAGAAAGCAAAAATCCTTACCATTGGACCAATAAACAATATCCATATAAATAGAATAAAAGCTGAAATTGTTAAATGCTTCATTTTGCTTGGATTAACAGTCAACACTCATGGAAACAGCAGTCAAGAAATTCACCTACATTTTTGCATTAGGCAAAGCTGCTGCACGAGATCTCTTTGAAGCATTGAAAAACAAAGAGGTCAGTTTGAGGACTAATATGCCTGTTCCTGCCATAAACCATGTTTTAATTATCTCATATGCATGCAAATGTTGGACAATAAATAAGGAATCCATAAAGGAATTTATGCATTTAAATACTATGTTGGAGGAAAATATTCAAAGTTCCATGAACTGCAAGACGAACAAAGAAATCTGTGTTGGAAGAAGTACAGCACGAATGCTCCTTGGAAGCTAGGATAGCCAGACTTCATCTCTCATTCAGACATATTATCAGGAGGGACCAGTTCCTGGAGAAGTACATTGTGCTTGGTAAAGTTGAAAGTCAGTGAAAAATGGAAGACTTCTAATTAGATTGATTGGCACAGTTGGAAAGAGAAAAGGTGTCAAGCTCAGGATTGATTGTGGGATTTTCTTGCTATTGACTATAAAGTTGCTATGGGTTGGTACCAACTCAAGTGTACCTAATAGCAACAACAATTACTTATTGATTGTAAATACCTTTTTAAAACACACACACACACACACACACACACACACAAGATGACTATACGTTGACAGAATACATGGACTAAGAACTGCCAGAGATTCAATCTGGATTCTGGTGAGTACCTGGAACAAGATATATCATTGCTGATGCCAGATGGATCTTGGCTGAAAGCAGAGAATACCAGAAAATGCGTATCTGTGCTTTATTGACTGTGCAAAAGGCTTTTGATTGTGTGTACGATGACAAACTATGGAAAACATTGAGGAGAATGAGTATTCCAGAACACTTAAATTGTGCTATTGAGGAATCTATACATAGATCAAAGGCAGTTGTTCAAACAGAACAAGGGAACACTGAATGATTTAAAAGGAGGAAACATGTGCACCAGTGTTGTAATCATTCATCATATATATTCAATCTGTATGCTGTACACATAATGCGACAAAATGGATTATATGAAGAAAAACGTGGCATCAAGATTGGTGAAGATGTATCAATAACCTGTGACATGCAGATGATACAATCTTGATTGTTAAAAGCAAAGAGTACTTAAAATGCTTATTTAAAATGAAGATCAAAAACCACAGCCTTCTGTATGGGTTGCACCTCAATATAAATAAAACAAAAATCCTGACCACTAGACCAATAAATAACATCATGACAAATGGCGCAATAATTATTATCAAAGTTATCAAAGGCTTCATTTTACTTGGATCCACTATCAACACTCATTGAAACAGCAATCAATAAATTACCAATAGTTTGCATTAGGCAAATCTGCTACACATGACCTCTTTAAAGTGTTCAAGAGCAAATACATCAGTGTGAGTACTAAATTGCAGCTGATCCAAGTCATGGTAATTTCAATAACCTCAAATGCATATGAAAGTTGGACAGTGAAAAGGTATATCATAGAATTGATGCATTTGAGCTATGGTGTTGGAAGAGAATATTAAAAGTATCATTGTTGATAAAAGAACAAACAAATTTGTGTTGGAAGAAGTATAACCATAATGTACCTTGGAAGCCAGGATGGCCAGACTTCATCTCTCAAACTTTAGGCATATTATTGGAGGGAACTTTCCATGAAGAAGGACATCATGCTTAGTAAAGTGGAAGGTCAGAGAAAAAGAGGAAGACCCTTAATGAGACGGATTGGTACAGTGGTAACATCAAAGAGCTCAAGCGTAGTGATGATGGTGAGGTTGGCATAGTACCGAACAGTGTTTTGTTCTGTTGTGCTTAGGGTCACTATGAGTTGGTACTGACTCAATGGCACGTAAAACAGAATTTGCACTGATATAATTGTAGAATAAGCACTGTACTTCTATCTTTAAGGTCAACATTCAATCCCACCAGTCATTCCTCAGAAGCCATTTACAGGATCACCATAATTGACTTCCTACTTAATGAATCCTGGTGTGACCCTGGGGGCTAATGAGTTGGAATCCAAGGTTGATTTGAACCATAAGGTCAGCCATTCAAACTCACCAGCTGCTCCTCGTAAATCCTTTACAGGGTTGCTATGAAATGGAACCCTACCCAGAGAGGCAGCGTTCCCTGAGATGGAGGTAGAGATGATGATGTGGAGAGATGGAGCAGCTGGGGACTCAGGACCCAGGCAGGAAGAGGGGTGTGTGCTGACAACAGGGGGTCAGGCGGGGGGGTGGTGGTGCAAGCAGGCTTATAGGATGCACCCTTTGGTTGATTGGTGATGCGTGGAGGAGATTGTAACCATGGCAATGAAACAATATATGATAAGATGAATGTAAACCTAATGTTTTCCCATGTAAACTGTCACATAATTCACAATAAAACTTGATAGATAGATAGATAGATAGATAGATAGATAGATAGATAGATAGATAGATAGATAGATGATAGATAGATAATCACCTTGCCAAAAAAAAAGAGACTCTTCTAAGGTGTCTTTTAAGTTGAATTGAAGATCTCTTTTTTGTGTGTTTATGGGTTTTTATTAACCATGCTCTTTATCGGGTACACTAGCAAAAGGATCTGTGCATCTAAATACTTTACTTCTCTATATTCCCTAAGATTTTCCCTCCTTCCTTCTCTCCTTCTCAACTGTTCTCCCTTCTATCACAGTCTTTCTTTTCTTTCATTATTCATTCTCTCTCCTATCTTTCCCCATGACTTCCTTTTCCTCTGTTCTTCTCATTCACTCTTCTTTACTTCTCTTCTTTCCATCTTTCTCTTTAGCATGTATCATTGCCAACAAAACTCAAAATTATAAAACATACTGGGATTACTGGTCAGTAAGAGACTGGAGGAAACTGAGATTCTGACCCTCAATCACCCTTCAAGATTGGAAAGAAACTTACCCTTATGGTCCAATTTTCAGCCAAGCAGTAGGTAGGTATAAAGGGGAACAACAACACTAGTAAGGTATGCTCCCCATAGAATGTCCAATCATTCAATATCAAAAAGACGATATTTACCTAGGGACTAAGTTTAAAAAGAATGGGAAGGTGTGTGGAATGGAAAAAAGTACCACAAGGAGGAAGTGAGGAAACTGTTGTTTTATGGATATGATTGCAGTCATTTTGGTGAAACAAAGCCTATAATTTGTTGAATGTAAAATTGATGATCTTGTCTGTAAACCTTCAATCAGTCCACAATAAAATGTTTTTTAAAAGTCTCGTTGTCTACCAGTGCTAGTGAGGAGGATAATCTCACAGTGGTTAAGCACTTGTCTGCTAATCAAAAGGGTAGCAGTTCAAACCCAATAGTCATTTCATGGACGAAAGATAAGGTAGTCTGTTTCTATAATGATTGCAGTGTTAGAAACTCTAAAGGGGCAGTTCTACTCTGGTATACAGTGTTACTATTAATCAGATTCAAGTTGGTGACAAAGAGCTTTTTACCACAAGTTCAATAGTTCAAACCACCATCCACTTCTGAAAAACCCTGTACAGGGTCACTATGATTCAGAACCAAATTGCTATGAATTGGACATGACTCAATGACACTAAGATGCATCTGACCAAGTCTTAATTATTTCATTAGCCTCATATGCATGCGCAAGTTAGACAATGAACAATAGAAATCATACAAGCATGGTTACACTTGAATTTAGCCTCATATACATGTGAAAGTTAAGCAGTGAATAAGGAAGACCATGAATTGCCAGAAAAACACACAAACTTATGTTGGAAAAAATACAGCCAGAATGTTCCTTAGAAACCAGGATGGCAAGACTTTGTCTCTCATACTTTTGACATGCCATTATAAAGACCAGTCTTGGAGAAGGACATCATGATTGGTAACATGGAGGGTCAGACAAAAAGGGGAAGACCTCAAAGAGGTGAACTGGTACAGTGGCAGCAGCAATGGCTGAAACATAACCATAGTTACGAGTAGGGCACAGGACCAGGCAGTGTTTCATACATAAGGCTGCTATGAGCTGAAATGAACTTGTTAGCTCCTAACAACAGCAAAAAGGTTAACTTAAAGGTCAGCTTTGTCTCTCATACTTTGGACACATTGTCCGGAGAGAACAGTCACTGGAGAAGTATGTCATGCTGGGTAAGGTGGAGAGTCAGAGAAAAAGAGGAAGACCCCCAACGAGATGGATCAGCCAGGTGGCATCATTGATGGACTCAAGTGTGGCAGCGGTAGTGAGGTTGGCCCAGGATCGGACATTGTTTCGTTCTGCTGTGCATGGGGTGGCTATGAGTCGGTTCCGACTCGATGGCACCTGACAACAACAATAAAGGTCAGCAGTTAGAACCCACCAATTTCACACAGAAAAATGATGTAACTGTATGTGTCCCTAAAGATTTTTAGCCTTGGAAATCCTATGGACATGTCTACTTTGTCCTATATGGTTTCTGTAAGTGGGAATACACTCATCAGCAGTAGATTTTGACTTATTTTTATTTAGTCAAATCATAACAACCCAATGTATGTTAGAGTAAACTTGCTATGTAGGGTTTTCAGTAGTTGAGTTTTTGGAAGTATGAGTACATTCTCAGGTCTTTCTTCAAGGCACATTTGCATAGAGAGATTCTCATCTGAGAATTCCACAAGTATTTAGAAATAGTTACTGCATTTAAGGAGCTTACAATCTAGAGCATATCTCCTCTGTATCAGTTAGGTGAATCAAGATTTTTGGTGTTTTGTGTTTGTTTGTACTGACTTTAATATAAACCATGATTTTTCTCTTGGTAGTAGAACGCAACACTTTATGAATGAACTATCAGAGTTACTCAGAATTCAACTTACACCTGCAGTAATGTCATTCTTTGCTCTTCATGCAAGCTTTCTCCAGAAGGTAGACATTTTTTTATAGCAATCCTCAACAGCAGATGTAAGCTACACTGCATTTTTTATGGCATTTAATTTCTTTAGTACTCGTTTGTTTAGCCTTGTGACTCATGTGTTTTAGCTCATCATGTCATTCATGGTTGTCTTTATTATAAGTTCCACAAAGATATGATGTAGCTCTTTATAATAGCCGTCTGGTAGTGTAGTGGTTATGAATTGGGCTGCTTACGTCAAGGTCGGCAGTTTGAAACTACCAATCATTCTGCGGGAGAAAGATGAGGCTTTCTGTTCCCATAAAGATTTACAGCCTCAGAAACCCTGTGCAGGGTCACTATGAGTCAGAACTGACTCCACAGTACTTAACAACAACAATGTCTTTATCATGAGCCTGATGGAAGATTTGCTTAAACTCTTGAATACTTTAATGGTATCAAACTTTCATCAATAAGAAAAGACAATGCCTTTTCACACAGAAACACTTAGCAATGACATATACATGTATATTAACTATTTGTATCCATCCAAGGCTGGTTTTCTTTTCCTCTGAATTTGTTCATAAGCAGACAGAGCTTATGTGATTGTTGTTGTTAAGTGCTGCTGAGGCATTTCTGGCTCACAGAAACACTGCATATGATTTCCAAGGAGCTACTGGTGGGTTTGAACCACCAACCTTGCACCTCAAACTGACCTTACAGTGCAGTGGATTATCCTGCAGTGCCACTACATCAATGTAAAGTATAAATAATGTTTATTAATATTCGGATAGAAACACAAAGCTTAGGCATGTTGACATAAGGTCAAATAAAGGGATAAAGATATAAAGAAATATATATGTTATTGTTAAATTTTAAGTGCTGTTTACTCAGTTCCCACTCGTAGCAACTCCAAGGAGCAACTGGTGGGTTTGAACTGCAGATCTTGTAATTCAAAGTCCAATGCTGATAATTTTTTTTTTTTTTTAAGGTTTTTATTGTGGATTGAGTGAAAGTTTACAGGGAATATCATCAGTTTTACATTCAACAAATCATATACCTTGTTTCATTACATTGATTATAATCCCCTCCATGTACCATCATTTAACAGTATTTCTCTCTATCCACTTTAGCTTTTTAAAAAACAAACAAACAAAAATCCATTTAGGCATATATAATAATTTATATCTCCAAAGGGCACATTCTGCAAGTCTGCTCCTGACCACCAGTTCTAAGTCCTTCTCTTCTTAGTCCATGAATCTAGAGTCCTCAGCCATTCTCCCTCTCCATGCCCCCATCTCTGCCTCCATCTCTGGTGCTGCTGCTTCTCGGGATCAGGTCCCACATTTTGCTTGTGTGTTCCTCTCTTGATGGTCCTAGGGTCCTCTGTTTCTGGACCTTAAGATTAACCACTCCCCATTTTTTGTTACAAAACTTCCACCTTTACAATTATGACAGTGGCGATTAGTCATGGTAACAATTATTCACTTATGAATCTTATCTCCATATCTTTTTACAAGGCCAATCTAGACAAGATGACATCTATTCAGTGGGGACTCTTTCTTTCCCCCGATACTCTTAAACTAAACTCCCTCTTGAAAGCTTGTAAGCCAGTCACTTCATGCCTTTATTGCCTCCTCATTTTAGGTAGCCAAAGTCTAAGTTGCCCATTCCTATCTACCCTGTGTACAGAGCAGATAGCATTGATACTTGATTTGAAGACTCCCCCTCTCCGTTGGTATTTAGAGTAACTACATCTGTGAGTATAGATCAGGTTCATCATGAAGGTATATCTTCTGTCACTGTAGCTGTTCCAAACTGCTTGTCCTTTCTAGTGGGAATGTCTCACCTCATAAGATTCTGGATGGGACTCAAGATTCCACCTAAGGTCCTATACTCTATAGGCTTTGCACGAGGCCTATTTCACTGGGTAAGTTGTAGAACCCCTTTTAGGTATTCCAATCAGTTACAGGCTGAAGATGGGCTTACAATATTTCTGTAATCATGTTTCCCAACATTCCTTTCTATCCCACTCAAGTGTCTATTTTAAAATAGTAGGCAAGGGAAACTAATATTCATAAGGCAGTCAAGGATTTTAGTATCATTTACCTTCTTCAAGCTATACCTAGATCCCTGTATCCCACAGTCCTGTTGTTCCAAGTTTGAGTATGCATCACTATTTACCTCTGTCCCACTAGGCCATGCAAACCTGTCTCAGTGTTCCCCTATCTATCTTATTCTTTCACCTTCTCCCCCCTTCTTGTATTGCCCTCCACAACACCCTAAGTAAACCCCCCCCCTCCAACCACATTGTGTTTACCTTATATTCCATTAGTTCTTCCCTCCATTTTTGACTGAGTTCAGGTTGATGCTGCCACGTACATCATTCTGTAGTTGTTGCCTATTCTTGTTGGTTCTCAGTCCACAGAACTTCCTTTAGGATGTTTTTCATAGCAGGGTTGGCTTTGGCAAAATCCCTTAGCTTCTGTTTATCCATCATATTTAATGGACAGCTTTGCTGGGTAGAGGATTCTTGGGTGGCAGTTTTTTTCTTTCAGGGTTTTATATATGTCTCTCCATTGCCTTCTTGCCTGCATGGTT
>NW_006408591.1:8163817-8165522 GCF_000296735.1 Chrysochloris asiatica | reverse complement strand
AACTAGAAAGCAATGGATTTCTTGCTTCTGCCACAAATTCCTCCAGCTGTAAGACATCCAACCTTATAAATATTCCTTTATACGTGGTTCAGAGTTCTGGGACCTATGCTTGGTTGTTGCTGACAGAGCTCCTTACTGCACTTCCACCCAATCCACCATCTTGTTTGTTCCAATCCAATGTTGATAATTTTTTTAAGAAAAATTGCATGCAATGATTTTTGAAAGACTATTATCAACTGTCATTTGTGTTTCAAGTAGATACACGCACACCAATGTTCATAGCAGCACTATTCACAATAGTGAAAAGATGGAGATGTCCTAAGTGCCCATCAATGGAAGAATGGATAAACAAACTTTTGTATATACACAAAATGGAATAGTATGCTGCCTTGAAGAATAACAAAGAAGCAGTAAGCCACCGCATAACATGGATGAACCTTGAGGACATTATGCTGAGTGAAATTAGTCATTCACAAAAGGACAAATGTTGTATAAGGCAATTATTATAAAAGCTTAAGAAAAGGTACCCATAATAAAAGGAAAAATAAGTCAATTGTGTTAGTCTCTTGATACAGGGTATGGGGAGATTTTTATTCTCCTCTTTGTACATTGTATTGCAGATTTTAATGACCATATATCATTTTTTTCTTTAAATGGGTCAGTTTTTTAGAAAATAAATCTTAATACAAACTTGTAATATTATGTGCTGAAGTACCATTATCAAATGAAAATTTCCTAAAGGAATTCTAACTTTCCTTAAGGAAATCACACATATTTTTATATTCCAGGGGATATTTAAGGCCCTCAATACAGGAATAAATGTCTAGATGTATCTTCTAGACATATATAATAAAACAACTATATATATATTCTCTTAAAGGCAGAAGACAGGAAAAGGAAAGAGAGAGATGTAGCCGAATGAGAAATTGAAGAGGAATGGTGTTGCATTCATCATCAAAAAGAACATATCCAGATCAGTCATGAGGTACAATACTGTGATAGGATAATATCCATGCGCCTACAGGGAACACCAGTTAATACCACTATTATTCAAATTTACGCACCAACCATTAATCCAGTTAGGATGAAATAGAAGAATTCTAACTTCTTCAATCTGAAATTGATCAAACATGCAATCAAGATGTATTGATAATTACTGGTGATTGGAATGCAAACATTGGGAGCAAAGAAGAAGGATGAATAGTTGGAAAATATGACCTTGGTGATAGAAATGATGCTGGAGATCACATGACAGAATTCTGAAAACCAGTGATTTGTTCATTTCAAATACCTTTTTTAGACAGCATAAGAGATGACTATACACATGGACCTCTCCAGATGGAATAAATAGAAATCAAATTGACTACATCTGTGGAAAGAGAAGATGTAAAAGCTCTATATCATCAGTGAAAACAAGGCTAGGGGCAGACTGTGGAAGAGACCATCAATTACTCATATGCAAATTCAAACTGAAGCTGAAGAGAATGAAAGCAAGTCAACAAGAGCCAAAATATGACCTTGAATATATCCCACCTGAATTTAGAAATCATCTGAAGAACAGATTTGACACATTAAATACTAGAGACCAAAGACCAGAAACATTGTAGGATGACATCAAGACCATCATACATGAAGAAAGCAAAAAGTCATTGAGAAAACAAGAAAGAAGGAAAAGGTCAAAATGGATGTCAGAAGTGACACTGAA
>NW_006408591.1:8154571-8163117 GCF_000296735.1 Chrysochloris asiatica | reverse complement strand
CCTTAGAAACTTAGGGGAATATTGCATTTCTCTGTGGACATCCAGGGCTCATGTTTGGAATTAAATAAATATGACTAAACAATTTGATGAAAAACAATCTGCTATTAACTGCCAAGTGGCTTCATTTGTTACATTCGGGCCTATAGGGCCTTGAACCTCTGACCAGTCTTACACGGTCCACAACACTAAAGCAAATAGAAGAAATGAGGAGATCCAAGAGCTGAACAGAAGATTTCAAAGATCAGCTCAAGAAGATAAGGCCAAATATTACAACAAAATGTGCAAAGATCTGGAATAAGAAAACCAAAAAGGAAGAACATGCTCAGCATTTCTCAAGCTGGGGAAACTGTAGAAAAAATTCAATCCTCGACTTCTATTATTGAAAGATTCTCTGGCCAAATTATTGAATGATTCAGAAAGCATCAAGAGAAGATGGAAAGAATACACAGAGTCACTGTGTCAAAAGGAAATGGTTACTGTTCAACCTTTTCAAGAGGAAGCATATGATCAAGAGCCAATGGATACTTAGGGAGGAAATCCAAGGTGTATTGAAGGAATTGGCAAAGAAAAGGCACCAGGAATTGATGGAATAAAAATTGAAATCTTTCAAGAAAGTGAGGCAGCCCTGGAGGCACTCAGTCATCTCTGCCAAGAAATTTGGAAGACAACTATCTGGCCGACTGATTGGAAGAGATCCATATTCCCATTCCAAAAAAAGGTGACCCAACAGAATGTGGAAATCATCAGACAATTTCTTTGATATCTCATGCAAGTAAAGTTTTACTAAATGTAATAAAGGAACGGCTACAATCATACACTGACAGAGAACTCCAGAGGTTCAAGCCACATTCAGAAGAGGCCGTGGAACTAGGGATATCATTTCTGATGTCTGATGGATCTTGGCTGAAAGCAGAGAATAACAGAAAGATGTTTACCTATGCTTTATTGACTAAGCAAAGGCTTTCAATTGTGTGGATCATGACAAGCTATGGACAATATTGTGAAGTATGAGTATTCCGGAATCCTTAATTGTGCTCATGAGGAATCCACACCTGGACCAAGAGGCAGTTGTTCGAACCAAATATGGGAACACTGAATGTTTTAAAACTAAGAAATGTGTGGGACAAGGTTGTATTCTCTCACCATACTTGTTCAGCCTCTATGCTGATCAAATAATCCTAGAATCTGGGTTCTATGAAGAAAAACATGGCATCAGGATTGGAGGAAGACTGATTAACAACCTGAGATATGCAGATGATACAACCTTGCTTGTTGAAAGTGAAGAAGACTTAAAACATTTACTGATGAAGATCAAAGAGCACAGCCTTCGGTATGGATTACATCTCAATCTAAAGAAAACAAAAATCCTCACCACTGGACCAATAAACAACATTCTTATCAATGAAGAAAATATTGAAGTTGTCAAAGACTTCACTCTTCTTGGATCAAATATCAACACTCACGGAAGCAGAAGTCAAGAGATCAAACAACATATTGCATTAGGCAAATTTGGTGCACAAGAGCTTTTTAAAGTGTTGAAGGGCAAAGATGTCAGTTTGAGGACTAAGGTGTGCCTGACCCAAGCCATGGTATTTTCAATAACCTCATATGCATGCGAAAGCTGGACAGTGAATAAGGAAGACCATAGAAGAATTGATGCCTTTGAGTTATGGTGTTGGAGGAGAATACTGAAAGTTTCATGGGCTGCCAAAAGAACCAATATATCCATTTTGGAAGAAGTGCATCCAGAGTGCTACTTAGAGGCCAAGATGGCCAAATTTCATCTCTCATAGTTTGGACATATTGTCAGGAGGGAGCAGTCACTGGAGAAGGATATCATGTTTGGTAAGGTGGAGGGTCAGAGAAAAAGAAGAAGACCCCCAACGAGATGGATTGTCCAAGTGGCATCATTGATGGACTCAAGTGTGGCAATAATAGTGAGGTTGGCCCAGGATAGGGCAGTGTTTTGTTCTGCAATGCATATTGTCACTATGGGTTGGTACCAACTCAATGGCACATAAGAACAACAACAATATCTTCTAGACATATATATATATATTTCTTCTAGACATATATATGTATCTTCCAGACATAGAGATATTTCTTCTAGACATATATATGTATTCTGGACACAGAGATGTTTCTTCTAGACATAGAGATGTATCTTCTAGACATGGAGATGTATCTCTGGACATAGAGATGTATCTTCTAGACATAGAGATGTATCAAGTCCGTTGTCAAGTCAGTTTTGACTCATAGTTACACTGTATAGGGTTTCCATGGAGTGCTAATTGGTTTGAACTGCTGACCTTGTGTTTAGCAGGCCAGAACTCATTCTACAGCTCCACATTAGGACTCCAGTCTAATAATATATAATGGTTCATAGAACAAAACTAATCACATTTATCATTCTAACCTCTATAGAAAAATCCAAATCAGTCTAATATATTTATAAAAAAGGAAAGATGACACCATGATCTTTGTTTTTAATTTGCTAAAAATGCTGTTTACCCTGAGAAAAGGAAAGGCATCTTACAACACAACATACTTTGCATTGAACTGACTCGAGGACACTTAACAACAACATGCTTTGCATTGATTAGTCACTCTATTTATGAACAAAGTTCTCTCTATTTATGAACAAATTTAAAGGAAACAAAAGCCAGTATATTTTATAGAATTGGTGCAAATAGTTAATGCACTCAGCTATTAACAAAAACTCAGAGGGTAGAGTACACTCAGAGATTCTCCACAGGAAAAGAATATTAATCAACTTCAGAGAGATCAACCAATAAAAATTATATGAAGCACAGTTCTACTCTGATATACAAGGGTTTCCCATGTGTTGGAATTTATGTGACAGTAGCTGGTAACTCATTGTTGTTGTTGTTAGGTGCCATTGAGTCCGTACCAACTCAGCGACCCTATGCACAACAGAATGAAATACTGCCTGGTTCTGGGCCAACCTCACAATTGTTGCCACACTTGAGCCCATTGATGCTGTCACTTTGCCAGTCCATCTCACTGGGGGTTTTCCTCTTTTTCTCTGACCCTCCACCTTACCAAACATGATATCCTTCTCCAGTGACCGGTCCCTCCTGACAATATGTCCGAAGTATGAGAGACAAAGTTTAGCCTTCATGGCCTCCAAGGAGCGCTCTGGCTGCACTTCTTCCAACACAGATATGTTGGTTCTTTTGGCAGCCCATGGCACTTTCAATATTCTCCTTCAACACCATAACTCAAAAGCATCAATTCTTCTATGGTCTTTCTTATTCACTGTCCAGCTCTTGCATGCATATGAGGTTATTGAAAATACTATGGCTTGGATCAGGCACACCTTAGTCCTCAAGCTGACATCTTTGCTCTTCAACACTTTGAAAATATCTTGTGTAGCAGATTTGCCTAATGCAATACATCATTTTATTTCTTGACTGCTGCTTCCACAAGTGTTGACAGATAGCTCATGTTGTTGTTGTTGTTGTTGTTATATGCCGTGGAGTCAGTTTCAACTCATAGCGACCCTGTGTAGGATTTCCGAGGCTGTAAATCTTTACAGTAGCAGAAAGCCTCCTCTTTCTACTGTGGAACAACTGGTAGTTTCGAACTGTTAACCCTGAGGTTAACAGCCTGATTCATAACTACTATGCTACCAGAGCTCCTTAGATAACTCATACAAGGTACTAAACTGTTCCTGAAAATAATATTATATAACATCTTGAATTACTAAATTAAACAGTTTGTTTTCAAATATGCTTGTTCATATAGGTTACGTAAAAACCAAATTACTACTACTAACTACTGATTGACAAGATTGACAAGAGCAGAGGCCAAAGTTGTTCTAATTAAAGAGGCAGCTAGCAGTGCTGCTGAGAGGAATTAGAGCCAGAGGCAAAAAATGAAATATCAGTATTGCTGATCCTGTCTTTTTTTAATGCTTTATTGTGAGTTATGTGATAGGTTACATGGAAGAACATTAGCTGCCCATTGATCCCATCGTATATTGTTTCATTGTCATGGTTACAATCTCCTCCATGCAACCACAGGATATACCCTGCCCCCCCACCTCCATAGTCAGCACACACCCACATCCCCCTCAACCCCCCCGTCCAAAGTTCCCAGCCACTCCATCTCTCCACATCATCGTTTCTGCTTCCCTTACAATCAGTCCTGATAACAATTATTCACCATTGTATAGCAAGAGACCTATCCGCATCTCCTTTCCTCGGCCCCGCCTATACAGGTTGGATAATACTCATTGGAGAGTCTACTTTACGCCACACCCTCTGGATCTAGGTTCCCTCTTGAAAACTTGTAAGCCAGTCACTTCTTGCCTCTGTACTACCTTCCCCCCCTCCCCCATTCTGGGTAGCCAATGTCCAAGTTGCCCATCCCTTTCCTCTCCATGTGTGGAGGGGTGGGAACGATCCTCGCTCTGAAGATTTTTTCCCTCTTTGGGCTACTGCTTCCATTTTTGTTGTTGTTGTTAAGTGCAGTGGAGTTGGTTCTGAGCCACTGAGACCCTGTACAGGGTTTCCGAGGCTGTAAATCTTATAGGAGCAAAAAGTCTCATCTTTCTCCCGTGGAGCAGCTGGTAGTAGGTGTAGGTAAAGTTCATCAAATTATATCAGATTATTCTTTTTTTCCTCTTCTTTCTTCTTCTGGTTGAGCTCTGATCATCCAGCCATTGAAGCAAAGTCAAGTGGGTATTATCTGCAAGTGTGGGTGTACTTATGCATGTGCCCTCTCTTATCAGCTTGACGCTTCACTCTCCACTCTAGTCCTCTGTGGCTATATCACTGACTCTGGGCCCAAGAGTGCCAAGTTCTTGCTACACTGCTGGCAAGCCAGGTCTCCAGCCGGTTTCACTGGCATCTATGGAATGTTGTAGGACTTAGCTCGCAGCTTCATTGCTGCTTTTTCCTTACTTCCCCTTATCGGTGACCAATTAGAGCGTGCATTCCCATTAGGTCTTAGTCTTAGAAGGAGGTTTGCTTTGAGGGGCCTCGACCACTTGCCTTGATGTCTCATGTTTCTTCTTGTAGTAATCAGTCAATCTGCCTGTATTGTTTTATGTTTTTCCTGTCAGTCTTTCTTTCAAGAGTATCTTCTGTTCTTCTGGCCACTCCAGGCTGGTCTGTTTGTCCTTTCAAGTGGAAATCTCACCTCAGAAGATTCTGGATGCTGTTCAGGATTCCACCTGTGATCTTGTATAATGCAGAGGCTATGCAGGAAGCCTCCTTCACTGGGCACATTGTAGCCCCTTTTTGGATATTCCAATCCGTTACAGGCAGAAGACAGGCTTACAAGCTTTCTGTGGTGATATTTCTGGCTATTCCTTTCTCTCCCTCTCCAGTGTCTATTTTATAATGGTATGCTAGGGAAACCAAGATTCAAAAGACAGTCAAGCATCTTAACATTATTCACCCCCTTTCCCCATTCCAACCATGTCTCAATCTCTGTATCCCAGAGCCCTGTTGTTCCAAGGTTGTGCATATATCATTATTTGCTTCTGCCTACTTCAGCTTCACATTCATCCTGTCGTATTACATTTCATTGCAATGATTACAATCCCCTCCGTGAATCATCAAATAATCAAAGGATATACCCAGCAGGCCCACCCCCTACCCTGGCTGTCAGAAAACAGCTCCTCTCCCTCTCTGAGACCCATGTCCCCAGCCACTCCATCTGACCACACCATCATCTCTGTCTCCATGCCTGGCCTCACTGCCTGTCTGGGTAGGGTCACACTTTCCGTGCTTCTTGTTTGATGATCGCAGGGACCTCCGTTCCTTGGCTGCAAAATCAATCAATCTCCTCCTTTTGCCAAAACAACAACAACAACAAAAAATTCTGCCTCTACATTTCTGACCCTCACAGTCAGTCCTAGCAGCAGGTATTCACTGTTGTACCCCAAGATTCTTATCCCCATTTCCTTTAGTCAGCCCAGTCCCAACAGACTGGAAATCGTTCAGTGGAGGTTCTGCCTACCCCTACCTCATCTGGAACTAGGTTCCCTCTTGAAAGCTTGTAAGCCAGTCACATCTTGCCTTTATAGCCCCCCTGCCCACCATTTTGGGTCTGGGCAATTTCCAGCTCCCCTCAAGGTACTCCAGTCAGAGGCTGAAGATGGGCTTACATGTTCTCTGTTGTGATGTTTCTGGCTATTACCCACCCTCCCCCAAGTGTCTATTTCACAATGGTAGGCAAGGAAAACCATTCAAAGGACAGTCAAACATCCTAACATTATTCACCTCTTTTCCCCTTTCAAGCCATGCCTCTATCCCTGTATTCTGAAGCCCTGTTTTTCCAAGGTTGTGCATACATCATCATTTACCTCTAGCCCACTTATACCAGGCAAACCTGTCCAACCGTTCTCCTATCCGCCTTGTTCTTCTCCCCGTCCCTTGTGTATTGCCAGCCCTCGCCCCACCCCCCTACTCAGAACCCAGGCTCTCCTATGCCTATTCCCTACCCTGTGCTCTTTCTTCTTTCTTCCCCTCACTCTCTCCCCTCCTTTCACCCCTTACATTCTGGTAAACAGCACTTATATATATATAGATTTCTTCCCCCACTTTTGGGTGGGTTCTTTTTCTTAGTCCTTTACAATAATGGCCTATGCAGTATTTCTCCTTTTGTGACTGACTAATTTTACTCAGCATAATGTCCTCAAGGTTCATCCATGTTATGTGATGGCTTGCTTTTCTTGTCTTTCTTCAGGGTAGCATAGTATTCCATTGTGTGCATGTACCACAGTTTGTTTATCCATTCTTCAATTGATGGGCATTTTGGTTGCCTCCATTTTTTTTATTTTTTATTTTTTTTGCAATTGTAAATAGTGCTTCTATGAAGATTGGTGTGCATATATCTACTCATGTTATAGCTCGTATTTAAATACTAAGTAAAGGAATTGCTGGGTCATATGGTATTTCTATTTCCAACTTTCTGAGGAAGCGCCATATTGCTTTCCAGAGTGGTTGGACCATTTTACAGTCCCACCAACAATATAGGAGGGTCCCAGTCTTATTGCATCCTTGCCATCATTTGTTGCCCTCTGCTTTTTTTATCTTTGCTATTATTGCTGGTGTGAGATGATATTTCATTGATATTTTGATTTGCATTTCTCTGTTAGCTAGTGTTCATGAACATTTCTTCATATGTTTGTTGGCTGCCCAGATCTCCTCCTTGGTAAAGTGTCTGTTCATGTCCTGTGCCCATTTTTTTTATTGGGTTATTTGTCTTTTTCTTACAGAGGTGTTGTAGTTTACTATATATTTTAGAAATGAGTCCCTTATCTGATGTGTTATTGCAAAAGTTTTTTTTTTTTTTTTTTTTTTTCCCATTCTGTGGGTTCCTTTTTACTCTTTTGGTGAAGTCTTTTGATGCACATGCATTTTTAATTTTTACTGTGTTATACTCATCTATTTTGTCTACTTTTGTTTGTGTACTTTTCAAAATGTTTGGTAGTCTGTATATGCCCTGAATTAGGTCCCTCACATTTGTCCCTATTTTTTCATTAATGACTTTCATAACTTTGGGATTCACATTTAGACCTTTAATCCATACTGAGTTCATTTTTTTTATTGGGCGTGAAGTAAAGGCCTTGTTTCATTCTTTTGCATATTGCTTCTCAGTTCTGCCAGCATCATTTTTTAAAGAGACTATCTCCTCCCCATGCAATATGGCTAGGCACTTTGTCGAAAAATCATTTGGCTCTATGTGGATGGGTTAATTTCTGGATTTTCTATTATGTTCCTTTGATCAATGTATTTTTTATTGTACCAGCATCAGGCAGTTTTGACCATGTAGTAAAATTTTAAATCGGGGAGTGAGAGATATCCAACCTCGTTCTTCTTCTTAAGCAGTGTTTTGTTTATCCTAGGTCTCTTTCCTTTCCATATGAAGTTAGTAATTGTCTTTTCCATCTCTTTGAAGAATATAGTTGGAATCTGGATTGGGATGAATTATTTGTGTAAATTGTTTGGGGCAGTTTTGATATTTTCATGATGTTTAGTCTTCCTATCGGGGAACATGGTATGCTTTTCCACTTCTATATGTCTCTTTTGGTTTCTTGTAATAGTGTTTTGTAATTTTCTTTGTATAAGTCCTTTGTTTCTCTGGTTACGTGTATTCCTAAATATTTCATCCTTTGTGGAGCTATTGTAAATGATATTGCTTACCTAATTTCCTTTTCAGCACTATCATTGTTGCTATAAAGAAATGCAACTGATTTTTGTATGTTGATCTTATACACTGCCACTTTGATGAATCTTCCAATGAGGTCTAGTAGCTTTTTTACTGAGTCTTTGGGGTTTTCAATGTATAGGATCATATCGTCTGTAAATAAAGAGAGTTTTACTTCCTCTTTGCCTATTTGTATGCCTTTAATTTCTCTATCTTGCTGTAAAGCTCTGGCTAAAACTTCCAGCACAATATTGAATAGGAGTGGTGACAAATGGTATCCTTGTCTGGTTCCTGTTCATAGATGGGAAGCTTTCAGTTTCTCTCGATTGAGAGTGATGTAGGCTCTTGGTTTAGTATATATG
>NW_006408591.1:8149466-8151398 GCF_000296735.1 Chrysochloris asiatica | reverse complement strand
GTTAGGTGTCTGCATGAGCACAGCACAATTCTCAAGATGATTGAGTCCTTTTATGTTGGGGTTTTCCGGATTGTGTTATAAGGGTCCTGCACACAGAGCTCAGTTAGCGCAGTGGCCATGAATGGGGCCATGAACCACAAGTTCAGCAGCTTGAAACCACCAGCTGCTCCACGGGAGAAAGGCAAGGTGCTCAGCTCCTGCAAAGACCCACAGCCCTGGAAACCCTGCATAGGGTCGCCTGGAGTCAGAACCAACTCCAAGGCACACAGTCACCAAGGGTCTCGAACAAATCCATTTTAGGGCTGTGTTGCCACAGCTGACATCATTAGTGGCCGCCAAGCTCCTTCTGTCTGTACCATGTGTAAACTGCGGGGTCAGGGCTGTTTTTTTAGGGGGTGCACATCCACCCACTTGATGGCGTCCTGGCTGAGCAAAAAAGGAACTAGACAGGGAAGATGCAGGAGAAATGTGTAGAGTCTCCTGAGCCTCTTTCTGCAAAAGTCTCTGTGTTGCTTTTAGAGCTGGTTCACTGAGTCAGAATCTCTGTAGCACCGCCCTCTAAACTCTGCCATGGCGGGGTGGCCACAGAGGAAGTCCTGTCTCCAGATTCCTAACTTGCAGTATTTTCCTTAATATAGTGATTTATTTCATTTGTGAGTGTGGAAAACTGATGTCCTGGATATTATAGTAGATCCGGAGATTTGGAGTTGTTCTGTGAGTGCTTTCTGCATGAGATCCCAGTCTTTCTAGCACAAGAGTTCCCCACCTGACTTTCTACACTGCCGCTGAAACTGGAAGTTATCTTGGTTAATTTTTAAAAGATCTTTTTAGATTTTTTTTCATCATAGATATTTTGTCTTGATTTTTATTTTTGAGATGAATTTTATTAAAATTGTATTTATCCTAATTACTGAGCTTTTAACACTCCCTTAAATAACACTCATGAGGCTAGTGCCTAATCCTACACCAGGCAATGATTCAAACTAGTATATTTTTCGGTCACAGTAACATAAGGGAAACTGGGATGAGGTGGAATAATACAAAAAGTTACAGACGGAAGAACCAATAATTAGACGATTTTCACTAGAGTGCCTTGCTGTGTTAAATTCTTACTCTGATACATAATGAAATAAATTTCAATAAATCATACTTCAAGTCTATTTAGAATGCATCTTTCTCTTCAGAAAAAATATTATACCCTTGAACACACATTTCTCTATATGTACATTATGAATCACACTGTACTGATATCTTAGGTCACAGAGAAGAACAACCTAAAGCAGATTAGTTTGGATTTAAATATAATTCTTAATTCATATCTATCGACAGTCATCACTTCTCCTTGTGGGAGCATGAGTCACCATCTCAGGCTGTCAGTCTTATGTAAATGTTATTATTACCAATAATATTGCTACTGCTGGTGAAACTCTTATGATCCTAACTTCAAGTGATCTGGTGTGATAATATCTGCTTTCCCCATGGATCTTGTATATATATAGGCAATTACTTGTCTTAGTTTGTTATATATAACTGTGGTAGCTTGCATGTTACTATGATTATGGAAATAATGCTATGGGTATTTTAAATACCAGTAGGGTCACCCTGACAGTTTTCAGATGAGCTTCCAAAGAAGACAGACTAGGGAGAAGGAGAGATGGATTACTTCCAAATATTTAGTCACTGAAAACCTTTTGAAAAGCATGCAAAACTGTCAACATCAGAATATTAAATATTGAAACATGATGAAGAGCACCATAATATTGTCAAATATAATGCTGAAAGATGAGACCCTCAGGTAGGAAGGCACTCAAAATACTACTAGAGAAGAAATACCTTCTCGAAGTAGAGTTTCCTGTAATAATGTGAATGGAGTAAAGACTCTGGGACCTTCCTTTACTGATGGGGCACAATTCAACATGAAGAGAAACAGAT
>NW_006408591.1:8147084-8148876 GCF_000296735.1 Chrysochloris asiatica | reverse complement strand
AGAAGACCAAGTCAAAATAGATAAAAACATGTGCAAAAATCTGGAGATAGAAAGCTAAAAGGGAAAAACATTCTAGATTTCTCAAGCTGAGAGAACTGAAGAAAATTTTTAAGACTGGACTTGAAATACTGAAGGATTCTATAGGCAAAATATTGAATGTTGTAGAAAACATCAAAAGAAGATGGAAGGAATACAGACACTGTACCAAAAACAAAACAAAACAAAACAAAACTATGTTCAAACATTTCAATAGGTAGCACAAGATCAAGAGCCTTTGATACTGAAGGAAGAAGTCCAGGGTGCATTGAGAGCATTGGCAAAGAACAAGGTTCCAGGAACTAAGAGAATAATAATTGAAATCTTTCAACAAACTGATGCAGCATTGGAGGAACTCACTCATTTATGCCAAGAAATTTGGAAGACAACTATCTGGCTAATTGACTGGAAGGGATCTAAATTTGTGCCCATTCCCAAAAGATGTGACCCAATAGAATGCAGAAATGAACACAGCAGTTGAGAAATCAAATGATGTATTCCATTAGGCAACCAGCTGCACAGGACCACTTAAAAATGCTCAAGAGAAAGATGTCAGTTTGAGGAATTTATAGTATTCCTTACAACCTCATAAGCATTTGAAAGTTGGGCAATGAATAAGGAAACCATAGAAGAATTGAAGCATTTGAGTTATGGTGCTAAAGAAGAATATTAAAATTATAGTAGACTACTAGAAAAACACACAAATCTGTGTTAGAAGAAATACAGTCACTATTCTCCTTAGAAGCCAGGATAGTGAGACTTGCCTCTTATACTTTGGACATTTTATTAGGACAGTTCAATCCTTGGAAAAGGATATCATGCTTTGTTAAGTGGAGGGTCAGAAAAAAGAGGAAGACCCCAAAGAGCACACTGATATAGTGGCAGCAGTCATCAATTCAAGTGTAACAATGATTGTGAGAATGGTGCAGGCCAGGGCAATATTTCTTTCTGTTGTGCATAAGATTGCTATGAGTCAAAACTGAATCAATGGTGCCTAACAATAACAAAAAACAACATAGCATCATGCAAATTCAGACAATTGGGATTTCTTTAACCAACTCCTCATGAAACCAGTCTCCCTCATTCTGATTCTTCTAAAATAAACTATTTTTGCAATTAAAAAGTAAGTATTATTGTCAAATTGTAAAATACTGGATTAGTTCTGTCAGAAAGTCTACAGGCCTTATTTCAACTTTTCATATGACTATAAATAATATGATTCTCCAACTGGGAAGTAAAATAGTTATATAGCCGATCTAAGGACAAAGGAGTTCCTGTATGGAGCAAAGTTCAATGTGTTAAGTAAGCTACTACCCAAATGGTTGGTAGTTTGAGTCCATCCAGACATGACTCATGAGGTAGACCTGGCAATACTTTGAAAAAATCCACATTGAAGACCCTATCAACACAGTTTTACTCTGAAAACCATGAGTTGGAATCCAATACACTGCAATGAGTTCTTAAGAACAGAAATAATTTCTTTAAGCTCCTTGTAAAAAGGTTTTGCTAAAATACACAGTATGTCTATCACTTGTAAAAAGGTTTTGCTAAGGTACACAGTATGTCTATCACTTGTAAAAAGGTTTTGCTAAGGTACACAGTATGTCTATCACTCTAAGAGATTCCTATGAAGTTCAAGACCCTATTGACTAGAATGCATGCCATTGTTATTCTACTTTAAGTCAGTTTTAGGTCATGTCTATTTTAAGTCAATCTCTCTCTCTCTCTCTCTCTCTCTCTCTCTCTCTCTCTCTCT
>NW_006408591.1:8144833-8145364 GCF_000296735.1 Chrysochloris asiatica | reverse complement strand
ATTATGCGAATCTTATCCCCATCTCTTAACCAGATCCATCTAGACAAGATGAAAACTTTACAGTGGGGACTATTTCTGCCCCCACTCCACCCATACTCTTAAACTAAAATCCTTCTTGAAACCTTGTAAGCCAGTCATTTCATGCCTTTATCATCCTCTCACTTTAGGTAGCCAATGTCTAAGTTGCCCATCCCTATCTACCCCTGTGTACAGTGGGAATAGTATTGATATTTGATGTGAAGACTCTTTCCCTCTCTGTTGGTATTTAGAGTTACTACCTCCATGAGTGTAGGTCAGGTTCATATAACTGCAGCAATTTATCCTTGTTTCCTTTCTCAAAAAAATTAATTTTTTTTTTTTTGTTGTTATCTTCCTCTAGTCATGTTCTAATTATCAAGCCATCGAGGCTAGTTCAAATGGGTACTGTCTGCAAGTTTGGATGTTCTCCTGCATTTCCCCTTACTTTTTATCAGCTGGATGCTTCACGCTCAGCTGTACCCCTCTGTGGCTATGCCCTTGTCCATGGGCTCA
>NW_006408591.1:8134411-8143517 GCF_000296735.1 Chrysochloris asiatica | reverse complement strand
TGGATCTGTGCACATGCATAGTAAAACCATCCAGGGTGGAGATGGAGTTTCCACTAGCTCAGGCACCCCCTCTAGTCACCAGAGTGGAGGTGAGCAGACAGCAAGTGTCCAATGAACAGATTTTTTTAAAAAAAGTATGTCCACACATTTATCTCTGCAGTTCTGTCGGGTGTCCGTGGCTGTGCTGATCCTTATTCCACTTGGTCTCTCCCAAGATGGTGATTCCCGGAGCTTGCATCTGAGCATCTTGAATTAGAAAGCAATGGATTTCCTGCTTCTGCTACAAAATCACCTGGCTATAAGCCTTCCAACCTTCTGAATATTCCTTTGTATGTGGTTCAGAGTTCTGGGAACATCCCCTGAGCCTTCTTGGTCCAGCATTCTGTGTTGTTGCTGATGGAGCTCTTCACTGTACTTCTATCTGATCCACCATCTTGTTTGTTCCCTGTTTGTTATTCTTGATGCCACATCACAACTCTTTTTGTATTTGGTCATTAGTGTTTAATGCATTGAATTTGTTCTTGAGATGAATTCTAAATTTAGATTGGATATGTTTAAGATCTGAAGGCTAAATGTAGAGGAGCCAAATGCAAAATCTAGAGCAACAGAATGCATTGTCATAGCATTCATACAGATTCTATGAAGACCATACCCTAATGGTTACTAAGGATAGTAACTTGAGTCATAACACAAGGTACATTCCAGCTTAATTTTGCCTAATTCACAATTCAGGCAATTTATTCCTAAATGGAACCATAATCACAGATAAAATGTTGATGTTTTTGTTATATGCCACTGAGTTGGTTCCAACTCATAGTGACCCTATATAGGTTTTCTGAAAGTATAAATTTTTGCAAGAGCAGAAAATCTTATATTTCTCCTACGGAATGGCTGGTAGGCTTAAACCACCAACCTTGTGGTCTACAGTCCAGTGTTTATCCTACATAGCTGGTGTACTTCCCAACCCCAGGCATATAGGCTAGTATTTAAAGTACACCATAAATTAGAGGCATATGGATGGTGGTAGTGGTGGTTGTGTGCCATTGAGTTGGTTCCAACTCATAGAATCGCAGTATAAGGTTTCCAAAGCTGTGTTTATGGTAACAGAAAGCTTCATGTTTCTCTAGCAGAGTGATTATGAATTTGAACTACTGACATGCAATTAGCAGAACAACTCACAATCCAGTATGCTACCAGGACTCCATGGAATAAAGATACAAGTATGATATTAAATAGGTAACTGCACTGTATAAATTTAATCCTAATAACTGTATTCTAATTATAATCCTAAGGATTGTTGTTTTATTGTTAGGTGCCATTGAGTCGGTACCAACTCATAGCGACCCTATGTACAGCAGAATGAAACACTGCCCGATCCTGGACTAACCTCACAACTGTTGCCATGCTTAAGCCCATTAATGCTGCCATTTTGCCAATTCATCTCAATGGGGGTCTTCCTCTTTTTCTCTGACCATCCACCTTACCAAACATGATATCATTCTCCAGCGACTGATCCCTCCTGACAATATGTATGAAGTATGAGAGACAAAGTTTGGCCATCCTGGCCTCCAAGGAGCACTCTGGCTGTACTTATTTCAACAGATCTCTTTGTTCTTTTGGTAGTCCATGACACATTCAATATTCTCTCCCACACCATGAGAATTAGCGTTCTGATAAATTCAATTTGGCAAATATCATCTTACTGCATTCAGTATATAGACGTATCAATTATATTATGGTGTAGATTTTAGGGGAACTGTGCTTAATAATATTAGGAAAAGTTATAATAATAATACACACAGTAAATAACAATAAATCTTCTCTAAACACCTTAATGTCATCTCTGGTTGGTACCTTTAAAAACAAAAACAGCATCAACTTCCTCTCTTGTCTCTTCATTCTATGTTCTAACATTAACAAAACATTAAATTTATTTCCTAATTTGCACACCACAAATTAGAAAATATTTTATTTACATAACAAAATATGGATGTGAAATTATTCATGATAGATGCCTGGAACATGTGAAGATATTTCAAAGCTAATAGGAATTTCTTGTTCAATGACCTAAATTTGAAATGCACAGTATTGATCTTTTTTGGTTCTGAGCACTTATATCAACCACCACCACCAGCTATCTTAGTTATTATGATAAATGTCATATTTTAACTGCAAGGTTGGTCATTCAAGCTCACCAGCTGCTCCTTGGAAACCCTATACAGGGTTGCTATGGGTTGGAACTGACTTGATGACACTTAACAACAACAACAATTCTTCACTAAAAGGATAGCTCCATAAACAATAAATACTTTTGAAATCAAGTGCATTGGACAATTACTGCTATATTCTCTGTCGGGGACCGGCCTCGACATATGTGTTGGATTCATGAGTGTTTGGTTCACAAGGAGAGGATATCTGGCCACGATAGGGGTAGCAAAAGAATACGCAGAAAGACAAAAGGAAGGAGACAAAGAGACACCCCCAAACCAGGGTGGATACATTACTGGCGTCAGGCAGCTCTGGCGTGGTGAACATATTAGCCATGAGGGCAATAAGGTCCTGCATGGCAAACATCTTAGCTAAGCAGGCAGTAGGCACCCCTTACTAGCTAGTCAGTAACGTATGCCTAGTCAGCTGCATAGCACATTCTCCAAGCTGTACTACACACTTTCACAGCCTGCCTGCAATGCACACCTGGGCCGCCCTGTGTCTCTGTTTTATTTAGGGGAGAAGCTTCACACCAAGCTGGGAGGGACTAAAACAGGATACAGCTAGCATCAGTAATTTTCAGACATTCAGGTAACTTTACATCGTACTTCACTGGTTCGAATCCCAGGCCCGCAACTTGGTTTCTCAGGCTCAATTAACATATCTATAGCCCCTGAGCTCAGTTGGGGGAAGGTGAGAGGTAAGGACAAAAGCTTGGGTGGAGTCCCGCTGTTTCGGCTTCCTGAGCCAGGTTTTCAGGAACTTGGCTGAATAACTTGCACTTGGGAGAGATTCAGGGAAGGTGGCTTTTTTGTCTGTAGAACAAAGAACTGTGAAGTAGCTAAGATATTTTTAGTGAATCCTTTGGAGAAAGACTTGACCTTGCAACTTTTACAGTCTTTGGCTTTAGGAAAATATCACATTTATCTGTGGACATTAAGGGCTCATGTTTGGAATTAAATAAATATAACTGAACACAAAGATGAAAAACAATTTGCTATTGACTGCCAAGTGGTTAGATCTGTTCCTCAGAGCCTGCAGCCTGTATAGTCTACACACGGTCTACAACAATTCTCTACTGTTCTTTATAATGTCTCGCACACCAGTAAAATATGTTTATTGAATAAACAAATTTCTAGAACTTTGACTCCTAAAATTCTAGACAATACACTGTCTCTTAGTTGATAACCTATTTATTCATTAGAAATACTATTTGCATTTATTTCAGTAGAATCATGTGATGAAAAATAAAGAGAAAATAAAGCTGAAGTCACTTTTAACTTTATGAAAGTGCATTTATGTATGAAGAGCTATAGTCCATTCTTTCTCATACTCCAAAAAGAGACTGACTTTTACTTTAATATACCATTTTGCCATCTCAGGATCTTGGAGCATATTCCAAAATTACAAGCTAACAAGAAATGAGACAATCAAACTGTTCACTGAAAGGCAGAATCATCCTTATAATTCCTCAGACATAAATTGTCTAATGAGTGATCAGGGAGTATGAGTTCATGATGGAGCTGTTTGATATTTGTGCATGTTTGTTGCATATTCAGCTGTATTATCGATATATGGTGGTTGAGGTGATGGAAACTTCTAGTTGGAGGGAGATGTTTTTAAGTTTTATCTGTAGATACTATCAAAAGTTGACCTCTTTCTTCAGTATAATGAAATGATGCTTTTCAGTGTCTGTAGCTACAATTTTGGAGGATGTGTTATGAGTGAATCGCATAACCTAAAAAGACCCTGTCCCTTGTTACTGTGAATGTGATTTTGTTTGGAAATAGGGTCTTACTTTAAAGATGTTATCAGTTAAGTTAATGAGGTACTTTTGGGATAAGATTGGCTTCTTATTATTTCTTACAAAACATCCTTGTTTGTGATGTTTTATTAAAGAGAAAAATATGCATGGAAACAAAAGCAGGAGACTCTATGTGAAGATAAATCCACAAACCAAGAAGTTCTAAGTGATTTCTATGACTACTAGAGGCTGAAAGAAACAAGGAACGATGATTAAACTCTGTGGAGAATAGATAGCATGATTTGCTGACACTTGGATGTCAGATGCAGCCTCAAGAACTATGATACAATAAATACTTGTTCGTTGAAGCTGTCTATTTTGTAGTGTTTGGTTGCAGTGTTGCTGATGTTGTTAAGTGCTGTTGAATAGGTTCCAACTCATAGCGAACCTGTATAGTGTTTCTGAGGAGTAGCTGGTGGGTTTGAACTGTCAACTACCTACAGTTAGGAGTTGAGTGTTTATCCTACAGGTTAGCAGTCCAGTGTTTACACTACAATACCGCACCAGGACTCTTTCTGTCTATATATATATACATACACACACATTTATATGTATATATACAGAGAAAGAGCGTGAAAGGAAAGTATTGGCATTACTCTATAGGATCAAACTCACCAACTACTCTTCAGAAACACTATACAGTGTCTCTTTGAGTCAAAACTGACTCTATGGCATTTTGCAACAAATAATATCTATATCTATATAAGGAGTCTTGGTGTGGCACTGTGGGTTAATGTGTCAGGCTGCAAAGTCATTTGAACTGCAAGGTCTGTGGTTCAAGCTCACCAGCTGCTCCTTGGAAACCCTGTACAGTGTCGCTATGGTCGGAATCAACTCAATGACACTGAACAACAACAACAACATTGCTATATACACTTTAATAGCTTCAAAGAAAAATATGTATCTACATCACAATCATGGTTTAAAAAAGTTTATGGAAAATGGAATTTAAGATAATGTTTTTCCAGAAACTTTTTAAAGTCATTTCATATATATTTTTTAACAACTGTTTCAATCCCACTCACTGGATGCTAACCTACTTTAAATATTCACTTCCTGAAAACAATTTTTATCTTTAATTTTAATAGGCAAAACATTTATGTTTAATTTATAGGCCATAAATTTTTGATACAAAGGAACAAATTATAAGTATAAATTGATTCATAACTATATTGACTCCACATATAACAACATTGACCTACTTGTACTTTAATTAAAACAGAATTTGAAAAAAAATCCAAACTTCAAAAGATAAGTGAAGTAAATTCTTACAGAAAATAAAGTTACTTATTACTGCTGTTTCACATCATTGCAAGGCTTTCAATACCTTCTGGAAGGTAATTGCCTAATAAAATCCAAGTAAAAAGTAATTCCTTGTGAAAATTTAATATTTACTAACCCTGGTGTGGAACTGTAGGATTAAGTGCTGGACAACAAGGTTAGTTTGTATCACAAGTTCTATTTGACCCAAAAGATTAGTGTTTCAAACCTAGTAGATGCTCCTTGGAAACCCTATACGAGAGTGCTATGAGTCTAAACCTACTTCACAGAACTTAATAACAATAACATCTTCAGTTTAAGAATATGTTTTAAGGCTTAACTTTTTGGACATTTAAAACAAACAAACAAACAAGATGTTTTCATGATTAAATAAATCTTCAAAGAACATATTTTTCAGAACTCAATTTTCAGCAGAACGATAGGCCTACAGGCGAATCAACAACACTACATAATGATCAACCATTAGATATTCAAATGGCAACATTTACTCAAGGACAA
This sequence comes from Chrysochloris asiatica, assembly GCF_000296735.1. Taxonomy (NCBI): domain Eukaryota; kingdom Metazoa; phylum Chordata; class Mammalia; order Afrosoricida; family Chrysochloridae; genus Chrysochloris; species Chrysochloris asiatica. The sequence continues at coordinate 8,137,726 of NW_006408591.1, read as the reverse complement.
AATTCAGAAGCACTGGGAAAAAAGGAGTAATGGAAATAGGAAAAATAGGAAAGAAATTGGATAAGCTACAAAGGAACAAATATGTAATTAAAAAAAATATAAACTGATGCGTAACTTTATTAGGCCAACATCTAACAACATGAGGGGATTGCAATTACTGAGAAGAAACAAGCTTATGAATTATTGATTGTAAAACTAATGATGTACTATGTAAACCTTCACTCAGTTCACCCTGAAAAGTAAAAAATTAAACTCCACAACTTTGAAAACTGTACAAAATTCTACTCTGTACACACAGGATCATCATAAATTGAGGTTGACTCAATGGTATCATGTTCCTCTACAAAAACAGAAATTTAGGATCGATCTTAAAATACAATATGGTCTATGACAGGTTAATATCTGCAGACATACAAGGAAGACCCATTAATGCAACTATTACACAAATTTCAAATACCTCCTTTAGACAGCATATGAGATAGTTACACACATGGACCTCACCAAAGGGAAATCAAATTGACTACATCTGTGGAAAAAGATGATGGAAAAACTCCATATCATCAGTGAAAACAAGGCCAGGGGCAGACTGTGGAACACACCATCAATTGCTCACATGCAAATTCAAACTAAAGCTGAAAAAAATGAAAACAAATACATAGAACCAAAATATGACTTTGAATATATCTCACCTGAATTTAGAGATCATCTGAGGAACAGTTTTGATACATTAAAAATACTAAAGATGAAGAGTTGTAGGAGGACATCAAGAACATCCTACATGAAGAAAGCAAAAAGTCATTGAGAAGAAAAGGGAAATTGATTAAGGAGACAAGAAAGGAAAGATCAAAATGGTGATCTTGTTCTTTGATTGTCAGAAAAGACACCGAAACTTGCTCTCCAGTATAGAGATGCTAAAGCAAATGGAAGAAATGAGGATGTACAAGAGTTGAACAGAAAATTTCAAAGGTCAGCTCGAGAAAAAAAAAGTTAATTATTACAACAGAAAATACAGCCAGAGTAATCCTTGTAGGCCAGGATGGCCAAACTTCGTCTCTCATACTTTGGACATATTGTCAGGAAGGATGAGTTGCTGAAGAAGAATATCATATTTCGTAAGGTGGAGGGTCAGCGAAAAAGAGGAACATCCCCAGTGAGATGGATTAGCAAAGTGGCAGCATCAACGGGCTCAAGCGTGGCAACAATTGTGAGGTTGGCCCAGGTTCGGGCAGTGTTTTATCTAAATCTAAATTTTCTGGCTTATAAAATTGGGGAAATAATTGCTAATACTTCAATGAATGCCAATAACTGGTAATTAGCGTTATCTTGGTAATATAGAAAAGGTAAAACTCATATTTCTGATGTCTAATGCTCTAATATTTTCTCTGTGTAACTTATATTTTGCATTTGGGGTATTTCACTAATTTATGTTAAATAATCATAGTGATTATTAATGTGATTAAATGCATTTGTATGGCAAATCTTCCATTATGTTGTAAATGTTCCATTATTTAGCAATCTATTTTCATTACTTTGTTGCTTTTGTATTTCACATAAAATATGGGAAGCTTGGAGGAGTATAATCCACTTTTTGGTTTATTTTTGTCATATGAAGTGCATCTACATAATTAATAATTCCCCAATATTATGCTATAATTATTACCTTAGATAGTCACATTTTTCTCTACATTAATTTGTAATGTTAAGCCAAAGAGTTAATAGGAGCCAGAGAATGGTAAATTAGACTTACTACAAAATTTTAATCAATTTTCATGTGAGTCAACAGATAGGAGCATTCATAAATGATTTGTCATCAATCTTTCATAACATATGTTGTTGTTGTTAAGTGCCATTGAGTCTGTTCCGACCCATAGCGACACTGAACAGGGTTTCCGAGGCTGTACATCTTTACGGGAGTTGCAAGCCTCATCTTTCTCCCGTGGAGCAGCTGGTAGTGTCGAACTGCTGACCTTGTGGTTCGCAGCCTGATTCGTAACTACTACGCTACCAGAGCTCCTTTTGTTGTTGTTGTTAAGTGCTGTCGAGTCAGTTCCGACCCATAGTGACCCTGTACAGGGTTTCTGAAGGTGTAAATCCTTACGGGAGTAGAAAGCCTCATCTTTCTCCCGCGGAGCAGCTAGTTGTTTCGAACCACTGACCTTAAGGTTTGCAGCCCGATTAGTAACCACTACACTACCAGAGCTCCTTACCAGAGCTCCTTTAGAGGGAGTATATTATTGGCCTAAATTCAAAAATGGATCATTTCAAATCATAAGTAAAATTGGTTTATTTATTGCATATGTTTCAAATATTTTTTATTTCACTATATAACATTCTGAAGTCCTGGTGTGGCTGTGTGGGTTAATATGATAAACTGAAAGGTCAGTTTAAAGTACAAGGTAGGTGGTTCAAGCTCACCAGCTGCTCCTTGGAAACCCTATACAGGGTGGCTATGAGTTGGAACCAATGTGACGACACTTAATAACTACAACAACATATAATATTTGAGAGCAGATTGCTCTATATAGAATGAGTCCTATGAGGATAACCACTGGACTGCTAACCTTCAGATTGGTGGTTCAAACACTCTAGTTGTCCCTTGAAAACCCTATATAGGATCGCTATGGATCTGAACCACCTTGACAGCACTTAACAATAACAGTATAATATTTTAATATTTAGTGCCCACATTGCTAACATTTTAATCTCAATACATTTTTATGTCCTGTATATAAATACATGTTGATAAAAATATTTTATCATAAGATATTTCAACTGAAAATAAGAAAAGGTTTTGTTCTATATTAAACAACTAGATGAGGAAATTTCTATAATTGTGGTGTTTGGGGAAAAAAAGAAACCACATGATCATATTGATTGATGCAGAAAAGGCTTTTGACAAAATCCAACATCCATTCCTTATAAAAACACTCAACAAAGTAGGAATTGAAGGGAAATTCCTCAACATAATCAATAGCATATATACAAAACCAACAGCCTACATTACTCTGAATGGAGAGAAACTGAAAGCTTTCCCTCTGTAAACAGGAACCAGACAAGGATGCCCTTTGTCACCACTCCTATTCAATATTGTGCACAAAGACTTACCAGAACTATATGGCAAGATAGTGAAATCAAGGGCATCTGAATTAGCAAGAGAAAGTAAAGCTTTTTCCATTTGCAGATGATATGATTCTATACATAGAAAACCCCAAAGACTCAGTAAAAAAGCTACTAGACCTCATTGGAGGATTCAGCACAGTGGCTGGATATAAGATCAACATCCAAAAATCAGTTGGATTCCTCTATACCAATAAC
>NW_006408591.1:8128966-8129896 GCF_000296735.1 Chrysochloris asiatica | reverse complement strand
CTGACTTACTGCTAGCAGTACAGTGCTTATCCTACAGGAAGTACTACAGTGCTTCTTTTATTGTACTATGGAATCATATACTTGTTCTGACTGCTGTGTGCTGTCAAATTATTCCAACCCATAGAAATCCTTTAAGAAGTCCTAGTATGGTGCTGTGGTTTAATGCACTAGACTGTAAAGTTGGTTTGAACCACAAGGTCAGCAGTTAAAGCTCACTAGCTGTTCCTTGGAAACCCTGTGCCAGGTAGCTATGGGTTGGAACCAACACAATGACAATTAACAACAACAATAACAAGGCAGAGCAAAACTATCCCATAAGATTCCCTAGGTGGCACTGTGGGTTAATGTGCTGGACTGCAAAGTTGATTTGAACCATAAATTTGGTGGTTTAAGCTCACCAGCAGATCATCATAAACTCTATACAGGGGTGCCAGAATTGACTTGATGACAACAATCTTTGTTGAATCCGATTCTTAAATTGTTTCTTCTATGGAGTAGCAGGTGGGTTCCAATTGTGAACCTATTGGTTAGCAGCCAAGGGCTAAACCATTGTACCTCCATGACTCATTGAATCTTATATTTGTCTTTTTATATTATGAGCTAATTTTGTTGCTTAACCTCTCACAACAGCTACTAAATCTTTTTCATTTAAATTAAGATTTAAAGGCTTTATAAAAAAAACAGCCATCACTTGTCTGCCTGTCGTGCTGTGGTGACTTGAGTTGCTGTGATTCTGAGGGCTATGTCACCTGTATTTTAAATAACTGGCAGGGTCACCCATGCTGGAAAGGTTTCAGATGAGCTTCCAGACAAAGACAGAGTAGGAAGAAAGAGTGACAAACTACTTCCGAATCGCTAGTCACTGAAAACTCTATGAATAGCAGAGAAACACTGTCAGATACAGGACTGGAAGGTAGGAAGGCACTCAGA
>NW_006408591.1:8107705-8125356 GCF_000296735.1 Chrysochloris asiatica | reverse complement strand
TTTTTTTCTAATCCAGTGGTACTCACATTTTCATGTGCAAAACTTTTCTTCCACTAAGTTGGGTACATAAAATCATGTGCATTATATTTTACAAGTAATTTAAGGGCAAGTTTTACATAATTGATTTTTGTCTTGTGTGCTGACTTGACTAACTCCTTTGTGACTACTCTGCCTCTCTTCGTGCTTAATCCTAGTCTTTTTGTTTGAAATATCCCTACACCCTCCAAGGTTATGAAGCAGATCAATTCAGTTTTGCTTCAAAAGCTTTTTTCTTTTTAAATCAAACCTGCAATTATCTGAATTTTCTAAGTGTCTGCATGGCCAAAGGCCTAATTGCTAACAGCAGAATTTAAAATAAACTAATAATCTTTAAATATTACTGAATCTATTTCTTTCTTTTTTATATATCTCAGTCTAGCAGAATCAATCTGTACATATTTAGAATCTTTTCAAGACCCACTGTAAAATAATATTCTTTAAGCTTTTGATTGCAGTAAAATGAAAAATCCTTTATTCTACTCCTAGTATTTTCTACGAATCAGGCTGCGAACCTTAAGGTCAGCAGTTTGAAACTACCAGCCGCTCCGGGGGAGAAAGATGAGCCTTTCTACTCCCGTAAAGATTTACAGCCTCGGAAACCCTGTATAGGGTCGCTATGGGTAGGATCCGACTCGATGGCACTTAACAACAACAACAACAAGTATTTTCTACAATTGCTTTTTAATGTCTATATAATAAGAAACCATATACTTAGCATCAGCTTATCCAATAATTAAATTGGACTGCTAAGTGCAAGGTCAGTGGTTCAAACTTACCAACCACTCCTCAGAAACCCTATGTTGGGTTGCTATGTGTCGATACTGACTTGGTGGCTCTTTACAACAACAGTGTTGTACATTATTAGTATGTTAATCAATATTGTATTAGAGGTTGTTCAGTATACAAAAATATCTAGTAATAATCCCAAAATTTAGATATTTTATAATATAGACGTTATGACAAAAATATTCATAAATGAAACACCTGTTGGTGATTGTCAATTGGGAGCTTAATTTATGTTACCAAATATTTTGCAGTTCAATTCTGACTCAGTGTTTAAATCAGTGACCTTTGAAAAGCATGTAGTTGCAAAAATTTTCACAGTTTGGCAAATAAATTCTAATAAATAATCAAATATATTCCAGTACAACTGAACACACACAGCTGATATTTCTCAGAGAGAATGTCTAGTTTACATTATTAAGTATGGTCATTTACAAAGATATTGCATTTAGAAGATTTATTTGTAGAATTTAGTAAATTAGGATATCAGAAGATTTAACATTTTTATGAAACTCACAGTGATATTGCAGTTTGAGCACTGAACAATGCTTACATAGTTCATTCAATACTTAATCTTGAATTCTCTGTGAATATCTGCTTACTGTTTAACAAAAACAAATTGTGGTTGTGTTTGTGTGTGTATTGCTCTCCAACTAAACTGTAAATGAGTAAGAGAAAGAACTTTATTTCTCATTTTCCTTCCAAATTCCAAGATTAGTCAGATGATACACTTTGTATCGTCCATGTTGTTAAGTGCCATCTAGTTGGTTCTGACTCATAACAACCCTCTGCATAATAGAGTAAAACACTGCCCAGTCCTGTGTCATCCTCACAATTATTGTTATATTCTATGTCATTGGTCTATATTCTATACTGTCAATGTGTCAATCCATCCTATTTAAGGTCAGCCTCTTTTTCACTGACCCAACACTTTCATATATGATGTCTTTCTCCAGGGACTGTTCTTTTTTGACATGTCCAAAGAATAGGAAACGAAGTCTCGCCATCTTCATGTCTAAAGAACATTCTGGCTATATTTCTTCCATGACAGATTTGTTTTTTCTTCTGACAGCTCAGTCACTTTTTTCGTTTGTTTTAAGTTTTTATTGTGAATTGATTGATAGTTTACCTGGGAGAACATCAGTTTTAAACTCATCCTATCATATTTGTTTCATTGCAATGATTATAATCATATTTGTTTCATCACAATGATTACAATTCCCTGTATGCTTCATCATTCAACAGTATTTGCTTCTATTCCCTTGCGTGTTTTTTTTTTTTTCTGGATATGCAACAAAGCACTCAGGGATGTATAATAATTCAAACAGCCAAATAACAGACCCTGTAAACCTGCTCCCTTGTCACCCGCACACATCCCCTGGCCTTTCATGAGTCTAGAGTCCTCAGCTGCTCCATCTCTCCATGTCATCATCTCTGCCTCCATCTCTGGCATCACCACTTCTCTAGGATTGCACACTCTGCTCCAGCTCATCTTCCTTGATTGTCACAGGGTTCTCTGCTCTCAGACTCTAAGATCAACCACTCACTGCTTTTTTCTACAAAACTTCTACCTTTACAGTTGTGACAATCACAATTACTCATTATAACAATTACTCACTATTGAATCGTGTGATTCTTGTCCCCATCTCCTTTTACCAGACCTGCCTAGACATGATGAAAACCACTTAGTGGGGATTCTACATTCCCCTGTACACTCTGAATCTAAACTCCCTCTTGAAAACTTGTAAAACAGTCACTTCATGCCTTTACAGTGCCCCCTTTTTGGATAGACAGTATCTAAGTTGTCCATCCCTATCAAACCTGTGTATACAGGGGATAGGAATGATCCTTGCTGTAAAGAGTCTTTCCCTCTTGGTTGATGTTTTTAGCTATTTCATTCTTGAATATAGGTCAAGTTCATCAGATTGTAGCAATTTACACTTGTTTTCTTTAAAAAAAAATTTTTTTTTTGTCCTCTTTTCCTTCCTCGTGTTCTGAACATCCAGCCATTGAAGCTGCATCCAATGGACACAATCTGCTTCCTTGTGCATATCCATTCACTTTATAGCAACTGGACATTTCACTCTCAGTTCTAGGCCTCCATGGCCATACCCTTGTCCATGGGCTCAGGAGTTCCGAGGTCTCATCGCACTTCAGGCCAACCAGCTTTCACCATAATTCATGTCAAAGGGGATCTATGTAGTTTGGTCAGACTCAGCCCACCTCTTCATTACTGCTTTTCTTCCATTTCCTGTCACCAGTAGAACAATGTGGTCACCAACAAGCTTACATGTCTTTGAGTTTCAGTTTTGGGAGGGGGTTTGTCCTGAGGGGATTTGATTGCTTGCCTTGATGGCTCCTCAGTGAACAACTTGCTGTTCTTGTAGTAGCTAATTTTTGTTTTTTATTTTCCCTGCTGATCTTTCTTTCAAGAAGTATCTTCTTATTCCTCTAGCTGCACCAGGATAGTCTGCTTGTCTTTTCAAGTGGGAATTTCCCATCTCAGAAAGTCCTGGATGGAGATTAGGATTCCATCTAAGGTTTCATATCCTACAAAGGCTCTGCAAGAAGCCTCTTTTCACTGAGCAAGTTTTACAACCCCTTTTAGGTATTCCAATCCATTATAGGCTGAAGGCGGGCTTATAAGTTTTCTGTAATCATGTTTCCTGATATTCATTTCTATCCCACTCAAGAATCTATTTTACAACAGTAGGCAAGGGAAACAAATATTCATAAGACAGTTAAGCATCTTTATATTATTTACACGCTTTTACCCATTCAGACTATGCCTCAATCCCTGTATCATAGAGCCCTATTGTTCCAAGATTTAGCATGCATCACTATTTACCTATGTCCCATTTAGCCCATGCAAGCCTGCCTAAGTATTCTCCTTTCTACCTTGTTCTTCTGTTCCTCTCCCCCTTCTTGTGTATTGTCCACCCCAACATTCCAACTGTGATGTGTCTATCCCTTACCCTGTGCTCTTCCGTCCCCTTCCTCTCCCCTACTCTCCATCTGCTCGCCCCCCATAATCAACAAATAATTTTTTTCTTTTTTCTTCCTTTTAGTGTGGATATACTTGTAGTGTAGTGGTTACAAATAGGGCTGCGAGCCTTAAGGTCAGCAGTTTGAAACTACCAGCCATTCCATGGGAGAAAGAGGAGGCTTTCTGCTCCCATAAAGATTTACAGCCTCAGAAACCCTGTACAAGGTCGCTATGGGTCGGAACCGACTCGACGGCACATAACAACAACAACATAATTTCCTAAGCTTCAACAACAATGGTATTATGCAAAATTTCTCCTTTAGTGACTGAGCAATTTCACTCAGCATAATGTCCTCAAGGTTCATCCGTGTTATGTGGTCGCTTATAGCTTCCTTTTTATTCTTCAATGTAGCATGATATTCCTTTATGTGTATGTACCACAGTTTGTTTATCCATTCTTCCATTGATGGGCAGTTAGGCTGTCTCCATTTTTTTGCTATTGTGAATAGTGCTGCCATGAACATTGGCGTGCACACATCCAGTCGTGTTATGTCTCATATTTCCTGTGGAAATATACCAAGTAGAGAAATTGTTGGATCACAAGATATTTCCATCTCAAACTTTCTGAGGAAGCGTCAGGCACTTTAAATATTCTTCTCCAACACTACAACTTAAATGCATAATTCTTCATTATGATTGTCCAAATTTCACATGCCATAGGAGGCAATAGGAAATACCATGGCTTGGATCAGGCACACCCTACTCCTCAAACTGTTACCTTGCTCTTTAACATTTTAAAGAGGTCTTTTACAACGGATTTGTGTAATGCATTATGTCATTTAATCTCTGGTCTGTTGTTTCCATGAGAGTTGATTGTGGATCCAAGGAAAATGAAGTCTTTGACAACTTCAATGTTTTCTCTGTTGGAATATGATTTTGGGTCTTCCCATATTCAAAGTCTTCCATAACCATATTAAAAGTTTTCCACTTCTTAACATTTGTTTTCTCACTTTCTAATAAAATTAGAGTTTGCTTTCTTAATTTCATTGTTTAGGTAATGTGTTTTGATTACCTCATAATTCATCCATTCATTTTTGCAAACATAATTATTGAGTACCTATGTGTCTGGCATCTTGCTAGGTGCTTAGAAATAATCTAGTTTTCATGTTCCAGTAGTATATCTGACAATGTTCCCTTACTGTGCATAATGTTTTCAGTATTTAAACATTCAGAACTGTATGCCTTTCCTTCTTTCAAGTCTGTGTTAATCTAGAAGCTCCACTAAAACCTATCCACCATAGATGACCTCACTGGTATTTAAAATACTGGTAGTATAGCTTCCAGCACCATAGCAACAAGCCAGTCACCAAAGTATGACAAACTGACAGCTGAGTGGTGTCTTCTTGACTTCTAGGATTTTTAGACACCTAACGTAGTGGTTACAAATCAGGCTGCTAACCTCAAGGTCGGCAGTTCAAAACTACCAGCCATTCCATGGGAGTAAGATGTGGCTTTCTGCTCCCATAAAGATTTACAACCTTCGGAACCCCTGTGCAGGGTCTGTATGAGTCAGAACCAACTCCATGGTACCTAATAACAACAAATAGTGAAGGATGTCATGCTTGGTAATGGGGAGTGTCAGAAAAAAAGAGGAAGACCCCAATGAGAAGGACTGGCTAAGTGGAAGCAGCAATGAGCTCAATTGTAACAATTCTTGTGAGGTACAGGACTTGGCAATGTTTCATTCTGTTGTGCACAGTGTTGCTACGTGTCAGAGCCAACTCAATGGTACCTAACAACAACAACAAATTATGAAAGAATAAATTTGTTTGTTAAAACCATTCACTTGTAGTATTTCTGTTATGTTGTTGTTTAGTGACATTGAGTTGACAGAGACTCATAGTAACACTGAATAGGGTTTCCAAGAAATGACCAGTGGGTTTAAAACACCGATCATTAGGTTACCAGTTCAAGGCTAATCATACAATATCACAACAGGATTCCAAGATACCACGTAACAGATTTAAAAAAAAATAATGGAAGAAAATATTTTCCTTAATTATCCTTTGATTTGGTCACATTAAAACTACCATATATAAAAAAAATGTGATATTTTAATTTCAAAAATTGAAAGACTATATGCAAAGCACTTGACTAGTTTTAAATAATTCATCCTTTAGACTTCTATATAATTCACCAGAATTGCTTTAATAACTGCTTTTCTGAAAAGGAACCAACTTAATGTTGATATAAACCAATAGTGGCTTTTGTTGGAAATGAATGCAAAACATTAACTTGAAAAACAGGTGGATTATTTAGACAAGAACAGAAAATAAATGTCACAAGCAAAACTTTCCAAGTTTAGAGACAGAAGCATTTACATGTATTTTGATGTCTACTTCTGATTCTTAAATACTTTCCCTAATCACTTCTTTCTTAATACCTGATTGCACTTGACTTTTTAGTGCACCTTGGCTGATTAGGAAACTGGATTCATCAAGAGAAAAGTGTTTGCTTTTCAGAAGGGAAACTAAAAGATCCCCTGGGAAAAATATAATATTTTTGCTATGTTAATTTTCATAATAGAATAAATGGAAAACAGAGTGGACACAAACTGTCAAATTCCTTTTAGAATTCAGTCATCTCACTCCTCCCATAATCTCCTGGGATTCCAAAGGGTTTCCAAATTTCAATGACCTTTTCAGTGTTTTCTCTTGAATTTTTGAACTTTCATGGAAAAATATTTAGAATGTAACTCTCTACTTGAACAGTCAGAATTCTAAGCCAGTCAAGGTATACAAAGTTCAAGATAGTCTGCAGAGAAGAAAAGCACTATTCAGGAGAAGAAAAATTAATCTCCATGAAGAATCCCCAAGCAATTTACCAAAGTTTAATAAGCCTATTATTGTGTTTTAAATAAGCTCTGATACTTTATTACCCTTAATCATAAATATACATTAAAATTTATTTTAAAAGTCACAGGGGATGCTCTGGATTAGAGGCAATTTTTGAAGTTTAATAGACTGTGAGTTCTTTTTTTGCATCAAAATATTAAATGATTACTTCTTCAAGGATCTAAATATTTGCTCATAGCAGAAATACATTTTCAAAAACTTCATGTGTAATGACTTTATTTTGTAAACACTTAAAAAACATTATGTAGATAAATTAAGACAGCTCTTAAAGGATATATTTTTATATGGGGAAAACAACAACAACAACAACAACAACAACAACAACAACACCATAAGGAGTTCTTCAATATCCTCTTAAGTTCAAGAGTGTTATTTTTCATTTATGTATTTTTTTTTGGAATGCTTTAGAAATCAAATGATCAAGTCCTTTGCAGTAGATAGGAGAACGAACTGACAAATAAAAGTCAATGTACCAGGAATATTCTAACAAATGGCAAGAGTCAATTTTACATTTGAGTTTATACTTAATTCTAGTAACAAGGTTCAAGGTCACCAACAATGAACACAAACTACATGCTGCACTAGGGCATTGAATAATGCTTTACTCATAAAAAAGAGTCAGAGCAAGATAAATTGCAGATAACTGGTCTTCTATGGTCAGCTCATTGTTATTATACAGTTATAGAGCATTGCTCTTGAAACCCCACCTGTATTGCACACATTGACTTCCTACCAGAAATAGATTGAGATGTGTTTTGGCCATGTGATTTTAACAGAAAAATCAAAGTTCCAAAGATATTGGTAAGTACAGGCCAGATAACCAGTAACAACTTTCCCCACTTGTTACAAGGGTAAATCAAAGCTTATCTGTACTTTGGCTGTAAATTTATTTTAATCAACTTTTAAAAAAGACAATATTATCATTTTTCAACACAACCTCATTGCCTTTAAATACACTTTGTCCATCTGTGAATGAGCTTTTGTATCCCCTTATTTTAAAAAGTGTTTTAGGCTGAGCTGCAAGCCATGAATGCACCTCTGTCTTCATTTCTTCATCACAGGTGAATCTTTGTCCTCAAAGGGCTTCTTTCAGGGGACCGAACAGATGGAAGTCCTATGGAACAAGATCAGGGGTGTAGGGAGGATGCTTTAACACTTCAAAATGAAATATTTGCAGAGCAGCAACAGTGTGGGCAGAGGTGTGCAGATGTGCATTGTCATGCAAGATCATAATGCCATTGGATAGCAGTTCTCTGTGTTTAATCTGATTTTTAGGTTTCAGCTGTTCAGTCACTATCTCACTGTATTTTAAAAGTCACTGTAGTTGTTGAACCTTTTACCAGATAGTGTTCCAATGTTGGCACTTGAGAATCTCAGACAACTGCATCAATTTTCCAGTTAACGGTTGACTTTTTCACTTTTTTGGGGTCAGCAATTGAGGATATTTCTAGTCCGTACTCTGCCATTTACTATCAGTGATGAATCCATGTCTCAACACCAGTAATAATTTTTTAAGAAATTTTCATCTTCTTTTGAGTATAGGTCCAAATTTTATTTGCAGATGTCCAGACACTTCTTTTATTCTCATCTGTAAGTTGTTTCAGTACCTGTCTTGTACAAACTTTTTGAACCCAAGTCTGTTGTGGGTTATTTCAAAGATAGATACAAGGCTGATTTGCAAATGATTTTCTTCTCAATTCACTGTCACTCATATATTCAACACAATCGTTTCACGTACACACTCAATGTTGTCATCAGCTGGGGACATGGACAAGCATTTTAGTATAATCCAAGTGCAGATAATTTCTGACTTTCCCTCATACAATGTAACCTTTGTGAGGTTTTTAAACCAAATACTATCTGCTTGACTGGCCAAGATATTGACATGTGGCCTGAACTAGGGTTCTGTACTTTGAAATTGAGTCATGTTGTTATTGTTGTTAGGTGCCATCGAGTCAATACTGACTCATAGCGACCTTATGCACAACAGAATGAAACACTGCCCAGTCCTGAGCCAACCTCACAATTGTTGCTATGCTTGAGCCTATTGAAGCTCCACTTTGCCAATCCATCTCTCTTTTTCTTTGAACCTTCACCTTACCAAACATGATATCCTTCTCCAGCGACTGGTCCCTCCTGACAATAAGTCCGAAGTATGAGAGACCAAGTTTGACCATCCTGGCCTCCAAGGAGCACTCTGGCTGCACTTCTTACAACACAGATATGTTGGTTCTTTGGCAGCCCATTGTTTCAATAACCTCCTCCAACATATTAACTCAAAAGCATCAATTATTTTATGGTTTTCATTATTCATTGCCCAGCTTTTGCATAGATATGAGGTGATTGAAAATACCATGGCTTGGGTCAGCCACAACTTAGTCCTGAAGCTGACATCTTTGCTTTTAACACTTTAAAATGTTCTTGTGCAGCAGATTTGCCTAATGCACTACTTCGTTTGATTTCTTGACTGCTGCTTCCATGAGTGTTGATAGTTGATCCAAGAAGAAAGAAGTCCATGAAACCTTCAATCTTTTCTCCACTGATAAGCATGTTGTTTATTGGTCCAGTGGTGAGGATCTTTGTTTTCTTTACATTGAGATGCAATCCATACCGAAGGCTGTGCTCTTTGATTTTCTTCAGTAAATATTTTAAGTCCTCTTGACTTTCAGCAAGCAAGATTGTATTATTAGCATATCACAGGTTGTTAATGAGTCTTCCTCCAATCCTAATGCCATGTTTTTCTTCATATAGCCCAGCTTCTTGGATTATGTGCTCAGCATACATGTTGAATAAGTATAGTGAAAAAAATGCAATCATGTTGCATACCTTTCTTAATTTTAAAACATTTAGTGTTCCCATGTTTTGTTTAAACAATTGCCTACTAGTCCATGTACAGATTCCTCATGAGCACAATTTTAAGTGTTCTAGCATATTCATAATTTGCAATGTTGGTCATAGCTTGTCATGATCTACACGATTGAAAGCCTTCAGCCAACATCCATCAGACATCAGCAATGATATCCCTCATCCCCTGTCCTCATCTGAATCCAGCTTGAACCTATGGAAGTTTTGTGTCAATGTATGCTTGCATCCGTTTCTGTATTACCTTTAGTAAAGTTTACTTGCATGGGATATCAAAAATAATATCTGATTATTTCCACATTCCGTTGGGTCACCTCTCTTTGGAATAGGCACAAATAAGAATCACTTCCAATCAGTCAGCCAGATAGTTGTCTTCCAATTTTTTTTTGGCAGAGATGGGTGTGTGTCTCCAGTGTTGCCTCACTTTCTTGAAAGATTTCAATTTTTATTCCATCAGTTCCTGGTGACTTGTTCTTTGCCAATTCTTTCAATGCACCTTGGACTTCTTCCTTCAGTTTCATTGGGTCTTGATCATATGCTACCTCTTGAAAAGGTTGAAGATCAATCATTTCCTTTTCATACAGTGACTCTGTGCATTCCTGACATGTTCTTTTGATGCTTTCTGCATCAGTCAATAACTTGCTCAGATAATCCTTCACTAAGGTAAATTGAGACTTGAATTTTTTCTTCAGTTCCCCCAGCTGGAGAAATGCTACGTGTGTTCTTCATTTTTGGTTTTCTGACTCCAGATCTTTGCACATTTTGATGCAGTCAATTTGATTTCTATGTATTCCATGTGGAGAGGTCCATGTGTATAATCCATATGTATAATCATCTCGTGCTGTCTAAAGAAGGTATATGAAATGAACAAATAATTGATTTTGTAGAATTTTATCATGCAATCTCCAGCATCATTTCTATCACCACGGTCATATTTTCCATCTACTGATTGCTTTGCTCCCAACCTTTGCATTCCAATCACCAGTAATGATCAATACATCTTGATTGCATGTTTGATCAATTTCAGATTGAAGAAGTTGGTAGAAGTCTTCTATTTCATCCTCACTGGCTTTAGTGTTTAGTATATACATTTTAATAATAGTGCAATTAACTGGTCTTCACTGTAGGTGCATGCATATTATCCTATCATTGACAGTGTTGTACCTCATGACTGATCTGGATACGTTCTTTTTGACAACGAATGCAACACCATTCCTCTTCAATTTGTCATTCCCAACATAGCAAACCATGTGGTTGTCAGATTCAAAATGGCCAATACCGGTCAAATTCAGCTCACTAAAGCCTGAGATATTGATGTTTATTCATTCCATTTCATTTTTGAGAATTTCCAATTTTCCTAGATTTTTACTTCATACATTCCATGTTCTGATTTTCATTAGATGTTTACAGCTCTTCATTTTGAGTTTTGCTCCATCAGCAAATGAAGGTCCCGGGGGCTTTTCTCCCACAGTCTTTACTCCATTCATGTCATCATGGTCAACTCTATTTTGAGGAGGCAGTTCTTCCCCAGTCTCATTTTGAGTGCCTTCCAACCTGAGGAACTCATTTTCTGGCACTATATCTGACAGTGTTTCTCTGCTATTCATAAGGTTTTCAGTGACTACATTTTCAGAAATAGTTCGTCACTCCTTATTCTTAGTCTGTCTTTGGCTGGAAGCTCATCTGAAACCTCTCCACCATGGGTAACCCTACTGGTATTTACAATACCTGTGGCATAGCTTCCAGATTCACAGCAACTCACAAGCTAACACAGTAGGACAAGCTGATGATGAACAAAGGCTGGAGCTGATTCTTTTTGTAAGTCATGTCAAGATCCACTTCTTTTCTGCTCCTTAGTCCCCAGGTTTTTCTTGTGTTTTACCTTTCTGAAATTTGTTGCTTCATATTTTTTTTCTCTTTTCCAGAATCCCCTCCTTAGATCTTGCTTATCTATGGTTTCTTTTGATCAAATGATACCCAAAATCTGTGGCAGCACTAAGGTTGGTGTCACCTAGTATAGCAACTGAAGTGCCACACTCTTCTTCTAAAGAACCCCTCCTATATAGACTCCTTACTAATGTTTATTATCAGTTTTAATTACAGAATATTTCATAATATTGTAAATTGTTTGAATGCAGTATTTTTAAGATTATGTGAATACTAAAAACAAGTTTTTATAAAATCTTTCTATATGAAATATATCATTTTTAGTTACATTATTGGTAAATAATTAGATGTCTTTACAATGTTTCTCCTTCTTTTCCTGTAATGATTACTTCATTATCAAAACAATTATTTCACATCTACAGTTTACAATAATATTATAATACAAAATCAACTGAACATTTGTCAACTATAAAAACACCAGAAGCAAAGCAAACAACAGCACTTGTTTGTAACTCATGTAGACTGAACCATGAGGTTTGGGGAGTGATTGTAATTAAGTATTGATGACAGTTATGACTGGAAAATATTTTCAAGTCCAAAAGCAAATTAGCACAGTTTTACCCTTTTAGGTATATTGATATACATTAAGGTAGACTCTCAAAATACATTTTTGTTATTATAAATATGATATTGTTGTTAAAGTCTGTCAAGTCAGTTCTGACACATAGTGACCTGTGTAGGGTTTTTGAGGAGCAGTTGTTAGGTTTGAACTGCCAACCCTGAGGTTGGTGTCCAGTGTGTATCTTACAGAGCCACACAAGGAAATAAGTATAGGGATTTTTAAACAGAAGATAGTATATTTCTGCTGAAACTCTGCATAAATTTTTATAGACAGTCATTTTGATGATGGTCTGATAGTGTCACCTAGTGAGGTCTGCAATCCCGTCAATCTCCTAGTGATGCTAGTGTCAACAACCCTGCTGATCCTTAGAATTTGACTGTAGAATGTTTTTCTCCAAATATAGATTCAGTACATGAATATAAACCATGGGAAAATATCACTGATTTCTTAATTCCTTTGTCATAAAATGAAAATACACAAACAGACACATTGATTATTCCTTCTTCAAGGTCATACTGAGCATTTTAATTCTGGAAGTTAATGTGTTTATAAAAATAATAATAATCCTCTTGCTTCACAAATCTTTGCATCTCCCTGACCCTATGTTAGTGATGTGTCACTTTCATTGATGTTAAACTTTCATTCCCAGGGTAATTACTACATGTGCTATTGAATTCCTCCCATACTAATCAAGACTAAGACTGTTTTTGAACAAGTATAAGGCATATGATAAGCTCAGTGAATCATTAAAATAAATCCAGATGCTGAGAGTGAAGTCAAAGCACAATCTGCTAAAATATAAGATGATTTTAAGGATTCATATGTCTTACATAAAATTTATCTTTTAATTATGGCATCCGGGATCTGAATGTTTTGCCTTAATGTACCCTGAGGATGAAAAAAAAACGACTGAAGTTGCTATCTGTCCCTTATTGTAATGTAAATTATGACTGAAAGGAACTTTCATTTCCAAGCTTCATATTCATGTGCAAATTGGACAGTGCATAAGGAAGACCATTAATTTAAAGAAAGTGAAAGGAATAAACTATTAATAAGTGGCACTGCAGGATAAGTACTGACCACAAGGTTGATTTGAACCACAAGTTAGGCTGTTCAAAACTCACCAGCCACTTCTTGGAAACTCTATACAATATCACTATGAGTTAGAACAGACTCGCAGTGCAATTAACACAACATTAATAAGTTATGTATTCATTGTATTTTGTGTAAATATTTGGATTGTTGTTGCTGTTGTTAAGTGTCATTGAGTCAATTCTGACTCATAGCTATACTGTATAGGGTTTCTAAGGAGCAGCTGGTGAGTTTTGAACTGCAGATCTATGGTTCAAACAGACTTTTTCATCCACTGCTTTATTTCACAGCACCATATCAGGTCTTCTTTTGGTGGATAGGAGTATGAAATAGTCATAAGAAGAACTAATCAATTAGCTGATAAATTTAATCAATCTGTGCTGATACCTTCAATTCAAAATAAAGGATATTTTTCCCAGATCAAAGTATATATATATTTATTACCACCAACATCGGACCATTTATATTTTTAATAAATCCCCAAAATATCTCTAAAATTCATTTGGAAATTTCACTCCTTCTTTGTATCTTTCAACTAAAAATAAACGTTTCTCTGTTTTTTTTTGTTTTTTTTTTAATATATTGAATTACTTTTTGTACACTGATCATGTGTATTTCTTCTATCTTCTTTTGAGTTTTTATGCATGTCCAATATTTTACCTATAGAGTCCTTTACTATTACAACTCCAATCTTGCATTTTTCTGAGCTCTTTAAACTTGAGATATATTGAGTGTGATCTCCCTTTTTGCTTTTTAACTTTACACATTTAATTATAATATGTTACTTTGTCATCCTGAGCTGCCATTTTAAGTATTTCTGGTTCACCTCTTTTACTTCATTTTTTCATATCATTTCAACTTCTCTGACATTCACTTTTGCTTTTTCTTTCTTTATTATTACTTAATGACCCTTGATTTTCTTGAGGTATAATATTCTTGATGTCATCCTACAAGTTGTCTGGTGTTTGGTCATTAGTGTTCATATGTAACGTTAGGATGAAGCAGAAGAAAATTAACAGAAGTCTATGAGTGCCAAAATATTAGCCTTAATATATCTTACCTGAATTAAGAGACCATTTCAAGAACAGATTTGATGCATTAGATACAAATGATCCAAGATCAGAAGAGTTGTGGGATGACATTAAGAACATCATATAGGAATAAAGCAAAATGTTAGCAACAAGAAAAGAAAGAAAGAAAAAATAATGGATCCCATAAAAGACTTAAACTTTCTCTCTAGCATAGAGATGCTAAAGTGAATGGAAGATATGAGGAAATAAAACAGCTGAACAGAAAATTTCAAAGGGCAACTTGAAAAGACAATATCAAGTATTATAATGAAACTTGTAGTGATCTTGAGTTAACTTGAGAAAATCTAAAGGTAGGAACACACTCAGGATTTCTTATTGAAAGAACTGATTAAGAAATTCAAGAATATGGTTCAAATATTGAAGGATTCTACTGGCAAATATTGTATGACTCTGGAAACATTACAGTGGGTAGAAGAGTACATCAAAAGGGAATGCTAGAAATTGAAGTCTGATTCATAAGATGATGTGGAGCAAGGGATATCAGTGCTGATATCAAATGTAACTTAGCTGAAAACAAAGGATCCCAGAAAGATGTCTACTTGTGCATTACTGACTATGCAAACCTTTTTGGCTGTGTGGATCATGATAAGCTATGGGTAACATTGTGCAGATTGGGTATTTCAGATTGGGTATTACATAATTGTGCTCATGAAAAAAGCAAGAGGCAGTTCTTCAAACAGAGCAAAGGATATACTATATTGCTTAAAATCAAGAAAGGTGTGCTCCAGGGTTGTGTTCTTCCACTATACTGATTCAATTTGTATGCTGAGCAAATAATCTAAGAATCTGAATTACGTGAAGAAGAACGTGACATCAGTATTAGTGGAAGATTCATTAACAACCTGCTACATGCAGATGATACAACCTTGCTGGAAGTGAAGAGGGCATATTTACTGATGAAGATCAAAGACCACAGTATTCGTTATGTATTTCACCTCAATGGAAAAAAAAAAACAACAACAAAAAAACTTAAAAAAAATTCAAAAAACAAATATCCTCGTAACTTAAACAATAAACAATATCATGACAAATAGAGAAAAAAGATCGAAGTTGTCAAAGACTTAATTTTTCTTATCTCCACAATCATACACAGGGAAGCAGCAGCCAAGAAATCAAAGGGCCTAATACATTAGGCAAATCTGCTGCACAAGACCTTTTTAGAGTGTTGAAGAACAAAGATGTCAGTTTGAGGACTAAGGTGTCCCTTATACAAGTAATGGTATTTTCAATTGCCTCCTAGGCATGTGAAAGTTGAACATGTAAGGAAAACCATAGGAGAATTGATACAATTATGCTATGGTGTTGGAGAAAAATATTTAAAGTACCATTGACTGCCAGGAGAACTAACACATTTATCTTGGAAGAAGTACTATTAGAATGCTGCCTTTGGAAAATAAAGACTACTCATTTTGGATATCAGTGTCCCATAGCAGAGGCTTGAATACAAGAAGGAAAAGTAAACTGATCATTTTAAACTAGAGTTATTCATGTCAGTATAGAATGATTGAGTCAACACACATTCTCTAGGGGGAAAAAAAGGAGGCCAGGTATAAATCATTTAGGAAGACTTTGTCAAGATATAAATGATTGCTTTGGGAAAGAAAGTGTTCATAATTAAACAAACTGTTGAGGATGTAAAAAAGTTAAGACTGTATAAACAATTTGACCCCAAAACCAAATAAAATTATATATATGTTCTTGATTGTTCCGTCTGACAGCTCACAGCTAAGTGGTTGATATCTTAGAAATAAACAAGTGTCTGATCTTTACATTTTAAAGGACTTCAATCTGAAGATGGTCTTATTCAAAATAAGTCATTAACCCCCAATCTTTCCTTTGTTCTTTGTGTATGAAAATCCCTCTCTCAATTTGAATGATGGAGTATTTTGTATTTATAACTAGTGCTTCCTGTCTCTAACTGTTCTATCCCTCAATAAAACTCATTTTCTTTTGTTTCTAGCATAGTAAAAAAAATCTTCATTGGTATTTTATATTATATGGATTATATTTTAATTCCTGAATTCATTATTTTGAGAAAAGGGTTTCATGCAATGATTTATAGGCCTCAATCACATACTGTCCCCTAGTGAACTGAGAATAGAGGGTTGTTGTTGTTGTTGTTGTTGTTAGGTGCTGTTCAGTAAGTTCAGATGCACAGCAAGCTCATAAAGGATTTCTGAGTATTCAATGGTGGGGTTGAACCACCAGTTTTGCAGTTAGTAATACAGTGTTTATCGTAGGTCATCACAGCTTCCAAAATAAATTATGTCTTTTGTGCAGCATTGTAGGAAAATCACTGGACTGTTAACTGCAAGGTCAGCAGCTTCAATCCACCAGTTGCTCCTTAGAAAACCTATTCAATGTCACTATAAATGGGAACTGAATCATTGTCACTTAACAACATTAACATTACCAGTGGGAATGGATACTATGTAAGCAGAACTAGTAAATAAATAACATGAAGGTGACTTTAATAGATATATGCTAAATGTCCTTGATTTTTATTTTGATATCCTATTTTTGGGGGAGGACACACTATCTTAAAGCTAGTGCTAATGTTTTTATAAATACAAATGTATAACACACACACATATATATAAGTATATATATATGATGTTGGGTTGCTAATAATTTTCATAGTATATGTATCTTAATAGTCTAGTCAACTTATTTTAATAAGAATATAGCATCTTATTAATATTACTATCTATATGGATGTTTTAAGAAACAAAATGCTATTAATTAACAGTACATAAAATGTAACAATAATAACTTATTTTTTATTTCTGCATGGTCTATATACATTGAAATCTATTACCTTCTGATATTTTTCAATTTAGTAGTCACATATGTATAAAAATAATAAGCACAGTTGCAAAGCTGCATGCCAAAAACCACAGCAGTACCAGAAGGCCACTACTATAATCATTTCTGAATTTTACAAAACACTGCTAGTGCATTTCTATCTTCTATGTAGTGTGTCTACATATGTAGCTTAGGAAATGAAAAAT
Source organism: Chrysochloris asiatica (assembly GCF_000296735.1). NCBI lineage: Eukaryota > Metazoa > Chordata > Mammalia > Afrosoricida > Chrysochloridae > Chrysochloris > Chrysochloris asiatica. Next base: position 8,108,068 of record NW_006408591.1, on the reverse strand, counting down.
CATCTGCAAGGTGTTTTTCCTTCCTTACTGCAAAATCAATTAGTATGCTAAAAAGCATGTAGTTTGCAAGGTCACTTTGGTCTTACAATTTTTGCATGCAAAGCTGTCTTTTTAAAGATAAGCAGGACTTTCTTGTGAAAACAGAGAGCAGAAATGCTTTTTGCTAGTTATTTAAACACACATACAAAATACCTGTGTAATTGCAAGTAAGAAAATAAAAATTTTCTCAAAACTAATCAACATCTTTGTTTGTTTTTTGTCTTCAAAATTATAAATTACAAAGTATTTTGGATATTTGACAGTAGTTAGGTGAAATTATGCTATGGTAATTGTTGTTATTGTTAGGTGCCATCGAGCCAGGAC
>NW_006408591.1:8104840-8106091 GCF_000296735.1 Chrysochloris asiatica | reverse complement strand
GTGTTCTTCCTTTTTGGTTTTCTGATTCCAGATCTTTGCACATTTTATTATATTTGGCTTTATCTTCTCAAGCTGACCTTTGAAATTTTCTGTTCATCTCTTGGACCTCCTCATTTATTCCATTTTCTCTAGCATTTCTTTACTGGAGAGCAAGTTTCACTGTGTCTTCTGACATCAGTTTTGACCTTTTCCATCTTTCTCGTCTTCTCAATGACTTTTTGCTTTCTTCATGTTTGATGTTCTTGATATCATCCCACAACTCTTCTGGTCTGAAGTCTTTAGTGTCTAATGCATCAAATCTGTTCTTCAGATGATCTCTAAATTCAGGTGGGATATATTCAAAGTCATATTTTGGCTCTCGTGAATTTGTTTTCATTTTCTTCAGCTTCAGTTTGAATTTGCAAATGAGTAATTGATGGTTTTGACGCCCCTGGACTTGTTTTCACTGATGATATGGAGCTTTTCCATCTTCCCTTTCCACTTTTCCATCTTCCCAAATAGAAATTTGATTTCTATGTATCCCATCTGGCGAGGTCCATGTGTATAATTGTTATGCTGTCTAAAGAAGGTATTTGAAATGAACAAATCATTGGTTTTGCAGAATCCCATCATGCATTCTCCAGCATCTTTTCTATCACCAAGGCCATATTTTCCAACTACTCATCCTTTCTGTTTGCTCCCAACCTTTGCATTCCTATCACCAGTAATGATCAGTACATCTAGATTGCATGTTTTATCAATTCCAGAATGAAGAAGTTGGTAGAATTCTTCTATTTCATCCTCACTGGTTTTAGTGGTTGGTGCATAAATTTGAATAATAGTGGTATTAACTGGGCTTCCCTGTAGACACATGGATATTATCCTATCACAGTGTTCTACTTTATGACTGATCTGGATATGTTCTTTTTTACAATGAATGCAACACCATTCCTCCTCAATTTTGTCATTCCTAGTATAGTAAACCATGTGGTTGTCAGATTTTAAAAGGCCAATACCACTCCACTTCAGCTCACGAATGCCTAAGATATCGATGTTAATGCATTCATTTCATTTTTGAAAACTTCCAATTTTCTGAGATTCATACTTCATACATTCCATGTTCCAATTAGCTATTTCTCTTCATTTTGAGTTGTGCTCCATCAGCAAATGAAGGTCCCTCTGGCTTTTCTCCCTCAAGCTTTACTCCATTCACATTGTCACAGTCAACTCTACTTTGAGGAGGCAGCTCTTCCCCAGTCACATTTTGAATGT
>NW_006408591.1:8088796-8089394 GCF_000296735.1 Chrysochloris asiatica | reverse complement strand
ATTGGAAGAAGACTAATTAACAACATTCAAATGCTGTTAAATATCAATGACTACAACTTTTGACATGGGATGCTCCTCAATGTAAAGAAAGCAAAATCCTTGCAACTGAAAAAACAAATAGTATTATTAGGAATGGAGAAAATATTAAAGTTGTCAAAGTCTTCATTTTACTGGGAACCATTAACAACATTCATGGAAGCATCATCAAAAAGTCTAACAATATGTTGCATAAGTACGCCTGTTACAAAAGAACATTTTAAAGTGTTGAATAGAGGGGTGGGCTTGATCTCAGATCTGAGAGAAATGCAGAGAGGATTTCTTTTAGCAATAATGCAAAATACCAGATGAAGCAGGTTCAGGGGGTTGGTCCCAGAACTCTGAACCATATATGAAGGGATATTTAGAAAGTCTGAAGGCTTACAGCCAGTGGAATTTGTAGCAGAACCAAGAAATCTAGTGCTTTTGGGGATTTACTGGGCTCTGCAGCTCCAGGAGCCACCATCTTGGGCAAGACTGAGAGAGGGAAGGATCAGAGCAGCCACGGACGCCTGACCAATCATTGGAGATAAAGGTGTGGACATTCTCTCTCTCTCTCTCT
>NW_006408591.1:8084884-8085997 GCF_000296735.1 Chrysochloris asiatica | reverse complement strand
CTATACAGGGTCGCTATGGGTCAGAACTGACTCGATGGCACGTAACAAGAACAACAATAAGGAAAACAACAATTCATAAAACTTTATTTCATACTTGTTTTATCTGAGAAAGATCATTGCATATTCCAGGGAAATTGACTTTGATAGGTGACTTAGCAAGCCAATATAATTTAATCTTGTGACATCATCATTTCATCAGAGACCTTTCAGGAGAAGTAAGAATATTGTGGATACTACTTAGGAAAACAAGATTGAGTTCATGTCAAAGGCTGTCTTGAAGGATGTGATTGCTCATATTTCTCAATCTGCTGAGTAATGTGAATTTGCAGAAGACTTATTTTTCCCCATATCATAGCAAGGCTTACATAGAATTTTTTTTTTTTATTATTCTTTAGCGAACAGAACTATTTCCTCTGGATTTAGCATCTGTTCCAAGATAAGAAATATGATAATTTATGTCTCTAAAAACTAGTTTTAACCTGTGCTACCAACTTAACTACAAAATACTTTTCTAATTAACTTTCATTCCTTCCTAAAGCTGATAAAAGAGATGAAGCCAATATATGTATAACAGCTGATATGCATAAGTTAGTGCAATAGTTTTCTATTTTCTGTTCTAAGACATTTGGGAACTTGAACTACCAGGAGGAAAAATATCAAGTACAGGTTTTAAAAAAAATTGTCAAAGCTTTCTAGTAGAAATTGAAAACTATTTTAAATAAATTAATGGAAGCTTGATGTTTTTAACACTAGATTCAGGATGATTGTTTTATTTGTATGAAGTATCATATAGGAAATCTATATGGTTAGTATATACAGCCTTTGAATTTGAAAAATTATAGGAATAAATAAAAGATGCATAATACCTTGCAATTAAATTTGAATGATATAATCAGTGTCAACTTGTGATTGTTAACATCACTAGAAACATCATTTAAAAAGTCCACTGTTTTTCAGTTGTTTCTGAGTTTCATTGTACCTTGATAGTGTTGCTGATGTTAAGTGAGGTTGAGTCGGTTCTATATCATAGCGACCTTGTATAGGGTTTCCAAGGAGTGGCTGGTGAGTTTCAACCACCAACTTTGTGGTTCAAACTGGACATATGGTCCAGTG
>NW_006408591.1:8077032-8082664 GCF_000296735.1 Chrysochloris asiatica | reverse complement strand
TTTTGTTTTTTGTTTTTTACTGTATTTCAGTCCAAAACTGGAATTAGTGATTGTTGTAATACCACATAAAGTCCTTTTCCTTAAACACATTATGTGTTACTTTGCCAAACTGTCTAAGAAATGAAATGATTCACAGAATTCCTGAATATGTGGATGAAGTTCTTCTATTTTACAATAAACAATAATAATCTCAAATTTTGCTCAGCGTAAATAAAATTTAAAGATTGGTTTAATGGAAACAGAATAACATATTTCAGTACTAGGAAATATCTTTTGAGTGGAGTCCTGGAGTGGTGCTGCAGGATAATGCAGTGGTTCAGTGGTTCAAACTCATGAGTTACTACCCAGAAGACCTTCACAGGATCTCTATGATTCGGACCTGACTTGACAGCATTAGTAACAATAACAAATCTATAGAATGACTTTTTTCACTTTGTTTTTGTTGGTGGTGAGTTTTATATTTTTATAATTGATGATGTATTAAACTTTTGTATCATGCATGGAAGTGTGTATCCCAAAGATATGTGTCAACTTATCTAGGCCCTGATTCCTAGTATTGTATGGCTGTCTTCCATTTTTTCATCTTATGAATTTGTCTTCCATTTTGTGATGGGTTCTAAAGTCTAAGCATTTTATGTTAGTGGGGGTCCTGGTGTGGCATTGTAGCATAAGCACTGTACTTCTGGCTACAAGGTTAATGGTTCAAACCTACCAGCTGCTCCTCATGAACCCTATGTAGAATCACTATAAGTCAGAACCAACTCCAAAGCAATTAACAACATAATTTATTAGGCAGGATCAGTATGTGGTGTGTCTTATAAGTGGAAAGGACACAGGTCTCATCCTTACTCAATTATCACCCTTTATTAATTCATGCCGTTGCTTATGTCACTGCCTATACTTAAGTCAAACCCTTTCCTGAATCAAACTTTATACGAGAAATAAAAGGAGAAAAAAGCAATCAGAGAGGGGAGGGAGCACACTACTACAAATAAAAAGATCTGGGAATGGAACAGTCCTTTGAACTCAGGGATCCTGCTCTTAGAATCACAAAGGTCCAAGGGAAGATTGATGCCAAGACATACGGATATCTCCAAGGAACTTTGGGCCCGTAGATGTTAAAAGGACTTCTTCCCATGTCCTAAAAAAGAGAAACCTTTCCCCTAGAGCTTGCATCTTGAATTCAGACTTTTAGTCTCCTAAACTGATAGAATAAAGTTCTGTTTGTTAAAGCCATCCTTTGGTAAATACCTCTGGTATTTCTGTTACAGAAGCACTAGATAATTAAGACTCCAGTGTAAGGTGGGTTTTAGAGAAGGAAAACTAAAAATATATTTCATGAAATGAGCAATATAGAAAATGGAAAGACTGCCACATGTCAAAGGGAAAAAACTTGAAAGACCAGATAAACAGATCATTCCCACTGAGTTCCAGTTTTCACTGTACTACTAATAAAAATCCATAGTTAACAAATTTTAACTGTATTTAGACTCTGAAACTGTATTTTTAATTGCTGTCCACTTGACATCAATGAAAACATTTTCTTTCTGAAAATGACTACATAATGATAAAGAATGCATTCATTTATATAGTGTCTCTTCTTTTTTCTATATTAAGGAAACTGATGAGCTTCCCAAATAGATAGGATTATGACAGTGGAATTTTAGAGAGAGAGAAAAAAAAAAAAGAGTTATTTTATGGCATTGAAGATAAGAAATATTTTGGTGAGTTCAAAATGTGCAAACCCAAAGTCAAGAATGTGATACAGACATTCAGACTTCAAGTTCTTCACCAAGATCATCTCCTAGCCCATAATCATCTCCTAGCTTTTTATTCTGTTTGATTACAGTTTTAGTAATAGGAATTAGATTATTGAATTTTGCTATTTTACATGTCTTGTTTTTAAATTTTACATCAATCCATATTAAATTAAATTGAAATGCCTTCTTTATTTTTATATATAATCTCTATTTCCTCTTACTGAACTGTGAGCCAATCCTTACTCTAGTGTCATATTGTTTAAACAACTGAGGATTTGAGTTGTGTTTGCTTTTCAGTAACCTAGGCTACTGTATATTCTCTCTGTTTTCTTTTCTCTTCTGGAAAGCCACCTCCATTTATTGCTATCTCCTCCAACTTTGGCACTCAAAATGCATAAAAACTTGTATGTTCACATTATGCTATTATGATAGGTTTCCCCACACTGACATTATCATTCCTTTGGGTGTTCCCAAGAAAATCATATCTCTGACCATCTGCACATTTTTCTGTAATTATTTCTTCCACAATTCTGTCCTAAAAATTCCAAGTTTGGGATGAGAGTGTTTCATTACAACTATAGAAATGCGTTCATTGAAAAGACTAAAAGCTTAGTATAGAGTAAAAGATGGTTGGAAGAAAGAGTGAAGAGCTACATTACTTTTTTTCCAGAGAGGAGAAAATAAACATGAAATTACTGAAATCAGATTAAATGTTATATATTAATTTGGCCTAAATGAAGACCAAATTCATCATTGAGATCTTCATTACCAGTATCCATTTTACAGGAATGTCAGAGCATCATGGAGTCTTTCCTACATGCATAGATAGTAACATTTCTTTTTATGTAAAAGCACTGAGCAGTAGATATTTGTGAAAAGAACCTATACAAATCCCTTTTTTCACAGATATCCTAAGCTCTATCAATGTTATTTTTGTTTTTGTTTTCAATGCAGCATTTTTCTTACAACATGCCAAAAACGATTGAATAGTTGCCATATTCACTGACATTTCTTCATAAGGAGAAATTATTTAAGAATCTGCTGATAGTCTGTCCCAGGCTCGTTGAGAAAATGATCATACCTGCACTAGCAGGTAGTTGTTTTTTTGTTTTGTTTTTTCCCTGTATTACATTTTTCTTCAAAAATGAATGTAAAAAACTTAGTGACGAAGAGCTTTCTCTTGTTGAGACCCTGTATAAAGTTTCTAAGGAGTGCCTGATGGGTTTGAACCATGAACCTTGTAGCTGGCAGTCCAGTGCTTATTCTATAGTGTCATACTAAGATTCAACAGCTCTCTAGACCTAGTTAATTAAACCACTGAGATGGAAATGTTGTCTGCATTTTTACCTCACTGGGCACCAGTTTACTTGTCCAAGTCTGCAAAATACCATTCTGAATATTTTCTTAGTGTGCTGAACTGAACATCTTAGATGAACAAACCACTAGCATGGACAAGTACCAATAAAACCTTGGGAGCTTTAAAAATATATTTATTTTTAGGTCCCACCCTGAGAATCTGATTTATATAGATTTGAATGCTGTTGTTAAGTGCCATCAAGTTGGTCCCAACTCATAGTGACCCTCTAGGACTTTTTAAACATGCAGGATCAAAAAGCCTCATCTTTCTCCCTTGGAGCAGCTGGAGGACTCAAGCCACAGACCTTGTGGTTTACAGCTCAGTGCTTATCTAATAGAGCCACCATGCTCCCATAGATCTTAATACAGATGACCAATATCTGTAGTTTTCAAATGCACCCAAGATGATTCTTATCAGAGCTACATTTCTGAATGATTTTTTTAGACTATTTTAATAGAAGTCTTATATTTAGTATTCTGAGGTTTTGAAAAATTCTGCATCTGGAAATAGTACTTTTTTTTTTTTTTTTTTTTAATAGCACCGTAGTAATTTTAAAATGGAGTCCTGGTGTGGTGCTGTGGGTTAATTCGCTGAACTGCAAAGCCGTTTGCACTGCAAAATCGGTGGTTCAAGCTTACCAGCTACTCTTCGGAAACTATACAGAGTCACTATGGGTTGGAACTGACTCGACGACACTTAACAACAACAATTTAAAAATGATTATGTAAATGCTTAAACTAGGTAAATAATTTCTAGTATAATGTAGGATTTTTAGAAATAAAGGTGTTAGGCTTTTGTGTTTGTTAAAATGGTTCTAGCTCTCCACTGAGATATCCAGTACATTTTGCTTATTACCCATAAGTGTATCTCTACAAAGGAATATCTACAATGACTCCATCCCCCTTCTTAGTTATTATATTATCCTGTTCTTTTTTAATAAAACTTATTGATATTTTACTTATTTGGTACTATCTCTTCCTCTTCTTTAACATTAGCTATATGAGAATAAGAACCACCTATGCTGGTAGAATTTGCTCCTTTCATTCATGAAGTCTTGGTTCAATTCCTGCCAATGTTCCTTATGCTCAGTCACCAATCATCTGTCAGTGGAGGCTTGTGTGTTACTATGATGTTGAACAGGCTTCAGCAGAGCTTCCAGATTAAGGCTGAGTAGAAAGAAATGTGTAACAATGTACTACTGAAAATCAGCCAATGAAAATCATATGGATCACAAAACTGGTGTGGGGAACATGTCTCAATTCTAGTTTCACCAGGAGGTAGAACAATCGAACTCAAAATCAGAACAAGGCTGGTTCCTATGAGGCAGAAGGTCAGGCATGACTTCACCCTTCAACCTTCTGTATCTTCTTCTGATACCATGCATTCCTCCCATAACACTCTCTGCTTCACATCTAGGTTCACATCTATGTTCAATAACTAACTTCAGTGGCCATACAGTATTTATAGACAATATTCACAATTATGGGGTTTATTAAGGAAGTGAACAGTTTCAGGATGGGGAAAAAATCAGAATATAAAAGCTCTTCAGTCAGGAATACCTCTTCTCTGTGTACAGCAGCCATGCCTCACTCTTGTTTTCAGTCTCTAGGCCATGTGGCCCTTTGACCTTTACACTGCTCGGCCAAGTGTTCCAAAAATTCTTTAACCAATCTGTAAATGACCAAAGGGGACATTTTGCAAGCCAGCTTCCTGCTCATTGGCACTCAGTTTTATTTAGTCCAAGCCCTCAACTGCCCTGTCTCTTCATGCCACCATTTCTGATGCCGATTCTTTTCCAGTTAAGGATCTCACACCTCTTTTTTCTTGATGGTCCTGTGATCATCCATTCCTACTTCTGCTATGTTTCCTTTTAAACCTAGCAGGATGGTAGGTTTAACCTATCCTTGTGTTATAGTCCTGTACACCCTATTTGCATGCATCTTACCTAATAATATGATGAGAATTAAGAAAACCTTGGAAAGAAAAACTGTATCAAGTAAATTAATGGTACAACAGAAAATGATCATGGGAATGGCACAGAGCCTAAAGCACTTCATCCTGATGTGCATGGGACAACCATGAATTACACTGACTTGAGTGCAATGACAACAAAAGCAATATTCTATGTTCACCACTGCAATCCTAGAACAGCGAGCAGTGTATTGTCATTGTTTGTTGACTTCAAGTCAGTACCAACTCATAATGAATGACCATACAGCAGAACAAAATGCTGAGTAGTCTAGTGCCACCCTATTATTGATGCTTGTTTTGAGACTATTGTTACAGCATCTGATGGAGAGCATGCTGAAGATCTTCTTACTTTTGGCTGACCCTCTATTTTACCATGTACCAAAAGGAAATGGTTAATGTTCAACCATTTCAAGAGATACCATATGAACAAGAGCCAATGATACTAAGAGAGGAAGTCCAAAGTGCATTGAAAGAAGTGGCAAAGAACAAGGCACCAGGAATTGATGGAATAAAAATTGAGGTCTTTCAGGAAAGTGAGGCAGCA
>NW_006408591.1:8073955-8074867 GCF_000296735.1 Chrysochloris asiatica | reverse complement strand
ATACTTTAAATAATTAGTATCCTATATTGTTTTAAATTAATCTGAGTGGGTTTGGGTAATTCAAATGATTCCCACTTAGCATGTCCAATCTATACTGGCCTAAGGGCAGACTTCACACCTTCTGTTTTACAATATCAGGTAGAAAGAGTGTTCCTCACTAAGATATAATATCCATATCAATAATAAATTAGGTAAGGGAGATGAAACTACTTCATAAATATCTGTTTAAATCTTCGAGTTCTCATCCAAACTATCACCTTAATTCCATCAAGGATTGTATTCCCATATCTCCAAGTCTAAACTTGCTGTTGTTGTTAAGTATCATTGAGTTGGATCTAACCTGCAGCAACCCTATATAGGTTTTTCAAGGACTGGCTACTGAGTTTGAACCACTGACTTTATGGTTTAAATGACTTTCCAGTCCAGTGCATTAACCCACAACACCATACCAGGACTCTCAACCATTGTTGTTGTTAGGTGCCATCAAGTAGATACCGAATGATAGCGACCCTATGCAGAGCAGAACAAAACAATGCCTGATCCTGGGCCAACCTCACTACTATTGCCACGCTTGAGTCCATCAATGCTGTCACGTGAATAATCCATCTGGTTGGAGTTTTTCTCTTTTTCTCTTACCAAATATGATATCCTTCTCCAGTGATTGGTCCCTCCTGACAATGTCCAAAGTATGAGAAATGAAGTTTGGCCATCTTGGCCTCCAAGGAGCACTCTGGCTGCACTTCTTCCAGAACGGATCTATTGGTTCTTTCGGCAGCCCATGGCACTTACAATATTCTCCTCCAATACCATAATTTAAAAATATCCATTCTTCTATAGTCTTCCTTATTCACATATGTCGAGGTCCTATGTCGGGGTCCCGCCTCGACAAGGAAGTGTGGGTGTCACGAGAAG
>NW_006408591.1:8066377-8071455 GCF_000296735.1 Chrysochloris asiatica | reverse complement strand
ATGTTTGATTGGTTTCAGACTGAAGAAGTGGTAGAAATCTTCTATTTCATCCTCACTGGCTCTAGTGGTTGGTGCGTAAATTTGAATAATAGTGGTATTAACTGGGCTTCCCTGTAGGTGCATGTATATTATCCTTTCACCGACAGCATTGTACCTCATGACTGATCTGGATATACTCACTTTGGCAATGAATTCAACACTATTCTTCATCAATTTTTTATTACTGGCATAGTAAACCATGTTGTCATCAGATTAGAAATGGCCAATAGCAGTCCATTTCAGTTCACTAATGACTGATATCAATGTTATGTGTTCCATTTCATTTTTGACAACTTCCAATTTTCCCAGATTTATACTTTGTACATTCCATGTTCCTATTATTAATGAATGTTATTCATAAGGTTTTCAATGACTAAAATTTGGAAGTATTTTGTCACTCCTTACTAATCTGTCTTAGTCTGGAAGCCCATCTGAAACCTGTCTTCCTTGGGTTACTCTGCTAGTATTTAAAATACTGGTGACATAGCTCTCAGAGTCATGGAAACTCACAAGCAACCACAGTACGACAAACTGACAGATCAGTGGTGGCCTAATCGTAGGTCCCTTTAATATTTTATTGGCTGGTTCTAGTATTACAGTACATTTGGCTCCTCTGCACATGAGTCCCCAAATGGTCTCTTCCCCACCCTGGACCATTTTACCTACACATGTGTCCTTGGGTCCTTTGCTGGGAGCTTGACCAGAAGATTCCAGGTGTGAATTCCCATCATTATATTCTTCCCAGCTATGATAAATAGAATGGACTTGTTTAATTTTGGGGGATCTGCAAAAATTTACCCTGGTCTACCCAAACTCTTATAGTGCTGTATGAAAACATTTGTGTCAACTCCATTACTGTCAGCTATATTCATCCTATTTCTCAATAACCATCCTCTCCTACTGGGATATGCTCTGTCCCAATTCTTTCCCCATTCTACTATTAATTACCTTTATGTTTCTTGTATCTGTTAAACCCATAAGTGGAAGTTGTACCAGCAATTCCAACATGGCTTCTTGGATTGTAGCTTTGTTTCCAAGGAGTGAGATTACATTGGGTGTCCAATTAGAAGTGTCTTCCTTTATTACCATATCTACTATGACCTGTGTAAGGGGCATACTCATTGGATGAATATCATGGTCATCATAGAACCATTTCCAACCTTGCTTCCATAAGCAGCCTATTACCCGTTTCCTCCGGAGTTCTTCATTAAGGATTTAGAGGGAAAAGAACATTTTCCCTGCTCAAGGTAAACAGATCTTACTGCAACTGTTATTCAGTCCACCACATTTGCTATTCCCTCTGGGTTAACCTTCAATATAAATTGATCTAGTATTATCATTCATGACTGTTCCATAGTTGTGGGTCTTGTATTAACTCAGAAATATTCTTCCATTCTGTAGCATTCAAAACTGAAAACTCTATCTCTAAATTAGTTGCTCTCAGAGTCCATTTTAGTAATGTCAGGAAGCTGACAATACTGTCAGGAAGCTGACAATATTGATCTACAAACTGAAGCAATTAATTTCACAAACAATTAATTAATTCTATACCTTCTGGATTCAGTAACTTCTTGTTTGTTTGTTTTTTCCCCATTCCTTTCTTAGAATACCTTTTTAGTGACCAATGGTTGTAGGAGTACTTCCTGTTGTTTTATTACAATTTTTGCTTTTAAAGTCAGGTCTGAGACAAGTTGTTGTAGCTCAGACTTAATTGGATCTGGGTTTGATTCAGTGCTACTTTTATACACTATGTTCTGTTTCTTTCACTTTGCAGCTACTATTGATAACAAAATCCATGAAATTATATATCTCACTTGTTCTGCACTCTGTATTTTCATATGCATCCAAGTAAATAATTCATCATGACTTAAATCTATATCCACCAATTATATCCCATGAATAGTTTTTGCTTTGCTTAAATGATTATAGCAGTATGGCTGCTTCAATCCATGGGCAATTTTTATCCCACCCAGAAGCCAAATGTCCCTTGTCCTCACATTTTTACCCCTTTTTCCAAAACCACATGTTTAAGTGAGTCAAGGTCATTGCAGTGAGCCTCAACGTTATGACACCAAATTCAAAAACCATACTGAGGGGGCCATGTCTGACTTCTGGCTTCACAACAGGAAAAGAGAATCAAACTCAAAATCAGTCCAAGGTTGCTCCCTGTGAAGTGGAACTCAGCCATGGCTCTACTGTACAACCTTCTTCACCTTATTCAGACACCATCCATCCCTCCTACAGCAATCTCTGCTTCACATTTGGTTTCTAGAATTCATTATAATGGTCACAAAGAACTCATAATAATAGTCACAATTATGGAATTTATTAGGGAAGCAAACAGGATACAAATAAAAATCAGAAAAACTCAGAATTCATCAGTTCTGCAGTCAGGAATACTTCCTATCTGTCATACTGCTGGCATGCCTTATCCTTGTCTTTGACCTTTCAACCATGTGGCTCTGAGATCTCTGCCCTGCTTGGGTAAGTGTTATCAAGCTTGTTTAGTCACTCTGTAAATGTTCAAATGATACCTTGTATAAGCCAGACTCTTGCTCATAAGCACAGAGCTTTACTCAATCCATGGGCCTAGATGCCTATAGCTGCTTCATGCAACCACCTCTGCCACTACCTCTGCTGTCACTACTTTTCTAGGTAGGGATCTCAAATTCTACTCATGCTCTTAGTTCTTGATGGTCCTGGAATCCTTTCTTCCTTCTTCTGGGATGGCTCCTGTTGAACCTAGCTAGATGGCAAAATTAACCAATCCCAGCCTTAGAATCTTTACACCTTATTTTAATGGTCTCACTCAATCATTTGGTCATTGAGAATACATTGGGAATTAAGAAGGTATTGAATAAAAAAGCCATATCAAAGAAATTCAAGGTGCCACAATAAGGATTACACTAACCAGTGTTTTTAGTTGTAGATTGCTATATTTTTCTTTGTAGTCATTCTTATTCTTGGAAGTGCCACTGAAATCTATCTGCCATAATGACCCTGTTGGTACTTGAAACTCTAGTGCCATAGCTTCCAGCATCATAACATTATAAAAGCCACCAAAATATACAAAAATTGACAAAGAAGTGGACCAGTGCATAACCAAAAAACAAACCCGAAGCAGATGAGTCAATGCTGACTCATAGTTACCCTACAGAACAAAGCAAAACTACTTCATATGGTTTTGGAAGCTATAAATCTTAACAGAAGCAGACTGCCTCATCTTTCTGCCTTGGAGTGACTGGTGAGTTCAAACTGCCAACCTTTCAGGTAGTAGATCAATGCTTAACCCACAGCACCACCAGAGCTCCTTGGTTCTGTGCATATGTTTAATGCATACGTGTTGAATTAATAGGTTAACACTATGTAAATATATAATATTTTATATCATTTTTATGTGCAAATCATATATTTACATTTGAAATCTGTTATAACTCAGTTACTGATACATATATACATGCACATGTGCCTATGATTAATGTAAAATCTCCTGTTAATAAAAATACATTTGATTGATCATGAAATTTGCTTTTATTATTTGCTTTTATTAATTTCCTATTATTACCCATGGTATTGCTTGCTAAATCCCAAGTGAAAATAGAATTTGTTTGTCATGAATACATTTCCTTATTCCTTTCACTGCAAAGGGACCTAAAGGTCTTGATTTAACTTTTCAAATAGCATAACTTTTCAAGCTCAGTTTTCTCATTAGGTGTTGTGACTAACTCTCACTCAATGTATGTGAAGAACAGCTGAATTATACTGAAATCACATTGCCCCAAGAAAAATGTGTCAACTACTTAGTCTTCATTCACATGATAGAAAGTGCAGTTAATGGCACTGTTATATTGTCACATTGAAAACCTTAGAATAGAGAAGCTAAAAATATTTTATCACTGTGTAAGGAAGTGAGAAATCAAAAGCTTTTAAAAAGTTAAAAAGTGGAGGCTATTATCATTGCCTCATTTACTACCTAGGTAAACCCTTTCCATTGAAGCATGCATTTCAGAGATAATCAAGACAGTTGTCCATCTTTTAGACTATAACATCAAATATTCTCCTGGGGAAGATAAGTAGGTTTAGAAACAAATTATTTCTTGGATCATTCAGATATTAATTATTTCAATGATACTCACAATAGTAGCTTTTATGTTTAAGGTATGTGCTAAGTGCAGTCTAGGAAGGGAAGGGAATAATGATGTATTAAGTGCAGTTGGTTATGTGGTGTCATAGTGGTATGTATAAAGTTTCTTTAGGGACAGAGAGCAAGGGAATCTATAGGTTCGTTGTATCGGTTTGAACTGCAAGGTAGGCAGTTCAAGCTCACCAGCCACTCCTTGGAAACCCTGTGCAGGGTCACTATGGGTCAGAATTGACTCAACGACATGTGAAAGCAACAAGAAGCTATGTTGTTGGTGTTGTTAGGTGCCATCCAGTCAGTTCCAACTCACAGATAACATATGCACAACAGAGCAAAACATTGAACAGCCGTGCATCATGTTTATACTTCTTATGCTTGAACCCGTTGTTGCTGCCACTGTAACAACCCATCTCATTGGCAGACTCTTCCACCTTTTATTGACCCTCCTCTTTATTAAGCATGATGTCTTTCCTAGGAACTGATACCTCCTAAAATGTCCAAAAACCAAGAGATGGAGTCTTTACATCCTTGTTATAGAAACTATTCTGGCTATAATCCTTTCAAGACAGATTCGTTCTTCTGATGGTACATAGTACTTTTAACATCCGTCTCCAAAACCACAATTTAAATGAATTAATTCTTCTACTGTCTTCCTTATTTATTGTACAACTTTCACATGCATATAAGATGATTGAAAATACCAGAGCTACAGGCACACACACCTTAATCCACAAATGAACTTCTTTGCTCTTAAATATTTTATAGAGGACTTTTTCAGCAGATTTGTCTAATGTGATATGTCACCTGATTTCTTCAGTGCTGCTTCCATGAACATTGATTGTGGATCCAAGCAAAATGAAGTCTATAAAACTTCAGTCTTTTTTCCACTTATCATGTG
>NW_006408591.1:8054285-8066277 GCF_000296735.1 Chrysochloris asiatica | reverse complement strand
CCAACAAGCAAGACTGTTAATGAGTGTTTCTCCATTCTTGATGTTACGCAGTCCAGTTTTTTAGACTATTTTCTCAAGACACAGATTGAATAAGTGTGTGAAAAGATGTAACACTGGTGCATAGCTTTCCAGGTTTTAAACCATTCAGTATCCACTTGTTATATTTGAGCAACTGTTTCTAGGTCTATGTACAGGTTCCTTATGATAACAATTAAGTGTTCTGCAACATCCATTCTTCACAATGTTGCCTATAGTGTGTTGCGATATCCATGGTTAAATGTTTTTGCTTATTAAATAAAGCTCAAGCAAACATCTTTGTGATATTCTCTGCTTTTAGCCAAGGTCCATCTGACATCACAGTAACAAACCTTGTTCCAAGTTCTCTTCTGAATCCAGGCACAGATATGATCTCTTCCAGTCAGCTGACCATGTAACTATTTGTCAAATTTGTTGGCATAGAAAAGTGAGTCTCTAGAGCTGCTTATTTTTTTTAAACACTATAATTTTTATTTCATAAATTCCTGGAACCTAGATTTTTATTGATGCCTTCAGTGAAACATGGATCCTTCCTACAATCCACTTAGCTCTTAATCATATGCTACCTTTTCTAACGGCTGAACATCAACCAATTCTTTATGGTAAAGTGACTGTAGATTCCTTACATCTTTGAATGATCCATGCTCCATTCAAAAAATTCTTCATGGGATTGATTCATCAATATTTCAACTTAAGACTTGATTCTTTTTATTTTTCAATTCTTTCAGCTTGAGAAATACTGAGCTTGTTCTTCCCTCATGGATTTATAACTCCAGGTGTTTGCACATTTCATTATACTACTTGACTGTCTTCTTGAGTTGCCCTTTTAAATTTTCTGTTAATGTCTTTTAGCTCCTCATTTCTGTCATTTGCTTTAACTTCCTTATGCTCAAAAGCAAGTTTCAGAGTGTTTTTGACATCCATTTCATCTTTCCTCTCTTTTTAATGACCTTTTGCATTCTTCATGTATGAAGTTCTTAATGTTATCCCACAGCTCTTATAGTCCTCAGTCATTAGTGTCTAATGCATCAATTCTATTCTTGAGATGATCTCTAAATTCAGATTGGGTGTATTCAAGGTCATATTTTGGCTTTGGTGAACTTTTTTTACTTTTTTTCAGATTCAACCTGAACTTGCATATGAGCAATTTGCAATTTGTTTCTCAATTGGCCCCTGGCCTTATTTTGTTTGATGGTATTGACCTTCTTTGTTGTCTCTTCCCACAGCTGTAGTCAATTTTATTCCATCTAGGGAGGTCTATAAGGAGCTCTGGTAGCGTAGTGGTTACGAATCGAGCTGCGAACCTTAAGGTCAGCGGTTCGAAACTACCAGCTGCTCTGCGGGAGAAAGATGAGGCTTTCTACTCCTGTAAAGATTTACACCCTCGGAAACCCTGTACAGGGTCGCTATGGGTCGGAACCAACTCGATGGCACTTAACAACAACAACAACAGGGAGGTCTATGTGTATAGTGACCTTTCATATTATTGAAAAAAGCCAATTACAATGTATCAGTTGTTGGTCTTGACAAACTATCATGTTATTTCCAGAATCACTTCTATCACACTGGCCAAATTTTCCAAGTACTGATTTTTTCTCATTTGTTTCCAACTTTTCTATTCTAATCACCAGTAATTACAATGCATCTTGAGTGCATATTTGATCATTCAAGATGGAAGAAGTTGAAGAATTCTTCAGTTCCATCATTACTGGCTTAAGTGGTTTGTGCATCAGTATGGATAATCGTGGTAGTAACTTGTCTTTTTTGCAAGAGTATGAATATTATTCTATGTCAGAATTACACTACAAGATAGATGCTGAAATGTTCTTTTTGAAGATGAATGTGAAGCCTTTCTTTAATTTGTTGTTATGGCATAGTAAACTATATTATTTACAGTTTCAATGTGGCCAATACCAGTCAATTTCAGTTCATTAATGCCTAGGATGAGTCCTGGTGTGGTGCTATGGACTAATGCATTGGACTGCAAGGTTGGTTTCAACAACAAGGCTGACGGTTCAAGATCATCAGCTGCTCCTTGGAAATCCTAGACAGGGTCACTATGAGTCAAAATTGGCTCAATGACACTTAACAATAACAATGCCTAGGATGGAATTCTGGGTGGTGCTGTGGTTTAATGTGCTGGACTGCAAGGTCAGTTTGAACTGCAAGGCAGGCAGTTCAAGCTCACCAACCACTTCTTGGAAAACTTATACAGGGTCACTATGAACTGAAACTGACTCAAAGTCACTTAACAACAACAATGCCTAGAATGGAGTCCTAGCGTGATTTTGTAGGGTAAGCACAGGATTTCAAAGTCGGTTTGAACCTTGAGGAAGTTGATTCAAATTAACTAGTTACTCTTAGGAAACCCAATGCTGGGTTACTGTGAGTCAGAACTGAATTGATGGCACTTGACAACAACAAAAACAAAATTACAATGCCTAGGATATAAATCTTTATGTGCCCTTTATAATTTTTGATGGACTTTTAATTTTCTTAGTTTCATACTTCATACATTCCATGCTGCAATTTATTGATGTATGTTTACATCTGTTTCTTTCCATTTTTTACTTGCGCCACATCAGTATATGAACGTTCAAAAAGCATTGCTCTGTTCATGTCATTAATTTAGGTTAACTCTATTTTGAGGAGGCAGCTCTTCCCCAGTCCCATTTTAGTGTTTTCCAATATCTTCTGGCACTATATCTGACAATGCTCCACTTCTATTGATAGGGTTTTTAATGACAAACCATTTAGAAGTAGTCTCTCTCTCCCTCTTAGTATATCTTAGTCTGGAAGCCCCACTGAAACCTGTCCACTATGGGTGATCCTGCTGGTATATACAATATCAGTGGCATGGTTTTCAGCATCACATCAACATAGAAGCTACCAAAATATGACAAACTTACATAGGAGTACTTGTCTAAATTATGAGAGAATCTATGTGTTTGTTAAAGCCACCCACTTGTGGTAATTCTGTGATAGAAACAACAGAAAAATAATGAAGTAAAAGATTGTTGTTGTTAAGTGCCATCAAGTTGGTTCTGACCCATAGTGACCCTATATAAGGTTTCCAAGGAGCAGCTGGTGAGCTTGAGCCGCCGACCTTGCAGTTTAAACGGCTTTGCAGTCTGGCACATTAACCCACAGCATCACACCAGGACTCCAAGTAAAAGATAGTGTTGATTTATTTCACAAATATTTACTAAAAATCTTTCATAGAATGAGTCTAAATTCTAGATATAATATGGGTAACCAAATACACGTGAGTTTTACCATTATGGAATTTGCAGTCTGTAAGTGAGATAGACATAAAACAAACAATCTTTATGTAAAAATAAATGTAAGAAAATATGCAGCAAATTTAAAAAGAGCATTTTAGATGGATCACAATTTTGATAGATTGCCCAGGGAAAACATCGTGGACATGGCTTTAAGTTTAGTAGATGCTGGCTAAGCTAAACTAGAAGAAAAACATACCAAGAAGCAAGATAAGGATTCTTTGTTTTGTCTAAATAACTATGCTCTGACAACATTATGAAAGAGAAAAGGAGAAAAAGGAGAGAGCGAAAGAGACAGAGAAAGAGCAATAAAAGAGAGAAGGAATGAAAGAAGGGATAAAGGAAGGAAGGATGTAAAGGAAAGGGAAAAAGCCTTTAAACCATGTCTTTCACTAAATATTAGGTTAATTTTAAATTTAAGTATACAACCAAGATTATTGGATTGGAAATTTCTAGGAAAATGCCCTCAAAGTTCCTTCTTTTCCAAATTCTCTCATCCTTAATTCTCAAAGTGGAACAACTTATTTGTGACATAGTCCTCAAAATGTTGTTAGATATTTTTCCTGTTGTTGTTTTGTCATTTATGTAGTTACTTTTTATTTCATAGTTTTATGGCTATTGGAACTTAATCATTTTTGGGGGATATCTGATTATACTTGGTTCAATGTACCCACCAAACTACAAAACATACAAAAACAATTCACAGTGTAGCGTTACTAACTTTTTAACTTTTCACACTCCATCAAGCTTTTCTCCTCATTGTCCTCTTTTCATAATGATTTATTCTTGTCAGATTGTATTCCTTTCTCCCATTTTCAATATATATATTTCTCTTCACATTCAATATTGATACCATTGCAACACAGCACATTCATGAAGTCTGTGCTCTGGTCTCCAGTGATGCTTTCTAATTAATGAGGCAAATATTTTATTTAATAGTTAATGTACCAGAGCAATGGACAAGGCAATTTCACTGTACCTTTACTTCAAGGAATCTTTGAACTGAAAATTAATGGAACTGATGAAGCAACAAGAGGGAGGAAGAACACTCCAAGAAAAATAATGGAGAGCTTGACATTTGAGGCAGGGTGAAGTGGCATGTGCAAAGACTCAGAGAACAGAAGCATCATGATCTACTCAAGGAACTACTCTTTGTGTGGGCTACAGTGAAGCTTAGATACAGAGGAAAAATAAATAAAGGGATTTCAGCATTTGTGTTAGTTAGAAAAGAATTTAAGAGACAAGAAATGGGAAACTTGATAGATGTTTGTGGTGAACTTTTATATAATATCATTTGTCTCTCTAGCACTCATTCTTATCTTGCTTCACTGACAATTCTGGGTACATGGAACCCACCCCCCTCCTTCCCTCAGGTAGTTTAGAGTAAGAACTGAATATACCACCTTTTTCTAAGTCAGACTGCCTAATCTGTTCATTATATCTCTTTGACTACAGTGATTGCTTCAAAAATTGGCTTATTATTCAACTAGAGACAATGTCCTTAATTCCAGCATTTTGCCTAATTTCTAAAAAAGAAGACAATTCTCTTTAAAATTATAAACCTAACATGGAGAAAGTCTAGTAGAGAGTAAATCCAAAAGAAAGCAATACAGAATTTAAAGATGGAGAAAGAAGCATTAGGATATGAAGACATTGTTTGAACCCTTGGAAACTGTGACATTCAATGCCATAGAACTTTCATGCATTCCTTTTTGCATAACGTAATCTTGAGTTTAGTTTCTATCATTTCAATGAAAGCATTCTGAGTAATATAAAGTCTAAAGGAGGGAATACAATTCTTAACTTGAATCCAAAATATTAAACATGTTAGGGGATTCGCAGATTAGTTTCAAGGACATATAAGCGCTAGTTTTGGTCTTCATAAACTAAGATGAGAAATTTTCATTAAATCAAAAAATATATATTTTTAAAATTTTTTATGTAATAGGAAACCACTATCATTTATAAGTTTTCTCAATTTTTTTCTTTTTTACCTAGAATTTGTATTGCCTTCAGAGTAAATATATATACTATATCAAAAAGTCCATTGCTATCTCCAGATCATATTTAATAAGCTTTCTTTTTTTATAATTCTGCTTTGGGAAATGTTTGATCTCAACCCTTATGTTCTTCTACAATAGATGTTTCATTTTTAACACTACATTTTTTGCTTATTACCCAAATACTGTTCTGTCCTTCAAGTGATATTCTAGAATTTTAAACAATTTTGGCATCTTTCTAAAAGCCGTTAGAGATTTAAATCTCTGAAAGATTTCCTAGAACCTTCATAATGCCCTTTAAGTCTCCGAGGTTATTTGATATGCCATTTTTAATCATTTAATCAGCACCATTTTTTGTACTTTATTGATCTGATAAACTAACTTGTACAGAAACTGAGGTAATAACATAATAGAAATGAGAAGGGTTAGTGAGGCAAAAACTATATCTGCAGTTAATGGATATACTTAGGGAGATAAAAGGACTGCTTTGCTTTATTAGATACAGGATTTCTAGGCTAATTTAAATGAAATGCACCATAATTTCTATATATTTGCTATCTGTAGTCCAGTAACATCTATCATTTTATTTCCTTTAATTTCATACATAGTTTAGAATATATTTAAAAAGGATACTAATCTCTAATTATGTGGAGTTTTTTAGACATTTAGTAGAATCAGTAAGTATGAGGCAATGAGAATTAATTTAGCTGAAGGTATGCAGCAATGATGATGAGAGAAAAAGATATCTGCCATAAAGAAACTTTATCAAAAAAAAGATGCTTATTCTTGTTTCTTAAAGGGCAATTTTGGCAAATGGCCAAGTCAGCAAACTAAAATCAAGTTTTGAAAATGATAATGAATTGTTTATGGATGATGAAGGTGAATTTAGGGAGGTGGAGAATGTAAGGAGATGAAAACAGAAAATAGCAAATTGATTTAGGGACAAATCTTAATGACTAGTCCAGCACATCTTGAACCTTACAGTTATTGTGAGATCTTCACTTTGAATTTGGACAAGTAACTTACTTGGAGCCTCAGTTTTTCTAGCATGTGTACTTTAATGGCAACATTCAGATTTTTGTCTTCATAAAAAGTAATTGTAATATTAACATGTTGAATGATAAAACATACTGAAATAATTCAAATAATGAACTTAGAATAATTGACATAAAATGAGAGCTCAGAAAATATTAGAAAATACAATAATTATTATTACTGTGATTGTTAAGTGATGGAATATGATACATGGTACCTGGAATTAAGAAGGCTGAGAAGTTTAGATTATGAAAATCAGGGGAAAACTAGCATTTACATAAATCTAACTGGACAAGTTTAAGTGGAGGGATGTAGTTCTAGAGCAATTTATTAGTCCTAGAAAGATAATTATTTTGTCAGCGGAGTAGGAACTGCACAAGCGTGCTAGACCACTATGGATAAATTACTAAGGAGATTGAAAGAGATATTGTAGCTGTCTAGGATTATACCAGTGCCTGCACCTCAGTGTCTGTACTCCAGAGCTCAGGGCTGCGAGAAAGAGAAATTCTGTTCCAATGCTCTAATGGATAATGTGATTGAAGTTGAATTGGTACTTTGAATCTGGATCAAAACTGTCAAAATACTAACTGTTCAAATTTTCAGATAAGGCCACCAGTAAACCTAGGGTGGGAGCAAAAGCTGGCATAGGCATGGTGGTGGTGGTGGTGGCAGTGGCTGTGTGCCATGGAGTCTGTTCCGACTCATAGTGACCCTGTACAGGGTTTCCGAGGCTGTAAATCTTTATGGGAGCAGAAAGCCTCATCTTTCTTCTGCGGAACAGCTGGTAGTTTCGAACTGCTGACCTTGAGGTTCACAGCCCGATTCATAACCAATATAGGCATGGTAGTAAAGTTAAATAGTTTATGTACAACTTTTTGTGTAATTTGAGCTATTGTGAGTGTGCCACAGCTGCTATTTGTATTGTTGTTAAGTGATGTGGGGCCAATAATGACTCATAGCCACTCTGTATAGGATTTCTGAGGAGCAAGTTTAGAACTGTTGGCGTTGAAGTTAGCAATCCAGTTCTCATCCTACAACACCACAACAGGACTTAGAAATATTGCTTATACCTCTATATCACTCTTCCGGATTTTCTCGTTTTACCTAACTACACAGTTTTGTTTTCTTCTTGTGATTCCCACACTTTATCATCTACATTCACTTTTTGTTCCACATGTCAAAAGATTATCCTCCCTCTTATCCTGTTCATCTAATATTTATACTTCAAATTTTATCACAATCCAAGTGAACTCCAGATTAGGTTAAAATCTTTATCATAAAGTTTCATAACACACTTTATGTTACATAGCATATTTTATTTGTTTGGTGTCTCTCTTTCTAACCTAAACATCATAGGTAAAGCATTATTTTTTATTTAGTCACTGTTGATTCTCCAGCACCCAACACATGAAGGATTGATAATTCTATCCAGTATAATTATTCTATGCAGTATAATTATTATTAGCAAATATTATGTTTTTATTTCACATTATATATTACTCCAATTTATTTAAAATATTGAAAGAAGTTCCTTCTTATTCCACAATGCTACTCAAAAAAACTCCTATGGGAAATGGTCAATTCTAGTTCCTTGTAAAATGTTCTAGGTGCTGTTGAAGATTATTTAACAGATTACCTAATTTTATCTGCATGACCAACCCCTAATACAATCAATACTAACTTATACAATATTAATTAATAATATAGAATGTCAATTTTTAATTTAATATTTGTCAAGGTATGGATAGTTGTAACAAATCAATTATTAAGAAAGAACATAGATTGGATAGTACTACTGAAGAAATCAAATATATATGTTGTTAAGTGTCATCGAGTCGGTTCTGACCCATAGCGACCCTGTACAGGGTTTCTGAGGTTGTAAATCTTTACAGGAGTAGAAAGTCTCATCTTTCTCCTGCGGAACGGCTGGTAGTTTCGAACTGCTGACATTGCGGTTCGCAGCCCGATTCGTAACCACTACACTACCAGAGCTCACTATATATATATACATACCTAGAAAGAGAGTATTAACACACATATGCATATACATTGCAGACTACAGTGCTGTAATGTAAGCACTGGACTGCTAACCATAAGGTTCAAATAGACCTCACAGACCTGCACTTATACTACTGCAACATATAGATAGATAGATAGATAGATAGATAGATAGATAGATAGATAGATAGATAGTTGTTAAGTGCGTTGAGTCAGTTCCAACCCATAGTGTATAGGATTTCTGAGGAGCAACTGGTGTGTTTGAACCACTGACCTTGTGGTTCAAAATAACCTTCTAGTTTAGTACATTACCATGCAATGTCACATGTATTTGATCATCATTCTGCCAATAATAGTAATAATAATTATCATAATTATCTATTAATTCCTTGAAGATTTGGATAAATCTGCTCTTCTGCTTTCCATTCTCTCAATTGACCTACTCATTGTTTCTTACCATCTTGTTGAAAGTTTCCCTGTTTTGCTGTCCCTCCACTTGACCAAGCATGATATCCTGCTCCAGGGATAGTTCCTTCTGATAATATGTCCAAAATATGAGTGATGAAGCCTAGCCTTCTTGGTTACTAAGGAGCATTGTGGTTGTACTTCATGCAAAAGATTTGTTTGTTCTTCTAGCAGTACATGGGACCTTTTATATTTTCCTCCAACACCATAACTCAAATGCATCAATTATTCTACAGTATTCCTTATTCTCTCTTACACTTTCACATGCTTATGAGGCTGTTGAAAATATCATGGCTTGGGTCAGGCACACTTTATTTCTCAAACTAACATATTTGCCCTTCAACACTTTTCAGAGGTCTTGTGCAGCAGATTTGCTTTAAGCAATACGTCATTTGATTTCTTGACTGCTGTTTTCATGAATGTTGCTGGTGAATCCAAGAAAAATGAAGTTTTTGACAGCATCAATCTTTTTTTCCATTTATCATGATGTTATTTATTCCTCCAGTGATGAGAATTTTTGTTTTCTTTATATTGAAAACAATATAAATGTTATTTATTGCTCCAGTAATGAGGACTTTTGTTTTCTTTATATTGAAAATCTATACTAAAAATTGTGTTTTTTCATCTTCATCAGTAAGTACTTTAAGTCCTCTTTGCTTCCAGCAAGCAAGGTTTTATCATCTGCATATTGTAGGTTGTTAGTGAGTCTTCTCCAAATTTCTGATGCAAAATTCTTTTTCATATAATCCAGCTTCTCACATAATTTGGTCAGCATACAGATTGAATTGATATGATTAAAAAATACAGTCCTGGCAAATACCTTTCCTGATATTAAACTATTCAGTGTCCACTTGTTCTGTTCAAATGACTGCTTCTTGGCACAGGTTCTTCATATGCACAATTAAGTGCATATTTTTACTGTTACATGGACTCTTTTTTCTGCTATTTAATTTTATCTATTTTCCCATACCAACATTTTCAGATTTATGTACATATGACTTCAAATTGTCTGCTCTTATTCTTGTTCAATGTGCTACCCTCTGTGAATTGAAGGATTCACAGATATTGTTCACAACTTCTGTTGCAATTACCAATTTTCAGAACGAATTTTCTAGAGAAACAAAAACAGTGAAACATATATATGTATATTTATAAAGAGAAGTTTATCTCAAGGGAATGACTTTTTCTTTGTGTCTATTACATTGGGAGCAGGCCACACAGTAAAGCAAGCATCCTTTCTATAATTGTCTGTTCATAGCCAAACATCATAGAATTAACTATGCCTATTAGGTTTCATCATCATGGGAATAACCACATCTCAATTGCTAACTGACTAGGAATCCTGACCTAGTCAATCAAGTTGACAAAAATCCCTGTTACATTGAGGATATGACTGTCCTGGATTTGGTCATATGTCCAAACTAGACAAATTAGCTGTGACCAATGTCATGAACAATAAAAGTCATACCACTCTAAGATTCTTGACTTGGTAGATTGTCCAAGACAGAGTATGCAGTAGGATAGGGGGGAAAAATGATGCATAGCTCTAGTGTATTTTAACTCCATATTCTTTATTTAGGAGTCCTGGTGTAGCTCTGTGGGTTAATGTGCCAGATGGCAAAGTTGTTTGAACTGCAAGATTCACCAGCTGCTCCTTGGAAACCCTATACAGGGTTGCTATGGGTCAGAGCTGACTTGACAGCACTTATCAACAACAACATTCTTTATTCAAACATATATGTGCCTTGATTTCAATGTGTCCCTTAACAACTATGCATATACCGTTTTTTAAAATTGTATTCTACATGTCTGATGGTTCTCATCTCTGCATTAACAATTCTAACTATCCCTAGTTAGAATGCTGTTCCACAAAGCTATCTGTTTTCGTCCTTTTCATACAACTCCACCTGAAATAACCATTTATACTTTTAAAGTTCCTTAGAAGGTTGTGTCTAACTAATGAGAGCATTCACATCCTGACTTCACTAAAATTAATTTTATACATGTTTAATGAACACTACTAACTGGGAAATGAAATGAAGACAGTGGCTGTGTCCAATTTCCATTGTATCTACCCCAGTGTCTTCCAACACCCATACAGATATACATTTTTTTTTTTCTGAATGAAAAAAAAAATGTATTATGAGAAACACATCTTTATTGAAGTCTTCTTATATTCTGAGAATAAGAGCTGTTTGTTTGTTTTTTCTTTAATTCATCTGCATAGACAGCTTCTTTAAGTGTTCTGCTATCCTTGAAGCAATAACAAAGTCCAACCTCGCTTCTTAACATTTTGGGAGTCCTGGTATAGCACTGCAGGTTAGTGCACTGGACTGCAAGGTTTGTTTGAACTGCAAGGTCAGTGGTTCAAGTTCACCAGCCTTTCCTCAGAAATCCTATACAGGGTAGCTATGAATCAGAACCCACTCGATGGCACTTAACAACAACAACAAAGATTCAGTAAATAGATGTTTAGAATTTATCAGAGTGAAAGTTAAGAAAGGAAAAATTGTGTGATTATTGAGTGTCAGGATTGGAAGACTACCTCAAAGAATCAGTGTTGACTTTGTATCCAGTTATAAAATGTCAGCATTGTGTAGTAACCAATCTATTCATTGATATAGGAGGCTCAGTGCTGATGCTGATCTGACTAGTAACATATGAAAATCAGTAAAACGACAAATCAAATTATTAAAAACAACAGCAACAATAGCAGCAACAACTATATTTTAATTGAATTATGCTAGATATGTTGTCTTTTTCCTTTATATTTTTCATATGTTAAATTACTTTAGGAGTCTTAGTGTGGTCCTATAAAATAAGCACTGGACTCCTAACTCTAAGGCTAGAAGTTCAAATCTATCAGCTACTCTGTGGAAATCCTACACAGGGTCACTACGAGACAGGACCAACTTGACACTTAGCTAACAACAACAACAATTTAGTTTTTTAAAAAACAGAGGTAACAATTTCAGTTATTTGCTGTTATTGGCTGTTGGTGAGTCACCTGTAATTAGTGATAACACTATATACATTGTTATTTCTACCGTTTTCATGGGTTAAGATTTAGAAGTAGATTAGTTGGCCTTTCTTCATCCCCTATATATATATATATATATCAATCAAATATATCAATCATGTAATGCTGCACAGGAACTTTTTAAAGTGTTGAAGAGC
>NW_006408591.1:8052595-8053914 GCF_000296735.1 Chrysochloris asiatica | reverse complement strand
CAACTCGATGGCACCTGACAACAACAACAACAATGATGTATACAAGAGCCCTCTTTAAAAACAACAAAAAAGTCTCTTATGCAAATTTAAAATGGCAAAAAAGAAAAAAAAAAAAAAAACAGAACTTGAGCATAATAATGATTAATTAATCACTCACACAGGAGCAAAGCAACAATGACACATGATGTATGAGGATATACACATTTCTAATAGCATATTACAGCCAGAGGGTACAGTGGTTGTTGATCTGTGACTGCTTAGATAATGTTACCATTTCAAGCTCTCCAAATTTTACAAACAAAACTGTTATCCTCCTTCAGAGAGAGGAAATGTGTGACCTTCCACAGTACTTAATATCTCTATATTTTCTCATCTTGAAAATGATAATGTCATAATCAACATAACTCCCATGTGGGGCAACGGATATTTTTGCCATCATCTTTGACGATGCTTTATATAAAGCAGTGTGAGCTCTGCCAGGCACGGTATGGTGTAATGAGTATTTTATATTAGGAGTCATAGTGAGAGACTAGTTGGCTGACTTAGAGCACAATGCACACAGAACTTGGAATGTTGACCATAGTACTGTCTGAGCAGAAATTTTCAACTAATTCCATAAGCCCTACAATTTCAGAAGCCTTTTTTTATTTTCTTGTTTTTCCACAAAAGATTTTTTAATGGTGCAAATTTATATATAATTTCTTAAAATTTTTATATTTTACTTTAAGGTTAGTATTGCATTGCTGGTTAATGCTCTGGACTTCAAGGTCATTCTGAACTATAAGGTTGGCAATTCAAACTCACCAGCCACTCCTCAGAAACCCTATACAGGGTCGCCATGAGTTGGAACTGAATTAAAGGCACTTAACAACAACATATACTCCTCTAATATTGTTGTTGTTAGGTGCCACTGAGTCGGTACTGACCTATAGCGACCTTGTGCACAGCAGAACGAAACACTGCCAGATCCTGGGCCAACCTCACTACTGTCGCCACACTTAAGTCCATTGATGCTGCCACCTGGCTAACCCATCTCATTAGGGGTCTTCCTCTTTTTCTCTGACCCTCCATCTTACCAAACATGATGTCCTTCTCCAGTGACTGGTCCCTCCTGACAATATGTCCGAAGTATGAGGGATGAAGTTTGGCCATCCTGACTTCCAAGGAGCACTCTGGTTGCACTTCTTCCAACACAAATCTGTAGGTTCTTTTGGCAGCCCATGGTACTTTTAATATCCTCCTCCAACACCATAACTCAAAAGCATCAATTCTTCTACGGTCTTGCTTAGTCACTGTTCAGCTTTCGCATGCATATGAGG
>NW_006408591.1:8043516-8052495 GCF_000296735.1 Chrysochloris asiatica | reverse complement strand
CCATCTTGGCCTCCAAGGAGCACTTGGGCTGCACGTCTTCCAAAACGGATTTATTGGTTCTTTTGGCAGCCCATGGCACTTTCAATAATCTCCTCCAACACCGTAACTCATAATCATCAAATATTCTATGTTATTCCTTATTTAAAATGTTATTTATATTTTATATCAACAGCTGAGTTAGTGTCATTCCAATGTAAGGATAAATATTAGTTTCACATGCAGTGAACTTCTTGGGGACTGATTTGTAAATAATAATACAGTCTAAAAAATGTACTTATACTGAATCACTTATGACTCGTAGTGATACTGTGTAAGGTTTCTGAGGCTGTACGTATTTACGGGAGTAGAAAGCCTCATTTTTTGCCTGCAGACCAGCTGTTATGTTTGAATTACTGACCTTGGGATTAGAAGTCTAGTGCTTATCCTACAGTGACTCCAGGACTCCAATGATAAAGAGATCAAAACTTTTAATACCTACTTTTTTCTTTGTTATATCATCAACTTGATTTTAATTAGTTAAAATATTCTGTAAGTCATTACTATTTATTTCTCTATTTATGTCAAATATTTCATAAATTTAAACTATAAACTCAAGGTTTGACTTCTGACTTTTTTAGCCAGAAGAATCCATCCTATAAGAAGCACCTATATAATATGGTTTGTAAAAATCAGAAGACTTTTTAAAAACTGATTGTGTAGTTGGTCAGAAAGAATGAGAAATGGGAGAAATATTAAAAGGAATTCTGTAAGAAAGTATGTTGGATGACCTTTACTTTATCTAGTTTGTTGTTTTTAGGTGCTATTGAGTCAGTTCTAAAGCACAACACAACTACTCTAGTGTGTTTAGACTCCTGGTGTGGCCCTATAGGATCAGCACTGAACTGCAGATCAAAAGGTCAGCTGTACAAACCCACCAGTTCCTCCTTGAAACCCTATAAAGGGTCATGATGAGTCAGAATCTACTGGAAAGCATGTAACAGAAACAAGAGAATAGGAGAGTAGAACTGCTCCATTATTTTCTTTCAATAACAGCTTCCTCGTTTTGTTTTAGGATGTACCTTCCCTTACTTTCAAGGCTGATGTTTCAGATTTTACTAACCCTTCGCTGTGGGTGTAGAGGTAGGTACATGGCATAACCCATTACTGTCAAGTCAATTCTGACTTATAAAAATTTTAAAGGTGGTATAGTGGGTTATTCATTGAGCTATTAACCATAGGGCTTTTTGTTAAGTGTTCTTGTGTCGGTTCCGGTTCATAGGGTTTCTGCGGAGTAGCTGGTGGGTTTGAACTGCCAACTTTGTGGTTCACAGTCTAATTTTATCCTACAGTGCCACACACCAGGAGTCCAACCACATGGTAGGGAGTTCAAATCTACCAGGCTCTCTGTGGGAGAAAGATGAGGCTTTCTGCTCTGGTAGAGATTCACAACTTTGGAAATCCTATACTATGTCACTTTGAGTCAGTACCAACTTGATGCCATGCACTAACAAAGTAGGACACAGTAGAACTAATGGCTCCCTAGGATTTCTGAGACTGTAAATCTTTACAGGATACATGATATAGGTATATGCAAAAAGTCTCAGTGAGCAACAACCCTTGTATCTTACCACAAATCTAGAAAATCTACTGAGATGCCAGATAAGATTGTTTTATATATGTATTACTGTCATTCAGTGCTATTAAATCAATTCTGACTCATAGCGACCCTCTATGGAGTTTCTGAGGCTTTATATCCTTATGGAAGCCCTGGACCTTGTGGTTGGCAGTCCAGTGCTTATCATATGGAGCCAACACACTCCCATAGATACAATACCAGAATAAAATTAGAAAAAAAAAATTTCCAAATAAAGTCGACACAGTGGGAAAACAAAATAATTGGTCAGAAAGAGAAAGTCCTATAATACTGTATGCTCATCTGAATCTTATGTTTGAGGCTAAATCACCTTCTATGGACTTCATGAACAATTCATGAATTTGGTTTAGTTAAAAAATATTAATAACAGAATAATTATTTTTGTTGGAATTTTGTATATGCACAGTATTTACTACAGTGTAAGATATAGCACTTTGGGTTAATATGCTGGACTGAAATGTTGGGTTGAACCACAAGGTCAGTGGGTCAAGCTAGCTTACCAGCTGCTCCTTGGAAACCCTATACAGAGTCACTACGGGTTGAAACTGACTCAACAGCACTTAACAACAACAACAACAAAGAACAGTAAGTGCATAATACGTTTTGTTTGTGTAATATACATCTGGTCAATCTAAATCAATGGCGAAATCTCACTGATCCTACTTAGATGAAGATGGAGAGAGGCAACTATCATTACTTTCTACAGAATATTTCCCTAGCATTAGTCAGCAACTCTGGGAAACCAGATATGATTATAAAAAAAACAAGGAGCCATGATCCCATGAAACTTCACTGGCAGACATTTACTGAGAATGTGTTGTGCATTCTGTGCTTATCAGTGACCTCAGATACCATCTGTTACTCTAATTAAAACCAAACTCTCCTTTACAGTGTCCGGGCACAGGACTCTGGGAAACCAACAGCATATATATCATTAAAAATTAATAATAAAATATGTAAAATATGTTTATAAAATTTTATATCACACCAAAACCAGAAAATGCTTTGAAATAATATAATAACTTTGATTTTGTGATATTTACATCTAAACCAGGGGGCTGAACTCCTCCCCATTTGAGTTAATAGTATGGTGACCTTGAATGTTATTTTAAAAGGCTCAGCCAGTTGAATTTGCAATACTTCAGAAACACTGGCATGCAGGAAGCATGCAAATCTACCAGGATTTTTCTTGCATTCTTTTGCAATACATCTTTAATATAGAGAATTAGATTTCACAAATGGCATAAAAAAAAAATTGTACCTTTTAGAGTCTTATTATAGAGATGTTAACATATTAGCAATCTGTTAGCAGTCTGGACTGTCATGAGCAAGAACCTACGCACAATATGAGGCATTATTTATTTTTGGCAACATCAAGAAAGTACATTTATTTTAATAAACTGAGACATAAAAAAAGAAGCCTGAAATGTACCAAATGAATGTACTGACTGACAACAAAACATTGTTGACTCTTCAGGACAAAGCACAGACTGGGAGCCTGCAGTCTGTTTTAACTCTTAAGAAAATAGGCAAGTCATTCTCTTGTCACTCTAGGAAGAAGTCTTAATTACGATGTTAGACTTTCTTTCCTTTTAAAATCATTTTCCTTAAATGTTGATTTATTAATGCCATTATTTATAATAGACAAGGATTGTTTTCCAGAAAGATATTCTACTGGAAACATGTCACATTGTTTTATTTTTATTCTTTTTTAGCAATGTTGTTGGTAAGTGTCATCCAGTCGGTTCTGACTCATAGTGACCTTTGTATAGAGTTTTTGAGAAGTGTCTTGTAAGCTTGAATCGTGGACCTTGCTGTTCAAACTGAACTTGTAGTCCATCACATCAACCCGCAGTCCATCACTTCAACCCAAGGTATGAATCTGCATGTGTGAGCACAGGATTCAGGAAAGATATTAAGTAGGAAACCAGTTAGGTTTATAGCTTATTATCAAATTTGACATTGGACAGTTCCTGTACACTATACATGCCATGACTTTACTTTTTGCAGCTGATATTCAAAATAGAAGAGGTTCATAATTTTGGTATATATAATTCACATACTTGTATAACATTCTGGCTTTGAGTTGATTCCAAATCATAGCTGATTCCATACATAGACTTTATGTAGGGTTTCCAAGGCTATAGAATTTCACAGGAGCAAAAAGCATAGTCGTTTTCCTGCAGAGTGAATGGTGGTTTGGAACTGCTGACCTTGTGTTTAGCAGGCCAGCCTTAACGTAGTACACCACCCTGGCTTCTAATTACATGTATGGCTGTACCCTTTCTGCTTAATTTTTGAATATTGATATTTCTCTTGGACTAAGAAGAGGGAAATGACTGATTGTAAATCAATGGCTTTAAATCAGAAATTAGAATTGGAGTTTTCATGTGAAAGTGCAGGTTGTGTGTACGTTATAACTGCATAATAACTATATGTTTTGAATGAGTTTTTCAAATCTCAAATAAGATGGAATTTATGTGGGAGGATGACCATCCTCCCACAGGTGCAAAGCAATTTCAGGTACATTGTTTTGCTTGACAGAGAGTTGGAACTGTAATAAGAAGCAACATTAATACGACAATCTGCTGTATAATGAGAGAGTTACAGCTGCAGAGAATTCCTGTGATTGTTATGCAGGACAAGTAATTTCTATGTTTTCTTTTCACCTTTTAGCAGAAATAAATAAATACATAACCCTTCCCTTTTCTTCTGAAAAATTTAGTTTTTGAAATATTATTTAATTGTTTTTTGGTGAAAGTGTACACAGCAAACAAAAGGCCCCTTTGATAATTTCCACACAAATTGTTCAGTCATTAATGATATTTATCACAATTTGTCACCATTAACTTTAATTGTAGTCAGTTTATTTCCTTTCCAATATTCTAGTTTCCCTGTTCCGTTATTTTCTCATCCTTGCTTTAAATGAATCACTGGCCTGTTGTTCTTATATTGATGGTTTTTAAATAGGGTGTAAACTTATAGTTAATATCCTATATTTAGTATACCTTTCTGCTATTTCACTAAAAAGTAATCTCAGGAGATATTCTTGATTCTTTTGCTAAAGAGTATCTCAAATGAACGTTTTCAGGTTGTCTTATGTTTGCTATTATTGCAGTTTGCCTGGCTGTTTAAAAACAAAAAATTAAGAATTTGAGTACTACACCATAATTTTCTTCTATTCTATTCAGCACAAACTATTGTACCCTACTCATCATTTAGTTCTTCTATTCTCATGGTAGATGAAGTTGCAGTTTGTGTAGACTTGTTTGATTTTGAGCTTTTAATTTTCTCCTTACAGCTTTTTCCCTTGGTGAGCAGAAACAAAGAAAGTGTATTTTAGAGGGTCATTCACCAGCTTTTAAGACTCCACATGCTACAGTACTAGGGTACATTGTTGTTGTTAAGTGCCATAGAGTTGGTTCTGACTTATAGTAACCCTGCTTAGGGTTTCCAAGTAACAACTGGTGGGTTTGAACTGCTGACCTTGAAGTTCCAACCAACCTTTCAGTCCAGTGCTTATCCCACAGTGCCACACTGGGACTCCATAATAGGGTATAGACAATAATGTTTAGTGAATGCTATCTCAATTTACTGAGTTATCC
Organism: Chrysochloris asiatica; assembly: GCF_000296735.1. Classification (NCBI taxonomy): domain Eukaryota; kingdom Metazoa; phylum Chordata; class Mammalia; order Afrosoricida; family Chrysochloridae; genus Chrysochloris; species Chrysochloris asiatica. The sequence continues at coordinate 8,047,257 of NW_006408591.1, read as the reverse complement.
AACTGGATTATGATCCTAAGCATTCAAATACAGAAGTTCAATGTTGGAAGGTGTTTGGTTATGTCTGAGGAGCGTCTATATTTGTGTCTTCAATGAATATATATGTGCCTTATGATACTGGCAGCCTGGTATGGCACTACAGGTTTATGCTCTGGACTGCAAGATCGGTTTGAACTGCAAGGTCAATGGTTCAAGCTCACCAGTCACTCCTTGGAAACCCTATACAGGGTGACTATGAGTCCCAACCAACTTGACAGCACTTAACAACAACACACATATTTGTATTTGCATATATCTTGTGTGGGTTAATGCACTGGACTGCAAAGTCAGTTTGAACAGCAAAGTTGGTAGTTCAAGCTCACCAGCTGCTCCGCAAAAACATAAACATTCTATCTGTTCTTACCTATACACACCTGTATCTACCTATACACCAATTTGCTTCTACATGTCTATATGTTTTCAAATGCTCTTTTGGCTTTGGTTGTGCTGTTCTCACTACATCCACATTTGGACCACTTTTTTGATCACTATGTGGCTCTGTGGATTAATGTGCTAGACTATAAAGTTGGTTTGAACCATAGCGTTGGTGATTCAAGTTCATAAGATGCTCCTCAGAAACATTTTATAGGGTCTCTATGAGTCAGATCCTGCTTGACAGCACTTAACAACAACAATCTGTATGGTGTAAAGATTACTATCTCTAACCCCTTCCCATCCCTGATAATTATCAGTCAGCATTGCAGATACTGTTTGCCATGAAGTCAGTTCCAACTCAAAGTGGCCATGTATAGAGCATCTAAGAACAGCTGATGGGTTTGAACTGCCATCCTTGAGGTTAGTATTCTAGTTTATCCTACAGTGACACTGTCTCCATAGTTATCTGTTCTCATTTTCTTATAAAGAACCATACAATATTTATCTTTATATGCTTGATTTATTTCATTTAACATTTTCCCCTGTAGGTCCATTCATATCTTAATATGTTTCATGAACTCATCACTGTTCTTCATGATTGCAAAGTATTCTTTGCATGAATGTACCACAATTTGGTCATCCATACATTTATCAATGGAAATTACGATTAATTCAATTTATTTACTATTGTGAATAAAGCATGAAAGAACATAGGTGTGTTTGAGCCATCCTGTCATTAGTTTTTGGTCTATCAGAGATATACCTAGGAGTGGTATTACTGGATAATTTTGTTGATAAGTCCTGTTGAGTCGGTTCCAACTCATAGCAACCGTGTATAGGGTTTCTGATGAGCAGCTAGTGGTTTTGAATTGCTAACATTGAGTTTAGTAATATAGTACTAATCCTACAGTGCCACCACAGAACTCTTGCTGGATAAAAGAAGAGTTTTATTTCAAGATTTTGGGAAAAGCACTATAACATTTTCCATAGAGATTGTATACATCAATAATAGCTAATGGTCCCAATCTGCCCACATTCTTGCCAGTTTTTGTTGCCATTTGTTTTGTTGTTATTGTTGTTTTGGTTTTATCACTGTCATTTTAGCTACGGTAAGATAGTATCTCATTGGAGTTTTGATTTCCATGTCTCTAATGGCTAACGATTCTTTGTGTCTTTTCATATGTTTGTTGACTGCTTAGATACCCTATTTGATGAAGGTTCTGTTGGTTCCTTTGCCCATCTTCCGATTGAATTGCTTGTCTTTTTGTTGTTCAGTTGTTACTGTTTTCATCAGATTTTAGCAATTAAACCCTTAATGGATAAATAATTTCTGATGATTTTTCCCCAGTCTGTAGATTTTCTTTCTTAATGAAATCTTTTAATGAGTTTTAGATTTTAATATCTATGAAGACCTATTTATCTATAATTTGTCTTCTTATATCCATGTATTTGTTACAGTATTTGTTATTCTATTTTTATAAAAGATTAATTCTTATAGCTTTCTACCAATGCTGTCTTCCAGGAATTTTATGAATTAGGGTTTAACATTTAGACCTTTGATTCATTTTGAGCTCCTTTTTATGTATGATGTGAGGTATGGATCCTACTTCATTTTTCTGCAGATAAGTAATCCAGTTTTGCCAGTTCATTTATTGAAGAGTCTGTTTCTCTCCCATTGAATGCACTTTGACCCCTTGTTCACAACCAGCTGTTCTTAGATGGCTGGTTTTGATTCTACGTTCTTAATTCTATCCCACCAGGCCATCATTGAGACAATATCAGGCTTTTTTGATTAAAGTGGCTGCACAGAATGTTTTGCTACCAGGGAGTATGAGGCTTTCTGCTTTGTTCTTTTACTTCAATATTATTTTGGCTATTCTGACAGGAATTTTTTCTTTTCCATATGAAGTTGATTGTTAGTTTTTTTTTTTGTTTTGTTTTTTTTCTATTTAAGTAAATAATTTTGTTGAGATTTGTATCAGGATTGCATTGTATTACTTTAAGTGAAAATGACATTTTCAATATATTATGTCTTCCAATCTATGAGCATAGGATGTCTTTCCATCTTTGTAGGTCTCTTATAATAGTGTTTTATAATTTTCATTATGTAAGTATTTTATGTCACAGTTTAGGTTAATTACTAGGATTTTAATAAATGTTGAGGCATTTTAAATGATACTATATTCTTGATTTAGTATCAGAGTAGTCTTTGTTAGTGTATAGGAACCTAACTGCTTTTCTGTGTTGATCTTGTACCCTGCAATGTTGCTAAATTCTTCTATTAGTTCCATCAGTTTTATTGTGGATTCCTTAGGGTCTTTTGTATATAGGATCATTTCATCTGGAAATAAAGGTATTATAATTTCTTCCTTTCTTCTTTGGATACCTTTCACTTCTCTTTCTATTCTTATTCTTCTGGCTAGGCCTACCAATTCATTGATGAATAAGAGTGGTGATAATGGACATTCTTGTTTCATTCCATTTCTCAAACAGAAGGTTCCCATTCTTTCTCTTTTGAATCTAATATTGGCTATTGGTTTTGCATTTATGCCCCTAATTATGCTGATAAATTCCCTTTGTATTCTTATGCTGCTGAGAGAGCTCTGGTAGCGTAGTGGTTACAAATTGGGCTGCGAACCTTAAGGTCAGCGGTTCGAAACTACAAGCCGCTCCATGGGAGAAAGATGAGGCTTTCTACTCCCGTAAAGATTTACACCCTCGGAAACCCTGTACAGGGTCGCTATCGGTTGGAACTGACTTGACGGCACACTTAACAACAACATTCTTATGCTGCTGAGAGTGTATTATGAGAAGATAGTGTTGAAATTTATTGAATGACTTTCTGCATCAATTAACATAATCATATTTCCTTTATTTTATTTAGGTGATGGCTTACATTAACTGTCTTTCTAAAGATGCCCCACCCTTGTATTCCTGGCATGAAATCCCTCGGAATCATCATGATGTGTTTTTTAAATGTTGCTAAAATTCTGTTGACTAAAATTTTGTCAAAAGATTTTGTATCTGTGTTGCTAGGTATTTTGTTGTTGTTGTTGTTGTTGTTAGGTACATTCAAGTCAGTATAGAAACATAGACACCCTATGGACACAAGAATGGAATACTACCAAGGTCTGCACCAACCTCACAATCCTTGCTGCACTTGAGACTATTGAAGCTGTCTCAGTTCCAATCCACTTGTTGGAGGTTTTCCTCTTTTTCACTAACCTTCCACTTTAGTTAGCATGATGTCCTTCTCCAGGGACTGGTTCCTCCTGATAATATATCTGAAGTATGAGAGACAAAGTCTGGTCATTCTGGCTCCTAAGG
>NW_006408591.1:8040298-8042028 GCF_000296735.1 Chrysochloris asiatica | reverse complement strand
ATCAAATTGTAGTAATTTACACTTGTTTTCATTATCAATTTCTTTTTCTTTTTCTTTTTCTTTTTTTAATCTTCTGTTAGCGTTCTGACCATCTAGCCATTGAAGCTAGGTCAAATGGGTACTATCTGCAAGTATGGGAGTTCTTGTGCACCTCCACTCACTTCGTATCAGTTGGATGCTTCACTCTCAGCTGTAGCCCTCCATGGTTATGTTCTTGTCCATGGGCTCAGAAGTCCCCAGGTGTCACCATATTTTGAGCCAACCAAGTCTCACCAGGAGCACCAGGAGTCTGTAATTTGGTCAGACTCTGCCCACATCTTCATTGCGACTTTCCCCCAACTTCAACCACCAGTAGGTCAATATAGTCGCAAGCAAGCTTACATGCCTGCTCGTGTACTCTCTTGGAATTTCAGTCTTGGAAGGGTTTTTTTTTTCTGAAGGGACTTGATTGCTTGCCTAGATGGCTCCCTGGTGGAGAACTTGCTTGTTCTTGTGGTAGCCAATCAGACTGCCATTTTTGTTTTTGCTTTTTCATGGTGGACTTATTTTCAAGAAGTATCTTCCCTTTCTCTAGCTGCTCAAAGCTGATCTTGTTATTTTAAGGTGGCCATTTCCCACATCAAGAGGTTCTTGATGGAGATCATGATTCCAACTAAGGTCTAATACATCACAAAAGATTCACAATAAGCCTCTTTCACTGATCAAGTTCTAGCATCCCTTTTAGGTATTCCAATCACTTATAGGCTGAAGATGGACTTACAAGCTTTCTATAATCATGTTTCTGGATATTCCTTTCTGTCCCTCTCAAGTGTCTATTTTATAATAGTAGGCAAGGGAACCCAGTGTTCATAAGACAGTGAATCACCTTAACATTATTTCCCCTCTTTTACCCATTCAGACTATGTCTCGATCCCTGTATCACAGAGCCCTGTTATTCCAAGGTTGAGAATGCCTCACTATTTACGTCTATTCCATTTAGTCCATGCAAACCTGCATAAGTGTTCTCCTATTTACCTTGTTCTGCCATCCTCTTCCCCTTTCTTGAGTACTGCTTACCCCAACACCCGAACTATGATGTGTCTGTCCCCTACCCTGTGCTCTACCATACCCTCCTCTCCTTACCCCCTCTAGTAACCAAAATAAATATATTTTTTCCCCTTTTAGTGTGGTTATCTTTTCTTAAGTTTTTACAACAATGGTCTTATGCAATATTATCTTTTTGAGACTAATTTCACTCAACATAATGTCTGTAAGGTTCATTGATATTATGTGGTGACTTCCAGCTTCTTTGTTAGTTTTCAAGATAGCATAATATTCCATTGTGTGAATCTACCAAAATTTGTTTATCCATTCTTCCATTGATGGGCACTTAGGCTGTCTCCAACTTTTTGCTTTTGTGATTAGTGCTGCTATGAACATTGGTGTGCATGCATCTACTCGTATTATGGCTCATATTTCTTGTGGATATATATCAAGTAGAGGAATTGCTACATCATAAAGTATGTCTATTTCCAGCTTTCTAAGAAAGCACATTCTGTTTTCCGTGGTGGATAGATCATTTCGCAATCCCACCAGCAATGTATTAGGGTCCCAATCTCTCCCTATCCTCACCACTATTTATAGTCTTTTGCTTTTTGAATTTCACTGTTATTGTTGGTGTGAGATGATATCTCATTGTTGTTTGGATTTGCATCTCTCTAGAGTCTTAGTGTAGTCTGTGGGTTAATGTG
>NW_006408591.1:8017174-8018514 GCF_000296735.1 Chrysochloris asiatica | reverse complement strand
GCTGTACAGAGTTTCCGAGGCTGTAAATCTTTACAGGAGCAGAAAGCCTCATCTTTCTCCCACAGAACAGATGGTAGTTTTGAACTGCTGACCCTGAAGTTAGCAGTCCGATTTGTAACCACTCTATCAGAGCTCCTTTTTACATAGTGTAGGTGCCTATAAGTTAAAATTCAGAGTGCAGACCCTAGGAGAAAGCTTTCTTTCCTTGACAGATCTGGGGAAAGGTCCTGATCTCCTTTATGCAGCTGTAGTACCAGCATTCCTTAGAGCTCTCCATGAGTCGTGGTATCTACATTCCCCTAGATCTAGAAGATTCACAGTGCAAGGACCACAGTCCAAATAATGCAATCCATTTTTAGTATTTCTTTTCTGGGGATATCAGTCCATATATTTGCTTACTTCTCTCTCCTTTTGTATCTCAAAAGAGATAGACTCAAGGTTTATACTGTAGATTGCTTCCAGTCTTACATATCATAGAAATGAGCATTCACAACACAAAGTATAATTACATAAGATCAGGACTAATTACATCAGTTTACATCATGGGGGTCATTGTACTAAATTAAACCTCATCACGTAGGATTACTAAACCTTACTATCAAATCACTAAAAATCCAGACCTAGCCAAGTTGACACAAAACTTTAACTATCACATTTGGAAAAATGAAGGATCATTGAACCAGAGGAAGTCCCACAATAAAATGTATTGACACAGTGGCTACATCAACAGCCTCAAGAATAAGTGAGGCTGGCACAGAACCAAGTAGTGTTTTGTTCTTTTATGCCAAAAGTTGCTATGAGTCAGAACCAACTCAACAACGCTTACCAACAACAATTTATTATAGACGCAGATTGTCAAGTATTGTTTTTCTTTTCTTTAGTGCCATTGGTTGTGTTTAACCTTCCAGCGTTTTAGTTAGTAGTGGAGTTCAAGCCCATCCAAGGACCTTAATGTAATCACAATAATAATAATAATAAAAACAAGAAGATATTAACAATGCACTTTAGTAAACATTATAGATTTGGAGACCCTATGGGGAAATTGTACTCTATCTTGTGGGTCACTATATTTTGGGAATCAATAATAAGTTGTGCCTAGGTGGCATAGAAGCTGGTCAATTTTCTTCTAGTAGGTGACTCTGCATGATATGCATTCATTGTAATTCCATATCTGCTGATTTAATTTATAAAGGTCATAATGTTTCAATGCATGAATTTTGAAATATGCCAGACTTAGTTCTATTTCTGAATCTTTTATACACTCTGTTTATTTATTTGGAAAATCAGGATACTAATTCTTTCACCATACTTATTCAACCTGTATGTTGAACAAATAATAC
>NW_006408591.1:8013640-8016227 GCF_000296735.1 Chrysochloris asiatica | reverse complement strand
GATTTTATGACATAGAATATATTCATTAAAAATATTTAGGCATTTGCCATCCAGAAAGTATAACAACAAATGACAACTTTTATTACTACAATATTAATTATAAAATATTTGTAATTTGAGAGAGACAGCTTGTGGTGTTTGTTACATTGATTTTCCCATATAACTACAGTAAGAGGTGCCGTATTTACTTACAGTTTCTAAAATTGGCTTCTATTACATTCCACTCCAATATAGTTTTGCAGAGCATTCTACATGTTACAGAAAGATGTGCTAATTTTAGCTGTCACAGCTGGATATTTATTAAATGTAAGCATTTCATCAGCAACAGCAAAAATTTCAAAACATGAGCACTCTCTTTTATAATTAGGCATGTAAATTACAAGATAATAATTCATAGATAAGCAGATACATGTGTTTGGTTCTGCCATCATCAAATGAAGCATAATGAAAATTATTAAAACTATGTTAGGTATATAAAACAATTATGAGGACTAGATTACATGTAATAAACTATTTAAAAACAGGAAACTATAAGATGGACAGTTAGGAACCAAATACTACTTGTGTGATTGAGAAAACATTAAATGTAGCTAAATAATAGTGTATACAATTTAAATATAGACTAATTCTTGTATATCATTTTAATTGCCATACTTTCATGTAACCAATCAATTAATTACTCAATATCTTTCATTAAATTGATTTGCCAGTTTATTAAATGAATATATTTTAAAAGGAAGCACTCTGTCAAAAATAAGAACAGGACGACAGTAATATTTGCTCTTAACAGAAAACATATTTTGTGTAAATATAATAAATTTAGAAACAGTCTTGTCAAATCATAGGTATAAATATAGTTCCTGAAGGTTTAGTCACCAGACTCTACTTTCTATGTCGGAAAATAAGATATTGAAAAGGAAGAAAACAGTGAAAATACACAATTTCTCATAATTTAATACAATGCTATTTACTACCATATCCAAGTACTGTGAAAAATCATATGGTTTATTATTGGTGCTTAAAAAGAAAGTGTTGTTGTTGTTGTTAGGTGTCATCAATTGAGTAATGACTCATAACGACCCTATGCGCAACAGAACGAAACGCTGCCCAATCCTGGGCCAACCTCACCATTGTTGCTATTTCTGAGCCCATCGCTGGTGCCACTGTGCCAATCCATCTTTTTGGGGGCCTTCTTTTTTTTCTCCAACCCCCCACTTTTCCAAAACTGATATCCTTCTACAGTGACTGGTTCCTCCTAATAATATGTTTGAAGTATGAGAGACAAAGTCTGGTCATCCTGGCTTCCAAGAAGCATGCTGGCTGTACTTCTTCCAACAAGATGTGCTTGTTCTTTTGGTAGTCCATGGTACTATCAATATTCTCCTCCAGCACAATAACTCAATTGCATCAATTCTTCTATGGTATTCCTTATTCACTGTCCAACTTCTGCATGTATATGAGCTTATTGGGAATACTATGGCTTGAGTCAGGCTCACCTTAGTCCTCAAACTGTCATCTTTACTCTTCACTACTTTAAAGAGGTCTTGTGCAGTAGATTTGCCTAATGTAACACGTTGTTTGATTTCTTGACTGCTGTTTCCATGCGTATTGATGGTTGATCTGAGCAAAATGAGGTCTTTGACAACTTCAATCACTTGATCCACTGATATGGATGTTGTTTATTTGTCCAGTGGTGAGGAATTTTGCTTTCTTTACATTGAGATGCAACCTATACCAAAACCTGTGGACTTAGATCTTCATCAGTAAATATTTATTTTAAGAGAAAGTAGTAAAAGAGAAACAGAAAAACAAGTCATATAAGACTATCATTTTATTTAATTGGCATGTGGCACAATTCTGTATTTCAGCTCTTTAAAATCTCCATTCTCCTCTATGACATGTAATTTACACATACATGTTTTTATAAGATCATTGTAGTATGACACTACTATTTTTACCTGATACAGTGGCAAATTGGTTTCATCAATAAGCTGAAGCATAGTAATTGTGAGGCTGGTGTTAGACCAGGCAGTATTTCATTCTGTTGTGCACAGAGCTGGTATGAATCAGAACTGGCTTAATGGCACCTAACAACAATAGCAATACCTGATTTAATGCTCTAGCATTTTAAGCTAATTAAGTTACAAATATTTATTCAGTGCCTACCAAGTGTCATGGGCATTTTTATTTACCATAGTAAGAAAACAGTCACACACACACACACACATACATACACATAATTCCTGATTTCAAGAGGAGAAAAAACAAGAAGTAAAAATGAAATAAATATTTAGAGATTAATGTATTTATTCTGTATCCCTATAACAACTTCTAATTCAATTGCAAATATTTCTGTTGATCTCCCTTATTGTTTCATTAGGATAAGATTTAATCTTATTTATATTTGTGTTCTTCATCCACAAAGACAGCAATATTACAGCTCTCTGTTTCTTTCTTATTTATTCATGTTCCCCACTGACTCTTCTCTTCTACCACTCTCTTCATTTTTTTAGGATCCTAATAGGAGCTCTGGTAGCGTAGTGGTTAAGAATCGGGCTGTGAACCTTAAGGTCAGCGGTTCGAAACT
>NW_006408591.1:8012349-8013240 GCF_000296735.1 Chrysochloris asiatica | reverse complement strand
AAGATTTCCACCCTCGGAAACCCTGTACAGGGTCGCTAGAGTCGGAACCGACTCCTTGGCACTTAACAACAACAACTATGATTACATTAAGTTCCCTTGGTGGCACTAATGTCAGATCATCTTACATAAAATACATATTATATTACATATATGTGCTTATTTATTAATTAAATGTAAATAAAATGCTTAGAATTTTTAATTTAGTGAGCAGGTATTAATCAAATCAAATTAATGAACTGATCCCTTCTATTTAAAATCTTATGGTCATTTGTGTATTAAAAGTGATGATAAAATATCTTTTAAAATTATTAAATAATTTAAATAATTTATTAATAACAAATTATTTTAAAATAACAAATTATTAAATGAACTTCAGTTCTAGGAAGGATGACCACTTATCTCTGATACGAAGGAGAACATGTATTTGTTCTCTCTCTCCACTACACCGTCTCTACCATAATATCTGCTTTTGCTGCTTTTCTCATAGGAATCTCAAGTTCCACTCATGCTTTCCTTCTTGATAGTCCTGGGATCATCTGCTCACATTTCTGAGATTACTCCTTTTAAACCAAGGTGGATAGCAAAACTAACTAATCTCCACCTTGGAGAGTCTTATAAGCCTTATTTGCATGGTCCCACCCAATCACTTGGTGGGTACTAGGAAAATATTGATTGGATAGAAAAGTCATATCAAGAATATTCATGGCACCACACTCAGTCTAAGGTCCCTTACCCTAGAGCATTTTCTGTTATTTTCAATCATATTTCTGTTTATTCACGTTTGTACATCCATTGCCTCTGAGTTGGTCCTGACTAATAGTCAACTTGTAGAACAGACTGAAACTATCCTGTAGTGTCTCCAAGGCTGTAATATTGACAGTGGAGTGCTGG
>NW_006408591.1:8010336-8010793 GCF_000296735.1 Chrysochloris asiatica | reverse complement strand
GCCTATAATAAATAATGATTGGGCAATGTGTGTGTGTATGTGCTTAAGTAACCTCTACCTAGCACAGTGTTTGCCATATAGTTTCCATTCCTAAATTATTTTTTTAAGGAATTGCATAGATGAATGGATGGATAGTGACTGTACCACACTCAGCCACATTCAGACCTATTATTTTTCATGGTGTACTTGGAATATATTTCAAATGAGAAAAAAGCATTTCACACTTCCATTGATAATCAAGATATGTGAAATACGATTCCAAGAAAAATTGGAAATTATCAAAAATGAAATTGAATACATATTGAAAGTCTAGGCATTAGTGAATTAAATGGACTGGAATTGACCATTTTGAATTGAACAGTCATTTTGTTTATTATGCTGGGAATGATAAATTCAAGAGAAATGATGTCACATTCATCATCAAAAAGAACATTTCAAGATCTATCTTGAAGTATTA
>NW_006408591.1:8000624-8002441 GCF_000296735.1 Chrysochloris asiatica | reverse complement strand
CTCTGAGTTGGTCCTGACTAATAGTCAACTTGTAGAACAGACTGAAACTATCCTGTAGTGTCTCCAAGGCTGTAATATTGACAGTGGAGTGCTGGTATGGCACTATAGGATAAGCAATAGACTGAAATGTTGGTTTGAACCACAGGATTTCTGTTCAAATCCAGCAGTCATTGGAAATCCTTACACCATAGCTATGAGTTGGACTGACTCACCAGCACTTAACAACAACAGCAACAACAGTATTCAGAGGAGTCATGGTGGCTAGTGAATACTAGTGTGGGTCTGCTAACTAAAAGGTGGGTGGTTCAAACCTACAAGCTGTTCTGTGGATGAAAGATGAGTCTACTTCTCTTGTAAAGATTTAAAGTCTTGCAAAAATTATGGAAAAGTTCTATTCTCTCCTATAGGGTTACTATGAGTTGGAATTCAGTCAAAAATATTGTGTTTTTGGTTGCAGTCTTTACAGAAACAGACTGCCACATCTTTCTGCAAGAGCAGCTGAACCAGCAATCTTTCAATTAGCAGCTTAGCACTTAGCCACCATACAATCAGGGTTCCTTTCTTTTCTGGACAGTCTTTCATTTCTATATAAGTAGTTGGTTTTCTGCTACAATTGAACTTTGTTCATTTAATTGATACATTAATGTATACATTTGCCAATTATTTACTGACATTTGTTGCTGTTGTTGAGTACCACTGAGTTGGCTCTGACCTTTAACAACACTGTATAAGGTTTCTAAGGAGCTGATGGTGGGTTTGAACTGCTAACAGCACTTTAAAATCTTAACAAAAAATTGGAAAAGGAAAACCAAATAGACTCAATCTTATATGCCAATATCATTTGACTGATTACATGCTGTAGTTGGAGAAGATATGTGAGGCAGTTTCAGGCTCTGTGGGGAAGGTTAGTGGAATGAACTGTATCTGTCATGCAACTCAGCTTTATCAACCTTCTTTCAGTTCCTCTAATGAATAAAGATCTTTCTCCATTGGATCCTTAATATGATATGCTGTCTTCTCAAGTAAGGGATGTTGTTGTTGTTGTTAGGTGCCATCGAGTTGGTACTGACTCACAGTGACCCTATGCACAACAGAACAAAACACTGCCCAGTCCTGGGCCAACCTCACATTTGTTGCCACGCTTCAGCCCATTGATGCTGCCACTTGGCCAATCCATCTCGTCGGGGGTCTCCCTTTTTTTCTTTGACCCTTCACCTTACCAAACATGATATCCTTCTCCAGCAACTGGTCCCTCCTGGCAATATGTCCAAAGTATGAGTGACAAAGTTTGGCCATCCTGGCCTCCAAGAAGCACTCTGTTTGCACTTCTTCCAACACAGATCTGTTGGGTTTTTTGGCAGCCCATGGCACTTTCAATATTCTACTCCAACATCATAACTCAAAAAGTATCAACTCTTCTATGGTCTTCCTTTTTCAATGTCCAACTTTTGCATGCATATGAGGTTATATAAAACATGAGTAATGGATACTATCATCCAAATTCTTTGCTTTTCTGTCATATCCTCCATCTTAATATGTGATTTAGATATTGTACTCTCTGATCTAAATTGTACCTCCTTACTTACCTTCCTCTTGTCCCTGTCATTATTCTACCTCAGTCACTATGTAGTATTGTTTTTGTTAAGTTCTGTTAAATAAGTTTCAAATCATAGTGATCGCATAGGGATTCTAAGGAGTGACTTGTGGGTTTCAACTGCTAATTTTGTGGTTAACAGTCCAGTGCTTATCCTACAGCATCATACCAGAAATCTTACAATAAAACGCCTATAATAAATAATGATTGGGCAATGTGTGTG
>NW_006408591.1:7985204-7986457 GCF_000296735.1 Chrysochloris asiatica | reverse complement strand
TATGTCTGAGGTTCTGTCAGGAGTCAGTCTGTGGCAACTCTGATCCTTCCTCTCTTGGTCTCACCCAAGATGGTGGCTCTGGCTCCAGGGGCCTCTGAGCCCAGCAAATTTGAAAGCCCACGATTTCTTGCTTACACTAAAAATTCCACTGTCTATAAGCCTTCAAACTTTATAAATACTCCTGTATATATGGTTCAGATTGCTGGAACTGTCTCTTGAACCTGCTTCATTTGGTATTCTGTGTTATTGCTGCTGGAGAAGCTCAGAGCTCTTCTGCCCTATCTACCATCAAGCCCTGCCTCCTTCATTAGGTTTTCAGTGACTAATTTTTCCAAAATAGATATCCAGGCTTTTTTTCTGAAATGTCTATGAATAAACTTGTATGGCCAACATTTCTATTAGCAACCAAGAATGTTAACATCCTCCAGTTCACCATTCCCAGTAAACTGTTTTATTTAGTTAATCTATTTTATCAGTGAATATATTTGCATTTGAGACTAATTATATTATAGATTTAGGAAATCTCTTTGACATATTTTCAGTTTTCCTTTATATTGAGTGAGTTATATTGAAAGGTAACAAAATGTAAGTGAAAAGAAGTGTTCTTCCTTTCTCTAGTTAAACTACATCAAATGTTATTACCAGATCTTTAACATGTTCTATTGCAAAAAAATTGCAATTAATGTAAAAATAAAGTAATAAAATTACTTTTGATCATAAAAAGAAAAAATTGCATATGATTTCTTAACATTGATAATTGTCTGATTAAAATATAATAATATGCAATTCAGAAGAAGAAAAAATTGTACAATTAATCGTCATCTAAACCTATAGATGAGTTTCATTTTATACTGATATTCACATTTCGAAGGACTTTAGTTGATTCCCTGTAACTTGAACCAAGTTAAGAAACAGAACAAAAGGCATGTAGTTAATTCTAGATAAATTAAATTTATTTATTTGTATTTTTAATCACATAGGCTTTTGGGATCAGGGAGTAGGAGAAAGATTCTGCAGTTTTTAAAGGTACATGTGTTGGTTGCCTGTGATTATATTAGGTTCTGAGCAGGAAAGGATTTGTATGCAATCTTAACTGATGATTCAATTATTTAATGAGGACAAGTTGTAATCATAACAAATGTGTGAATATATATCCAGTGTTTTGTAGATTTAAGTGGTGGTTATGTACAGCGGTGTTGAGTGACACTGTATAGGGTTTCCTAGGCTCTAAATCTTTTAAAGGAGCAGAAAGT
>NW_006408591.1:7981927-7983029 GCF_000296735.1 Chrysochloris asiatica | reverse complement strand
CTCCTCAGAAACCCTATACAGAGTCCCTATGAGTTGGAACTAATTTGATGGCAGCTAGTAACAGACAGAACTGTTCTTACTGTTGTTAGATGTCATTCAGTCAATATTGACTCATGGCAACTATATGCACAACAGAAGAAACTCTGCCTGGTCCTATGCCCACCTCACATGTTGCTATATTTTGCCCATGGCTGCTGCCACTGTGCCAACCCATCCTATTGGGGGTCTTTTTATTTTTCTCCAACCCTCCATTTTATGAAACATAATATCTTTCTCTAGGGTCTGGTGGTTTCGAACAGTATGTCTGAAATATGAGAGAAAAGTATGGCCATCCTGGCTTCCAGGGAACATTCCAGCTGTACTTCTTCCAACCCAGATTAAATTGTTCTTTTGGCAGTCTGTGGTACTTTTAGTATCCTCTGTCCTACTTTTTTTTAAAATAAAAAATCCAAAAATAATTTAGTCAGTGAGCCCTCAAATGTTCTTTGAAAAGATGACAGAAGCATATGATATAAAACCAAGCTCCCTCCAAATGCTAGAACTATAGGCTAGTTTAATCTCCAGCATTCAATTTAGTCAGACAAAGTAAACATACCAAAATAGGGTCTTCAACATGTTTGTCAATATAACTTGATTCTTCCTGCTTATAGATAAAGTATTATTGAAGGAAGAAGTCCAATGTGCATTGCAGGAATTGGAAAAGAACAAGGCACCAGAAATTAATGGAATACAAATTGATATCTTTAAACAAAGTGAGATGGCACTGGAGGCACTCACTCTCTATGCCAAGAAATTTGTAAGACAGGTACTTGGCCAACTGATTCAAAGAGGCCCACATTTGTGCCCATACCAAAGAAAGATGAGCTAACAGAATGCAGAAATCATCCGACTAGCTTTGATATCCCATGCGAGTAAGTTTTAGTAAAGGTAGTAAACACAGAAACAGCTGCAAACACACATTGACAGAAAAGTTTCAGAAGTTCAAGCCAGATTCAGAAGAGGATATGGAATCAGGGATATCATTGCTGATATCTGATGGATCTTGGCTGAAAGCAGAAAGTATCAGAAAGATTTTTACCTGTGCTTTATTGACTATGCAAAG
>NW_006408591.1:7980553-7981662 GCF_000296735.1 Chrysochloris asiatica | reverse complement strand
TTCAACCTTTTTGCTGAGCAAATAATCTGAGAAGCTGGATTATATGAAGAAAAATGTGCTATTAGGATTGGAGGAAGACTCATTAACACCCTGCAATATGCAAATGATACAACCTTGCTTTATGAAAATGACAAGGACTTAAAATACTTACTGATGAAGATCAAAGACCTTCGGTATGGATTGTGCCTCAATGTAAAGAAAACAAAATTCCTCACCACTGGACCAATAAATAACATTCTTATCAATGGAGAGAAAAGATGAAGTTGTCAAAAACTTCATTTTTCTTGGATCAACCATCAACACTCATGGAAGCAGCAGTCAAGAAATCAAACGATGTATTGCATTTGGCAAATCTGATGCAAAATACCTTTTTGAAGTGCTAAAGAGGACTAAGGTGCTCCTGACCCAAGCCATGGTATTTGCAATAACCTTATATGCATGTTAAAACTGGAAAGTGAATGAGGAAGATCATAGAAGAATTGATGCATTTGAGGTATGGTGTTGGAGGAGACTACTTAATGTGCCATGGGCTGACAAAAGGACCAACATATCTGTGTTGGAATAAGTGCAGCCAGAGTGCTCCTTGGAGGCCAGGATGACCAGACTTGTCTCTCATACTTTGGACATATTCTCAGGAATGACCAGTCACTGGAGAGGGATATCATGTTTGGTAAGGTGGGGCATCAGGGGAAAATAGGAGGTCCCCCAGTGAGATGGATTGGCAAATGGCAGCAGCATCAGGCACAAGCGTGGAAAAAATTTTGAGTTTAGCCCTGGAATGGGCAGTGTTTTGCTCTGTTGTTCATAGGTCATGATGAGTTGGGACTAACTCAATGGCACTTAACAACAATGAAAACAACCTGTTAAATAATACTACAAACAGAACTTTGCAAGCAATACACTGTGATTTAATGCCTCCACCAAAGAGATGATACTAAATAATTAATGTACAATTATATGGAAGATTAACATTTAATACAAACATGGTTAGGGTTCATTAAAACACAAGTTGGAATAAGCATTAGAATGTTAAATGCAAGGTCAGCAATTCAAAACTACCATTTTTTCCTCAAAAGAAATATGATGCTTTCTCCTCCAGGAAAGATTTA
>NW_006408591.1:7977069-7978742 GCF_000296735.1 Chrysochloris asiatica | reverse complement strand
TAGGGTTTCCAAGCAGCAGCTGGTATTGTTGAACGACTGACCTTGTGGCTCAAGTCGGGTGCTCATCCTCCATTGCCACATTAGGAATCTATCATTTTACTAACATTTCTTAAATGCTTTTTTAGTTAAACATTGTACTGCATTGTATGCATTATCTATATATATCTCAATTTGGTATGCGATATTAGGTGACATATCTATAGATAAATAAGTTTAAATAACTTACCCACATTAAGTAGGCAAGGGAGACAGGATTTTGTTTCAGTTCTGTTCAATTACAAAATTTATAGAGGAACACTACAACAATACTATACTTATATTGGAAAATATAGTTTAATATATACAGAAACACACATAAGTATAGATTATTGAGCATATATAAAATGAGCATTTTATTTGCATATATATGTCTGTGGCAGTTTTCTACTGTTTATAAACAAACAGAGTTGCAGAACCAAATTTATAATCTTCTATTCATCCTTTATTGCATCTTCCTAAAACTCCATTTCAATTATTTTTATAACCTTTTACCAGTCATTTAATTTAATATTCTTAATCTTTTTTACTTATTCCACCTCGCTCACTCCTTAAATCAACCCTATGGATTGTTTCTTTATGAAGTTCATCCTAGTTTCTTACTTTTTCTCACTTTCACACAGTAGCTTACTCAATTGATCCTAGCAAAGGTATTAACTGATGGGCTTAATTTATCACTGTTCTTAAGGATATTTGCATACAAATAAAGGATCTTTCAAAGCTAAAAAGTATATATCAAGACCTAAATGTATACTCCCCCCCGAACATGTTTTCAGCAGAGTTTTTGCTGAGCTCAGAACATTTCAACTGTTACACTATTGTCCATCATGATAATATATTTTTCCCTGTGTTTCATATTGATGTCAAATTTCTGTGTCAAAGAAAGATCTTTCTGATAGACAATTTTCAAAAGGCATGTTCTTTACTATGTTGTTGTTGTTGTTAAGTTTCATCCATTTGATTCTGAGTCATCGCCATCTGTACATGATTTCCCAGTAGAGGCTGGTGAGTTTGAACTGCCAACCTCGTGGTTCAAACTGACTGGTCCAGTGCTTTATTACACCACACCACACCAGGATTCCTTACTGTGTTAGCCCTTGTTTCCTGAGTGCAATTGACAGTCAGTTCCGGGACAATGGTTATTTAAGACTTAATAAATTGATATTAAGTCTTATTCCAATTATATATTCCTTCACTGATGACAGAGAAACCTTGCTTAATAAAAATTGCACCAAACGGTGCTTTTGAGTATTCTATAGTGATTGCCTAAAATTAAATGAGTACTATTTGAATATACTTAGTATGATAAAGAGAAAGTCTTAAATTTGCACAGAAGTCATTATGAAGTTTGGGATTTTAGGTTTCAGCAATGAAGTCATTTTTCTTAGTTACTATCCAGGTACTAGACAGCTTACTATATAAAAACTAAATGAAAACCAAGAAGAATTACATGTGTCCTTAGATGACTGGAATGGTTGCTCTGAAAACCAAAAGTTTGTTTCTTGACAAACATATATATATAATACACATACATAAGTTATAAGGAGCTCTGGTTGCAAATCGGGCTGTGAACCTCAAGGTCAGCAGTTCAAAATTACCAGCAGTTCCATGAGAGAAAGATGAGGCTTTCTGCTCCC
>NW_006408591.1:7973163-7976821 GCF_000296735.1 Chrysochloris asiatica | reverse complement strand
AAATGTAATAGAGATTGTTTTTATGACATCCAGTGCTCTCAATCAGAGTATTCTATGTACTCTTCCCTACAGGATTTACCAAGAATCAAGTTTTCAAGGACTCTGAATGTTCTATAATTTAAATATGACTTGCCATTTTAAGTGCAGAGCCTGCTGACTTAGAAGTCTTAAGAAGCAGAACAACAAAGGTGACTACATAGATTCAGAAGTAGAAATCTCAACAATTTATAACTTTGCTACTGAATTGAATATGTTTTCAATGTCTAGAGTGTCAACAATTCTTAGAGCTATACTTGATAGATCACACTTAATATTGGTGTAGAAATTAAATACTGGCTAAGGAATAAAGGCTGGACCAGGAGTCAGAATTTTCAGACTCTAAAATACACTTCCATAACACCTAGTTCTGTTAGCCTTTGTTATTGCTATTAAGTCCTGTCAAGCCCATTTCAATTCATAATGACCCTGTGCAAGTTTTCTGAGGGCTGCCAACCTCAAGATAGGGTTAAAACCACCTATCTTGACGTTTGCAGTCTAGGCTTTATCCTATAGCAGTGGAGCAATTATTTCTTTTCTCTGTGTTATCTCTTGTCAAAAGTTATATATATATATATATCATTGTCACAGAATAGCTCTGAGGTTCAAAAATACTTAGGCAACTCATGGTCTGAAATATAAAGCCAATGAGCCTAGCTATAATACAAAACACACACTGCATTGATTAAGCTGAGAGAATTGAAATTTAAAAAAAATCAAATCTCAGGTTGAAATATTGAAGGACTCTATGGGCTCTGATGGAGTCCTGGTGTGGCACTGTGGGTTAATGTGCCAGACTGCAAATCCATTTGAACTGCGAGGTTGGTGGTTCAAGCTCACCAGCTGCTCCTTGGAAACCCTATACAGAATTGCTTGCTATATGTCAGTACCATCTCAAAGACACTTCACAACAACAACAATATGGGTTATGATATGGTGCTGTAGAATAAGCATTGGACTACGAACTGCAAGGTCCACAGTTCAAACCCATTAGCCACTCTCAGAAACTTTAACCAGTGTCACTATGAATCAGAACAAATTTGACAGCATACAACAGAAAAATGACAAAATATTGAATATGCATTAACCATTAAAAGAAGATCAAAGAAATACAGGGTCATTGTATCAAAATAGTATCTTGATCTTCAGTCATTTCAAGAGGTACCATATGTTCAAGGACAGATGGCATTGAAGGAAGAAGTCCAAGAAGCACTGAAAGCACTGGTGACAAATAAAACTCTGAGAATTGATGGAATACAAATTGAAATCTTTCAAAAAACTAGATGCAACACTGGAAGCACTTCCTCATCTATGCAAAGAAATTTGAAAGACAGCTAAATGTTCAACTGATTGGAACAGATCCATATTTGTGCCCATTCCAAAGAAAAGTGACCAAGGAGAATAAAGAAATAATTCAACAATATCATTAGTATTACCTGCAAATAAAATTTTGCTCTGGATATTTAAAATGTTTTGCAGTGATACTTTGACAAGGAGTTGCCATAAATTCAAACTAAATTCAGAAAAAAAAAACATGGAACTAGGAGTATATCACTACCGATGTCAGATAGATCATAGCAAAAAAAAAAAGCACAACAAAACAAAACCAGAAAATAACAGAAAGAAGATTAATTGGGCATTAATGACTATGCAAAGGAATTTTGAGAAAGGGAGAAAAGAGTGTCAAGAAATCAGGATTAAACATGAACCACTAATTGACTGAAGTCTGTGACAAAACCTTATAGAACACTAAGGCCTGCTTGATTGAACAATTGTAAAGATGTGCAGGAATGTTCAGGGACCATACTTGAACATATCCAACCTGAATTTAGAGAACATTTCAAGTACAGATTTGATGCTTTAGACACTAATGGCCAAAACCCAGAGGAGTTGTGGAATGACATCAAAAACATCATACAGGAAAAGATCATTAAGAAGACAAGGAAGAAAGGAAAGACCAAGATGGATGTAAGAACAGACTCTGAAAATTGTTCTCCAGTGTAGAAATACTAAAGCAAATGGAATAAATGTGGATGTAAATGAGCTAAATAGAAAATTTCAAAGGGCAGCTCCAAAAGACAAAGATAAATATTATAATGAAATTTGCAAAGATCTGGAGTTACAAATCAAAAAGGAAGCACATTCTCAGAATTTATCAAGATGAAAGAAGAGAAAAAATGGCAAACCTCAACTTGCAATACTGAAGGATTCTTTGGGCAAATATTGAATGTTGCAGAAAGCATCAAAATAAGAAGGAAAGAATAGAGGGTTACTGTACCAAAAAGAAATGATCAATTTTCAACAATTTCAAGAGGTAGCATATGATCAAGAGCCAATGGTACTGTATTGATGAGTCTGTTCCATCCCACAGTGACCCTGTATAGAGTTTCCAAGGAATTTCTGATGAGCTTGAACCACCGGCCATGCAGTTCAAACTGATCTTGTGGTCCAGCTCCATTAACCCACAGAGCCATACCAGGAATCTATTCAGAAACCCTATACAAGGTCCATATGAGTTGGAAATAGCTCAAAGCCATTTAAAAACAACACAAACAATTAAGGAGAAAACAGAGGACAAGTTCTTTTAACTCTCTTATGCTTCCATGAGGGGAAATAGCAATCAGGATTTGAATTTGGCTCTTTCCAACTCAAAAACCCATGTTCTTTCTCCTACAACATAATAACATTCACATTTTGCTGACTCATCCATCCTAACAATCCATGTCAGATTTGAGTTTGGCCCTTCATAAACCTGATGCCTATAGTAATGAGTTGCTTCAAGTCAATTCTAACTTATGATGACCCAGTGTATATGCAGTAGAGTTGTTCCATATGGTTCTCAATGACTGAATTTTTGTATTAGATCACCAGAAATTTTGTCTTTGGCACTGCTAAGTGGATTCAAAATTCTATTATTTTGGTTAGCAATCACTGTTTTGATCCCTAAAGACTTCCGTGACTATCTTAAACAATCTAAAGTCTAAATATAGCAGTCTAAAATTTAATATGAAAGGATTCAAATTCACTTTCAGTTAACTCTTTTTTAAAATTTTTTAAAAAGTTAAAATTTTTAGGTAGGTATCATCAACTTGACAACACACAACAACAACAAAATGTGACACAAAAATCACAGAAAATAGTATTAATAGACACAACAAAGACAGCACAACTACTCATGTGTGAGTAGATCAATAGCAAGAGGTCTCATACATGACCAAGAGGCAGTTCTAACAGAACAAGGGGCACAGAATGGTTTAAAATTAGGAAAGATGTGCACAAGGCTTGTATTCTTTTATCATGCTTATTCAACCTGTATGTTGAGCAAATAATTTGAGAACCTGAATTATATGAAGAAAAACATGGCATTAGAATTGGAAGAAATCTAGAGATGGAGTCAGAGGCAATGGCGTGGACAGAAGGAGTGGGTGGGGACTCTGGACTCAAGGAGAGAGAGGGGTTATGTGCTGGTGGCCAGGGGCAGGCATGTGGGGTATATACCTTTTGGGTGTTTGATGATGCATGCAGGGGATTGTGATTATTGCAATGAAACAAAGTACAATAGGATGAATGTAAAGATAATGTTCACCCATGTAAACTAACACATAATTCACAATAAAAACTT
>NW_006408591.1:7972213-7972792 GCF_000296735.1 Chrysochloris asiatica | reverse complement strand
CATGCACATGAAATGGTTTTGTCAAATAGATAAGTGACAGTCGATTGTGTGGCAAATCATTTGCAAACCTTCTATGATTTTCCCAATGAAATAATCCAAAACAAACATGGATTTCAAAAATTTGCATTCGATGGGTACCAGAGAAACTCATGGAAGAGCTATTAGAAGCATTTGGACATCTGAAAACAAATTTTGGACTGACACTAAAAGGAATGTAAACATTTCTTAAAAAAAAAAAAAAAAAAAAATGTTACCAGTGATGAGACATGGATGCATCACTATGAATCTGAGAGTAAACAGCGAAGTATGGAATGGAAAAATCCTTAATCACCAACTAAGAAAGAGTTCAAAAGTCAACCATCAGCTAGATAATTGATGCTTGCAATTTTCTGATTTCTCAAGGGCCAGTATTGGAACACTATCAGGAGAAAGGATCAACAGTTAACAATGCTCTTATAGTGAGATGCTCACTGAAGGGCTGAGGCCTAAATTTTGGATTAAACTCAGGGGACTGATATCTATGGGCGTTGTGTTCTTGTGTGAAATGCATGTCCACACATCTCTGTCCACATTGTTGAC
>NW_006408591.1:7970208-7971577 GCF_000296735.1 Chrysochloris asiatica | reverse complement strand
AAGAAATACAGAGTCACTACAACAAAATAAATGTTCTGTGTTCAACCATTTCAAGAGGCAGCATATAATCAGGACCCAATGATACTGAAGGAAGAAGTTCAAGAAACACAGAAGGCATTGACAAAGAACAAGGGCATTGATGGAATGTGTCAACAAACTGATGCTGCACTAGAGGTGATCACTTATCTATGCCAAGAAACTTGGAAGACAACTAACTGGGCAGCTGATTGTAAGAGATTTATATTAGTGTGCATTTGAAAGAGAGGTGACCCAGAGGAATGGGGAAATCATTAATATCTAATGCAACTAAAATTTTGCTAAATATAATTTAAAAATGGCTGCAACAGCATATTGACAAGGAACTGCCAGGGGTTCAAGCTGGTTTTAGACAAAAATGTGGAATGGAGGATATCATTGCTGTTATCAGATGGATCTTGACTTAAAGCAGAGAATACCAGAAAGATGTTTGCTTTTGCTGTATTGACTACCCAATAGGGTATTGACTATACTTCGATTGTGTGGATCATGACAAGCTATAGACAACATTGTGGAGAATGAGGATTTTCGAGCACTTCAAGTGCACCAGCTGCTCCTCAGAAACCCTGTACAGGGTCACTATGGATCGGAACTGACTCAACAGCACTTCACAAAAATAACAATTGTACTCATGAGGGACCTGCACCTAGACCAATAGGCAGTTTTTAAAACAGAACAAGGGAACACTGAATGGTTTAAAATCAGGAAAGGTTTGCACCATGGTTGTATTCTTTCACCATGTTTATTCAATCTGTACACTGAGCAAATAATCTGAGAAACTGGACTACATAAAGAAAAAATTAGCATCAGGATTGGAGAAAGAGTCCTTAACAACCTGCTATATACAGATGATGCAACTTTGCTTGCTGAAAGTGAAGAGGGCTTAAAATATTTATAGATAAAGATAAAAAGACCACAGCCTTATATATGGGTTTTACCTCAGTATAAATAAAACAAAAATCTTCACCATTTGACCAGTAAATAACATCAAGAAAAATGGAGAAAAGATTGAAGTTGTCAAAGACTTCATTGTACTCAGATCAACTGTTGACACTAGGAAAGCAGCAATCAAGAAATAAAATGACTTACTGAATTAGACACAGGTGTTGCACAAAACTTCTTTATAGTATTCAAGAGCAAAGATGACAGTTTGAGGGCTAAGTGTGCCTGACCCAAGACATGGTATTTTCAATAACCTCATTTGTACGTCAAAGTCAGACAATGAATACGGAAAACTATCAAAGAATTGATGCATCTTAATTATAGACTCATTAACAACCTGCGATATGCAGATGATACGACCTTGATCGCTGAGAGTGAAGAGGACTTGAAA
>NW_006408591.1:7966117-7969388 GCF_000296735.1 Chrysochloris asiatica | reverse complement strand
AAGTAAAGCCAGAATGCTCATTAGAAGTCAGAATGGCCAAACTTTGGCTCTCATACTTTGGACCTATTGTCAGGAGGGATCAGTTCCTGGAGAAGGACATCATGCTGAATAAAGTGAATGGTCAATGATGGATTGGCACAGTGGCAGCAGCATTGTTTCAACAGAGGAAAATATTGTGAAGTTGGTGTAGAACTGAGTAGTGTTTCATTTTGTTGTGCATTAAGTTGCTATGAGTTGGTATCAACACGATGACACCAAAAAGCAACAACAACAGGCACTAAAAGTAAACAGTTTGGCTAACATTGCATAAGTGGGGGTGATGGTGGTGGTCGTGTGCCGTGGAGTCTGTTCTGGCTCATAATGATCCTGCATAGGGTTTCCAAGGCTGTAAATCTTTACAGGAGCAGAAAGTCTCATCATGCTCCCGCAGAATTGCTGGTAGTTTCGAACTGTTGACCATGAGGTTAGCAGCCCAACTCGTAATCTATATGCTACCAGACTAAATAAATGGCAAAACTGAATTTGAACCGAACCTAGTGATAAGCATTCTCCCGAAATCTCCTGAGAATTCAGGCATGAAATCAGATATGTCTCACAACTCAGTCATATCCAATTTTAAGACCAGTGATTTTTTTTTCCACCCCAAAAAATGACACTTACTTAGAGACAAATAGAGAATCAGTGGCATTTGAAATAAAGAGCAGCTATTGTTCTTTATGCCAGACATAATGCTTATTTAATGTTGACATAATAAATTCAGTCTGGTTTGAGGTGATTGAATTATATTCCTGGCTATCCAGAGTATATTTGTGTCTGTCAAATGAGGTTTCAACATTATAAGTTCCATGTGGTCACTGCAGGAGTAAGTCTTGGCATCAAATAGATAAAGAGAAAAGATTGTTTCTCTGTGTTTTGCCACCTCAGATAGGAACATTTTCATGTCACAATTCAGACTTGCACCATGACTGTTATTCACATACATCCCATCTTTATCCTTTCTGCATATCTATTTACTCCTGCTGCTTCTGTGTGTCAGGGAGTTTGTTCTGACTCATAGCGACCTTGTATAGGGTTTTTGATGCTGTCAGTTTTCATGGGAGAAGAAAACCTCATCTTTCTTCCATGTATATCTATTTTTTTAAAAACTTTTTATTATGAATTTAGTGAAGGATTACAGAGCAGATAATCAGTTTTACATTCCACAAATAATATACTTTGCTTCATTATATGGTTGTAATCCTCTCCATGCACCAACAGTTAACAGCACTTACCTCTATTCACTTTAACCATTGCATTCCACCCCCATCTTTCCTCTGCCAACCTCCCTTCAGTTAGATATCACCTGTCCCATCAGCCATGTCAATGTGTGTCCACCCTCTAGTGTGTGTATTATTTCCTCCTCCCCCCCAAACCATCATAGACTGTTTCTTTTATCAAGAAAACCACCCTCTCTCTCTCTTTTTTTCTTGATGTTCAAACAAACCCAAAAATGACACAGGGATATATAATCTTTTAAACAACCAGGGGGCACATTCTGAAGCCAGTCTCCTGGCAGCCAGCACACAGCCTTTCTCTTTCCATGCGTCTATAGTCCTCAGCTGCTCAATATCTCCATGTCATCCCTTGTGCCTTCATCTTTGATGTCTCTGGTTTTCTGGTTAAGGTCCCAAGTTCATCTCATACTCTTCTCTTTTGATTGTCCTAGGGTCTTATGCCTGGAATATAGACTAACTACTCCCCCTTTTTTATATATATCATCTACATTTACAATTGTGACCATCACATTTAGGTATGATAACAATTACTTAGTATTGAATTAATGAATCCTGTTCCCATCACCTTTCACCAGACCCACGTAGACAAGAGTAAAACTATTCAGTGGGGATTCTACCATCCCCTATATACTCTGAAACTAAACTTTCTCTTGAAAACTTGTAAGCCAGCCATTTCAACACACATCTATTTAGATATTTACAAAAAAAAAAAAAAACAATAAAAAGAAAATACAACACTATGTGACAGGTCCAGTGACATGGAAATAAAAATATGATTTGCTTTTCAGCACACTGAAGAATCTGTGCATCAGAAAGAATTTCCAGACAACTGGCTGGATGTATCTAATAAACTCCAACCACTCTCAAAGGGAAAAAAAGTCACTTTATCAAAACGACAACCAGATAGACTATATGTTTATTACTGTTCAATGTCTATTCCATAATGTTTCAATTTCCTAATGAAAATGTCTCCAACTATTATCTTATATTCTTAAATTCTAATTCTATCTGTACAGGTACCTAAAGATTAGGTTTTCCTCTCTGAAAAACAAAGCAGATAATGATACCACGTAATCATTAGATAAACCAGGATTGGAAATTCCTAAAAATATCTGTAAGGTCATCATGGAAGATAGCAAAAACAATACTGTATTCCCATAGTTTACAATATGAGTATCAGAATGTGTGATTTTTGCAATTTTTTTTGGTAAATATTGTAATTTGGGAGTGCTCACAAAGCTAGAAAGTTTTTAAGTCTTCTCTGATTTCCTTCATGTTGGAAAATTTCATATATGGAGTCCTTGTGTGGCACTGTAGGATAAGCACTGGAGTATTAACATTAAGACTGGTGGTTAAAATACACTCTGGAAACCCTTTATAGGGTTTCTGAGAGTTGGATCTGAATCAACATCACTTAACATCAACAACATATGTATGCACATATACATATTATATATCATTCCTCAGGAGCCCTGTTGGTGGAGTAGTTAAGTACTCAGCTTCTTACTAAAATGTCAGTGTTCTGAGCTCACCTCTCCATGGGTTAAACATGTGGACGTGTACTTGGTTAAGATTATAACTTTGGAAACCCTTTGGGGCAGTTCTATGCTGTCTTAAAGGGTCACTATGAGTTGAAATCAGTTCAATAGCAGTATGTTTTTGTATATCCATTCTACTATGTTAGGCACAAGAGGATTATCCTAAAGTGTGCTAACTCTAACACAGGTTAGTTCAAATGGAAAGAATAACTGTCTATTTAAATAGTAAGTGTACAGGTCTATTCCACATCAAACAGGTTTAAACATGTCTCTGTAATCTCTCTTTGATCTCTTTGATCACTGGATAGCTGTAGACAAGACATCTCAGTAACATATTTGTCTTAGCCCCAGTAGTGAGCATCAAGAAAAAATAGAGTCCCAATCAAAACAGTGACTTCCAAGGGAATTTAGTGGGCCAGTTAAATTCAAGAAAGAGAGGTCAGGTCAGAAGGCAATGGG
>NW_006408591.1:7962740-7964467 GCF_000296735.1 Chrysochloris asiatica | reverse complement strand
GTATTTTAAGTCCTCTTCTCTTCAGCAAGTAAGATTATATCATTTGCATATTTCAAGTTGTCACTGAGACTTCCTCTAATCCTGATACCATGTTTTTCTTCACATAATCCATCATCTTGGATTATTTGCTCATTGTGCAGATTGAATAAGTATGGTGAAAGAATACAACCCTGGAATACATCCTTCCTAATTTTAAAACATTAGGTGTTCCATTGTTCTATTCAAAGAACTGCCTCTTGTTCTATTTACATGCTCCTCATGAGCACAGTTCAGTGTTCCAGAATACCTATTCTTTAGAATGTTCTCCATAGTTTGTTATAATGCACACAACTGAAGTTGTGTATATTCAATAATGCTGTGGGCTAATTCACTAGACTGAAAATTTTACTTGAACCACAAGGTCAGTGGTTCAAGCTTACCAGCCACCACTTGGAAACCCTATACCAGGTTGTTATGGGTCAGAATTGACTCAATGGCACTTAGAAACAACTTCAAACAACAGACATCTTTCTGGTATTATCTGCTTTCAGCCAAGATCCATCTGACGTCAATAGTGATGTCTCCCATTACACATCTTCTTCTGAATCTAGCTTGAACCTCTGAAAGTCCTCTGACAATATATAGTTGCAGCCATTTTTGTATTATCTTTAGAAAAAATTTATTGCATAGGATATCAGTGATACTGTCGATTATTTCTGCATTTTGTTGGGTCACCTTTTCTTGGAATGGGCACAAATATGGGTCTCTTCCAGTCAGTTGTCCAGGTAGTTGTCTTCCAGATTTCTTGGCAAATTGAGTTAGTGTCTCCAGTACCACATCAGTTTGTTGAAAGACTTCAATTTGTATTCCATCTATTTCTGGAGCTTTGTTCTTAGTGCTTTCAATCTGCCTTGGACTTTTTTCCTTCAGGATACTTGGCTCTTTATCATAGGCTACATCTTGAAAAGGTTGAACATTGAATATTCTTTATTCAGTATAGTACAGTGACTATGCATATTCCTTCCAACTTTTAAAAAATTCTTTCTGCATCATTCAATACCACAAGTCAAGGTTTGAATTTTTTCTTCATTCCCTCAGCTTGAGTAATGCTGAGCATAGTCTGCCCTTTTAGTTTTCAAACTCCAGGTCTTTGCACATTTTTGTTGAAATATTTGACTTTATCTTCTCGAGGTGACCTTAGAAATTTTCTGTTCGGCTCTTGTACCTCCTCACTTCTCCCCTTTGCCTTAACAGCTATACTCTGGAGAGCAAGTTTCAGAGTCTCTTCTGACATCTATTTTGGTCTTTTCCTTTTTTCTTGGCTACTTAATGACTTTTTGTTTTCTTCCTGTATGATGTTCTTGATGTCATCTCACAACTCTTCGGGTCTTCAGTCTTTGGTGTCTAATGCATCAAATCTGTTCTTCAGATGATCTCTAAAATAATGGTGGATATTTTCAAAGTCATATTGTAACTCTAGTGGACTTATTTTAATTTTCTTCACCTTGAATTGGTATATAAGCAATTGATGGTGTGTTCTGCAGTCTTCCCCTGGCCTTGTTTTGGTTGATGGTATGGAGCATTTCCAACCATCTCTTTGTGGGAATGAGTGTCGTTTCTTCAAAATTAATGTAATCTAGTTTATTTTATTTGGATGACTTTTCTTTTACTTTTTGCTATTTCCTGAAGTGAGTAGGGACTGTATAACATTTCTTTTACTTTTTACTACATTCTAAAGTAAGAAGAAT
>NW_006408591.1:7956057-7961318 GCF_000296735.1 Chrysochloris asiatica | reverse complement strand
TGTTGAGTGAAAAACTGATGTTCTGCCATTTAGCCTATCACTCAATTCACAATAAAAGCTTAAAAAAATAAAATAAAACAAAGTTAATAGAGGTTAAAAATTTTGATCATGCAATCTCCAGTATTGTTTCTCTAACCAAGGCCATATATCCCAACTATTAAGTATATAAGGGTCGCTATGAGTCAGAACCGACTTGATGGCACCTAATAACAACAACAATCTTTCCTCTTTGTTTGCAAATTTAATGTACCATTTCTTTTTTTAAAAAAATATTTTTATAGTGAATTGAGTGAAGGTTTACAGAGCATACCATCAATTTTACATTCAACAAATCATATGCTTTTCTTCATTACATAGTTGCAATCCACTCCATATACCAACAATGAACAGTGTTTACCTCTATTCACTTTATCTACATCTGCGTTTCCTGCTGTCTTCATCCTTTCCCCAGCTAATCTCCTCTTGTTGTAAACTGCCTATCCCTGTCACCTATGTTATCATGTGCCTACCTTCTAGCCTGTGAATAACTCCCTCTCCTTTCCCATAACTATCACAGACTTTTTTTTTTTTTTTTTGTCAAGAAAGCTTTTAAAAATGTAACCTTTACTTAAAAGTTTTTATTTTTGATTGAGTGATAGTTTGCATGGGAGATCATTGGTTTTACACTTATTATTTTATTGTAATGATTACAATCTCCTCTGGTTATCATCATTCAACAGTATTTGTTCTGCTCTCCTTGGTGCTTTTGAAGGGGGAAGATGTACACAAAAAACACTCAGGAATATATAATAATTTAAACAACGAAAGGACACATTCTGCAAGCCTGCCTCCTGGCCACCAGCACAGAGCCATGAGTCTAGAGTCCTCAGGTGCTCTATCACACCATGTCATCATCTCCATCACCATAGCTGGTGTCACTGCTTCTCTGGATAGCTTCCCACATTCTGCTGGTGCTCTTCTCCCTTGACGGTCCTAGATCTTCTATTCCTGGGCTATAAAATAAACTACTCCCCTCTTTTTGTCACAAAACTACCTTTACAGTTGTGACAGTCACAATTAGTCATAACAATTTCTCACTATTGAATCATGAGAATCTTACCCCATCTCCTTTCAGCAGACCCTTCTAGACAAGATTAAAACTATTCACTGGGGATTCTACCATCCTCCACACACTCTGCAACTAAATTCTGCTGAAAACTTGTAAGCCAGTCACTTGTGCCTTTATAGCCCCCTCCTCCACATTTTTGGTACCCAATGTCTAAGTTGCCTGTCCCTATCAACCCTGTATACAGAGGGATAGGATTCACCCTTGATATGAAGACTCCTCCCCTCTCAGTTGTTATCCATCCATAAATATAAGTCAAGTTAATCAAATTGTAGCAATTTACACTTGTTTCCTTTATAAATTTTTTTTTTTTCTTTTTAAATCTTCCTCTAGTCAAGTTCTGATCATCAAGCCATCAAAGCTAGGCCAAATGGAACTTTCTACAAATTTGGACATTCTTGTGCATCTCCCCTCACCTCATATCAGCAGGACACTTCACTCTTAGCTCTAGCCCTCTCTCTATCTGTGGCTATATCCTTGTCCATGAGTTCAGGAGTCCCCAAGTCTCACCACACTTCAGACCAAATAGCCATTCTTCTTCTCTCTCTCAGCTCCAGGTCGACTGGAGTCTATGGAACATGGTTGAACTCAACCCAAATCTTCATTTCTGCCTTTCACCTTCTTCCACTCAACAGTAGGTGAGCATGGTCTCCAGCAAACTTATATGCCTGTTCATATGTTCCCCTTGAGTTTCAGTCTTGGAGGGGGATTTGTCATGAAGGGACTAGATTGCTTACCTTCATGGCTCCCAGGCGAATATCTTGCTTGTTCTTGTAGTAGCCAACGAGACTACCATTTTTGTTTTTGCTTTTTTTCCTGCAGTTCTTTCTTTCAAGAAGTATCTTCTGTTCCTCTACCTGATCTAGGCTGTTCTGCTTGTCCTTTCAAGTGGGAATGCCCCACCTCAGAAGGATCTGAATGGGGCTCAGGATTCCACTTAAGGTCCTATACACCTCAAACAATCTGCAAGGAGCATATTTTACTAGGCAAGTTCTATAACTCCTTTTAGATATTCCAATCAGTTACAGACTAAAGATGGGATTCCAAGCTTTCTATAATCATGTTTCCCAATATTCCTTTTTATCCCACTCAAGTGTCTGTTTTACAATAGTAGGCAAGGGAAAGCAATGTTCATAAGACAATCAAACATCTTAACATATTTCCCTTTTTTTACCCATTCAGACTATGCCTCAATCCCTGTTTCATAGAGCCCTGTTGTTCCAAAGTTGAGCACATATCACTGTTTACCTCTGTCCCATTTAGCCCATGTAAATCTGCCTCAGTGTTACCTTATCTACCTTGTTCTTCTATTCCTCTTCCCTTCTTGTGTATTGCCCTCACCAACACCCAAACTATGATGTGTCTATCACCTATCCTGTGGTCTACCATTCCTTCCATCCCTAACCCCTCCTGTAACCAACATTTTTTTTATTTTTATTTTTAGTATGGGTATGTTTCCTTAAGCTTTTACAATAATGGTCTTATGCAATATTTGTCCTTTTGTGACTGCCTAATTTCACTCTGTGTAATGTCATCAAGGTTCATCCATGTTATGTGGTGGTTTCAAGTTTCTTTGTTATTCTTCAAGGTAGCATAATATTCTATTGTGTATGTACCAAAGTCTATTCATCCGTTCTTCCATTGATGGGCACTTAGCCTGTCTCCATCTTTTTGCTATTGTGAATAGTGCTGCTATGAACATTGGTGTGCATGCATCTACTCATATCATGGTTCGTATTTCTTGTGGATATATATCAAGTAGAGTAATTACTAGATCATAAGGTATTTCTATTTCTGAGGAAGTGCCATACTGTTTTCCAGAGTGTTTGAATGATTTTTCATTCCCACCAGCAATGTAGGAGGGTCCCAGTCTCTCCACATCCTTTCCAGCATTTATTGTCCTCTGCTTTTTTTTTAACTTTCATGTTACTGCTTGTGTGAGATGATATCTCATTTTTGGTTTGATTTGTATCATTATAATGGCTAAGCCATGGTATTTTCAATAACCTCATATGCATGCAAAAGCTGGACAGTGAATAAGGAAGACCTTAGAAGAATTGATGCTTTTGAGTTATGGTGTTGGAGGAGAATATTGAAAGTGCCATGGGCTGCCAAAAGAAGCAACAGATCTGTGTTGGAAGAAGTGCAGCCAGAGTGCTCCTTGGAGATGGCCAAGGAGCCAAACTTCGTCTCTCATACTTCAGACATATTGTCAGGAGGGACCAATCGCTGGAGAAAGATATCATGTTTGGTAAGGTGGAGGATCAGAGAAAAAGAGGAAGACTCCCCCCAAGGAGATGGATTGGCCAAGTGGCAGTGTCAATGTACTTAAACGTGGAAACAATAATTAGGTTGGCCCAGGATCTGGCAGTGTTTTGTTCTACTGTGCATAAGGTTGCTATGAATTGATACCAACTCGATGGCACCTAACAATAACAGTGACTAATGATCCTGAAAATTTCTTAATATATTTGTTGGCTGCCTAAATCTCTTCTTTTGTGAAGTGTCTGTTCATGTCCTGTGCCATTTTTTAATTGGGATATTTGTCTTTTTCTTGTAGAGGTGTTGTAGTTTCCTGTAGATTTTAGAAATTAGTCCCTTGTCTGATATGTCATTGCAAAAGACTTTTCCCATTCTGTGGGCTTTTGATGAAATCTTTTTATGCACTTAAGTTTTAATTTTTATTACATCCCAATCACCTATATTGTTTTCTTTTGTTTTGTGTGATTTTCACAATGTTTAGTATTCTGTGTGTGCCCTGTAGTAGAGCCTTTATATTTGTCCTTATTTTTTAAATCAATATATCTTGATTGCATATTTTATCAATTTCATACTGAAAAGTTGGTAGAATTATTCCATTTTATTATCACTGTCTTTAGTGATTGGTGCATATATTTGATTGTATTAACTGGTCTTAGCTGGTCTTCCTTGTCTGGATATTGTCATATTACAGACAACATTGTACTTCAAGGCAAATCTTGATATGTTGTTTTTGATGATGAAGGTGACACCTTTCTTCTTCATTTGTCATTCTTGGCACAGTAAACCATGTGATTGTCAGATTAAAAATGGCAATTATCTTTGCATTTCACCTCATGAATGCTTAGGATATCAATGTTTATGCATTCTATTGCATTTCTGACAATTTCCAATTTTCCTATATATTCATACATTGTGCATTCCATGTTCTGGCTGTTAATGAATGTTTACAGCAGTTTCTCTCTATTTTCAGTTGTGCCCTTTCATCAAATGAAGGTTCCAAAGGCTTTAGTCCATTCACATTATTACAGTCAACTGTACTTTGAACTGTACAGTCAACTAGCTTTTCCTAGTTGCATTTTGAGTGCTTTCCAACCTGAGGCACTCTGAGTTCTGCAATATATCTGACTACATCATCATGTTCTTCATCATGTTTCAATATTTAATATTCTTATGCTGACATTGTTCTACTGCTATTCATAAGGATTAACTATTCAGTGTAAAAATATTCAAAAGTAGTCCATTTCTCCTTCCTCCTAGTCTTTCTTTTTCTGGAAGCTCAGCTGAAACCTGCCCACTGTGAGTCACACTGCTCATATTTAAAATACCCGTTGCATAGATTCCAGAATCATAGCAACATGAAAGTCACCACAGTATGACAAACTGACAGATGTATGGTAGATAGATGTCATCACTATTTTAATTTATCATCTGTAAAAAAAAAACAGGTAAATACTTTTATACATTGGGGTGAAACACTTTTCTTCTTTTGACTAATAAACACTGTTGAAAATCATTATTATTATCATTATTATTTAAGTTTTTATTGTGAATTGAGTGATAACTTATATGGGAGAATGTCAGTTTTACACTCATCCTATCATCTTTCATTTCATTGCGATGCTTACAATCCCCTCCATGTATCATCATTCAACAATATTTGCTTCTATTCCCTCTGCGTTTTGTTTTGCTTTGTTTTTTTGGGGGGATGTACTCCATAAAACTCAGGGATATGCAATCATTCAAACAAGTAAAGGTCAAAAGTGCATAACCTGCAATCCTGTCCCCCAGTCACCAGCACACAACCCCTCTCACTCCAAGAATCTAGTCTCCAGCCACATTTCTCCACATAATCATCTCTGTCTTCATCTCTGGTGTCACTGCTTCTCTGAGTAGG
>NW_006408591.1:7950858-7952402 GCF_000296735.1 Chrysochloris asiatica | reverse complement strand
ATCACAGAGCCCTGTTGTTCCAAGGTTGAGCATACACTGCTATTTACCTCTGTCCCATTTAGTCATGCAACCCTACCTAGATGTTCTCCTATCTGTCTTGGTCTTCCATTCCCTTCCTCCTTCTTATGTATTGCCCTCCCCCCTTAACACCCAAACTATCCTGTGTCTATAGCCTACCCTGTGCTCTGCCTTCCCCTCCCCTTCCCGTTCCCCACCTCCCTGGTCACTAACAAATACTTTTTTTTTTTTCTTTTTCTCTTTTTAGTGTGGGTATTCTGTCTTAAGCTTTTACAATACTGGTCTTATGCAGTGGTGTCCACTCACTCAGGCCCACTTCTAGTCACCACCATGGAGGTGCACAGACAGAGATTGAGAAATGGAAGGAAGAAATATTATTCACATGTTTATCTCTGAAGATCAGTTACACATCTGTGTATGCACAGAAAATTCTCAAAATGACTGTGTCCATGTATATAATATTTGGTGTTTTCTCTTTCCATTTATGTTGGGGTTTTACAGGGTGGAAATACGGTTTGGCTGTATGGCCAGACCTGCTATCTCTTGCTAGATAAGGCAGGAATAAAGGCTTCTGTGCAAGTAGGATAGTTAACTTCAGGGCTAAATCCCAGAGTCAGATGTCATAAGAAACCACCAGAGGATTAGCCTCTGAAACTGATGGGGCTTTCAGCTATTTCCTCTTTGCTCCATGGGAAACTGTACTCTTGTGGGTTTAATACTGAACCTTTTTTAGAGTATTCTCCCACCCACGTGAACTTTTTTTAGAGTATTCTCCCACACCTGGGGTGGGCAGAAAGGGTGTGACAGGGGAGAGTACAAAAGAGCAGGGAAAGAAGTAAAAAACATTTCACATCTCTTTTGCCACAAGTTACTGGGTGGCTTTCGCACTATATCAGGTTGGCTGTGGCCCTGCCCTCTGACCCCCGCCAAGAATGTGGGTCGCAGGCAGCATCCCAATTGATTCAGAAATTGAGTTTCTTCTAGCCCTAGTCAGATGTCTCCACTGGTGGGCACCCAAAACTATTTCCCTTTGTTGTTTGTTGTTGTCAGGTGCCATCGAGTCAGAACCGACTCATAGCGACCCAGCACAGCACCTTGTCTGGGTTTTCCATGCCTCAACTGAGGAGCCTCTACTGATTGTTTCCGCTTATCCTGCCCTCAAACTGGAAGTTCTTGGAAAACATCACTTTTTGATTGTTATTTATTGAGAAACTGGTGAGCTCAAACTGTTGGCCTTGTGGTCTATATTCCAGTGCTTATCCTACAGAACCACCTTGCTCCTAAATATATATAATTAACTCTCTTGGAAAAAGTTACTTTTGATTTCTATTGCATTCAATGTTCATTATGAAATTTGATAGGAATAGATGTCGATATCAGGAAATTTAAACATTCTGTTGTTGTTGTTGTTGTTGTTGTTGTTGTTAAGTGCCGTCGAGTCGGTTTCGACCCATAGCGACCCTGAATAGGGTTTCCGAGGCTGTAAATCTTTACGGGAGCAGATCGCCTCATCTTTCTCCAGCGGA
>NW_006408591.1:7947551-7949971 GCF_000296735.1 Chrysochloris asiatica | reverse complement strand
ATGTAAATGTTTACAGAGCAGATTTCCATATCTTTCTCCTACAGAGTAACTCATGAATTCTAATTGCTGGCTTTTCCGTTCATAGCTGAACACTTAACTAATTAACCATCAAGGTTCATATATCATGACTAAAACTAATCTAAAATGATGATGCAGTTGAAATCCATTTTTTTAAATAATGACAGTTGTTTTATAATGTCATTTTTTATAATGTCAATTTTTTTTATAATGTCATTTTTTTATAATGACGGTTTTTCTCAGCTTATAGCAAATCTCAATTATACTTGAAGGATACAATATATTGCCATTGGTACTGTTGGCTTACTGTTGCAAAGATAACTAGGGTCTTTTAAGCTCTAGTGTGCAGTGGTCCTTGGTCTTGTTGTTGCTAAATCCTCATCTCCTGATATCGGATTTCATTCCCTGCTTCCCCTAGTCAGATTAAGGAAACTTTAAAAGAAGGTGGAAAAAATACAGATTGACTATACAAAAAATAACTTCTCAAAATCCAAACATTTCAGAAGGTAACATATTATCAAGAACTGATTGTTTTGAAGGAAGAAACCAACTACACTTGAAGACATTGATTAAAAAAGAAAGTTCCAGGATTGACTGAATACCAACTGAGAAGTTTCAATAAATAGATGCAACACTGGAAACACTCACTCATCTATGCCAAGAAATTTAGAAAACAGCTACTTGGTTACCTAATAAGAAAGGATGCGTATTTCTGGCCATTGCAAACAAAGCTGATCTGAAAGAATACAGAAATAGCTGAGTAATATCATTAGTACTGCATGCAAGCAAAATTTTGCTGATGATAATTTAAAAAATGTTGATTGCCAGGTTTTCTAGCCTGATTCCAAAGAGTATATGGAAAGAAGGTTATCATTGCTAATGAATCCTGACTGAAAGCAGAGAGTACTAGAAAGATGATTACTTATGTTTTATTGATTATGTAAAGGCATTTGATGTGTGCATCATGAAAAATAGAATTGCAAAGAATGAGACTTCCAGAACACTTAATTATGCTTGGGCAGAAGCTATACATTGCTCAAAAGGCATTTTTTTTTTTTTTTTTTAACAAAACAAGGGGATAATGTACTAAAGTTAGGAAATGAATGCACTAGGGTTATATATTTTCATCATATTTGTTTAATTGTATGCTGAGCAAATAATCCAAGACTGTACAAAGAAAGACATAGCATCAGGATTGCTGTGATAGTCAGACAACAGAGCCTTGCTTGCTGAAAGCAAAGAGGATTTGAAGCATTTACTGATGAAGGACAAAGACTACAGCCTTCGGTATGGATTGCACCTCAACATAAAGAAAACAAAATTCTCACAACTGGACCAATAAATATCATGGTAAACAGAGAAAGTATTAAAGTTGTCAAGGATATCATTTTATTTATCCACCATCAATAACCATGGAAGAAGCAGTCAGGGAATCAAAGACTTATTACCTTGGGTAAATCTACTGTAAAAGACCTGTTTAATGTGCTAGGGAACAAAGTTGTCATTTGAGGAGTAAGATGTTCCTTACCTAAGCCATGATAGTTTCAATAATCTCACTTGCATGTGAAAGCTAGACTATGAATAAGCAAAATTGAGCTCTTCCTATAAATAAGGAAAATTGATGCCTCCCAATTATGGTGCTGTAGAAGAATACTGAAGATGACATGAACTGTCCGAAGATTGAATGGATCTATTTTGGAAGGTTTACAACCAGAAAACTCCTCAGAAGCAAGGATGGTAAAATTTTGTCTCATATACCCTAGACATGTTATGAGGAGGGACCAATCTCTATAAAAGGAGGACATCATGCTGGGAAAAGTAAAGGGTCAGTGAATTAGTAGAAGATTCTCAAAGAGATGGATTGACACAATGGTACAACAATGGACTTAAAAAAGCAAAGACTGTGAAGATAGGCAGGACTGAGCAGTGTTTGTTTGTTTGTTTTTGTACATATGGTCACTGTGAATCAGAACTGTCTAGCTTTTACTGAGCAACAACAGTGAATTGAAATGAGTCACTCCAAAAGAAATGTTGGAGTCTTCACCTTGATAAGTGACATGAATGTTATTAAGGATAGAGTTTTTATTATTGTTGTTGTTAATGAAGTGATAGAGTTCTGGTGTAGTGCTATAGGATAAGAACCAGACCACAAGGTCAGTTTGAACTGCAGAGTTATCAGTTCAAACTCACTATTGTTCCTTGAAACCCCTATACAGGGACACTATTAGAACCAATCTCATGGCACTTAACAACAACAATAAGGTCGTAGTACAGTAGTGTGGATCTTAAACCTTCCCTTCTATATTGTGTCTGATAAAAAGAGAAAACAGAAACAAAGAGAGACACACTGGAGGAAGATAGATGCTATGTGATGAAGGAGTCCAATGTATGTACAAGACCAG
>NW_006408591.1:7941790-7943256 GCF_000296735.1 Chrysochloris asiatica | reverse complement strand
CAACAACAACAACATCTCAGAAGCAGTAACAAACAACCCCAGGACCATCATGAAGGGAAAGAATAAGTGGAGCATGAGCTGCATACCTAGAAAAGATGCAATAGTACAGGCTATGACAGAAACTCTGGTATGGAGCGACACAGAAGTTGTGGGCTCTAGGACCAGGGACTGAGTAAAGCTGTGTACCTAAGGTCCAGAAACTGGCTTTCATGATATGCCCTTTGGGCATTCACAGATTGGCTAAAAGAGCTTTGTAATACTTTCCTGAGCAAGGCAAAGGCCAAGGGACCACATGGTCAAATACAAGAGTAAGATTTGTCTACAATATGGCAGAAAAGGGGTGTTCCTGATTGGAAAACTGCTGCATCCTGTATTTTTTTGGTTTTGTTTGTTTGATATTTATATCCTGAATTATAATCTGTTCATATCCCTAGTAAAACCCATACTCATGAATACTGTTATGAGTTCTGTGTGGCCATTGCAATGGATTATTGAACTCGGGTATGAATAAAGAGTGCTACAGAAGGAATGATTGGTGTCAGAATAGAGTAAAGAAAGTTGTAGGGCAGAAACTTGTCTGACCTCTGATCCATAAGAATCAGCCTTGGACTGATTTTGAGTTTGATTCTCTTTTCCTCTTGTGAAGTCAGAAGAAGTCAGACATTATTACCACAAAATTTTAGAGTAGTTCAAATGTCTAAATCACTAGCAAATTCAGATATTATTGTTAAGTACCTTAGAGTGAGTTCCGACTCATAATGACCCTATATAGTGTTTTCAAGTCCTGTAAATCTTTGCAGGAGCAGAAAGCTTAATCTTTCTCCCACAGATCAACTGCTGGGCTCAAACAATGGACCTCGTTGTTTGCAGTCCTGTGCTTATCCTTTGGAGCCTGCGTGATCCCAGCAAGTTATGTACTAAAAATATAAAATAAAAGCATACCTTCAGTCCTTCACACAATTTCTGCAACTGTCTTGAACTACTTCTCTCTACTGTACACAATGGCAACCCTTAAGGAAAAACTGATGACACCAGTTGCAGAAGAAGAGGCATCAGTTCCAAATAATATCACTGTAGCGGGTGTTGGACAAGTTAGGATGGCATGTGCCATCAGCATTCTGGAAAAAGTCTCAGGCTGATGAACTTGCCCTTGTGGATGTCTCAGAAGATAAACTCAAAGGAGAAATGATGGATCTGCATCATAGGAGCTTATTTCTTCAGACACTTAACAATGTAGTGGATAAATATCGATAGATCTTGGCTGAAAACAGAGAATACCAGAAAGATGTTTACATGTGCTTTATTAACTACACAAAGGTTTCAATTGTGTGGATCATAATAAGCTATGGACAATATTTCAAAGTATGAGAATTCAGAAACACTTAATTGTGCTCATGAGGAATCTGTACCTGGACCAAGAGGCAGTTATTTGAACAGAACATGGGAACATTGAATGGTTTAAAAGT
>NW_006408591.1:7939688-7941366 GCF_000296735.1 Chrysochloris asiatica | reverse complement strand
CCATACTAAAAGGGGAAGAAAAAAAATCTTTGTTGGTTTCTGTTGGTGGTGGCTTGGCGGGATTGGGGTGTAGATAGAGAGGATGACGAGCTACTTCAGGTCATTCATGGAAAACACCTTCTTTAGCTCATCTTTGATATTCCAACTAAGGTTGTTCTGGGCCTTGAGGGCCTTTTCAAGTTTACTACTCTTGTCTTTTCTTTTTCAGGTTTCTTCTTGGCTACTTCATCGCAATAGGGATATTAAAGGCATCCAAATTGACAAAGAGGCAGTAAAACTCTCTATCTGCAGATGATATGATCCTATACATAGAAAACCCCAAAGACTCAGTAAAAAAGCTACTAGACCTCATTGGAAGATTCAGTAAAGTGACAGGGTACAAAAACAACATACAAAAATTGGTTGGATTCCTCTATATTAATAATGACAATGTTGAAAAGGATATTGGGAAAGCAATATCATTTATAGTAGCCACCCAAAGGATGAAATATCTAGGAATAAATGTAACCATAGAAAAAAAGGACTTATACAAAGAAAACAACAAAATACTACTGTAAGATACCAAAAGAGATTTACAAAAATGGAAGAATATACCATGCTCCTGGATAGGAAGACTTAACATTGCGAAGATGTTAATACTGCCTAAAGCAATCTACACATATAAGGCAATCCCAATCCAGATTCCAATAATATTCTTAAAAGAGATGGGGAAAAAAATTACAAATTTTATACAAAGGAAAGAGACCCAGGATAAGAAAAGCACTGCTTAAGAAGAAGAATAAAGTTGGAAACCTCTCACTCCCTGATTTCAAAATTTACTACATTGCTACAGTGGTCAAATAGTTTGATACTTGTACAATGAACAATACATAGATCAATGAACAGAATTGAGATTCCAAAAATTAAACCATCCATATACAAATGGTGCTTGCAGAAGTGGAAAGTGATATGCCAAAGATTAAAACAATATCTTTACCTCACACCATATACAAAACCCATCTCACCATGGATTAAAGACCTAATTGTGAATCCCAGAATTATAAAGGTCATCAATGAAAAAATAGGGACAAATTTGAGGGATCTAATACAGGGCACACATAGACTAACAAACATTGTGAAAATTATACAAACAAAAGAAGACAAAATAGATGATTAGTACATACTCAAAATTAAAAACTTACATGCATCAAAAGACGTCACATAACTTTTTTATTTTTTAGTATGTAAAAAGGGAGCCCAAAGAATGGGAAAAAAATATTTTACAACAATACATAAGACAAGAGACTAATCTCTAAAATATATAGGAAACTACAACATCTCTACAAGAAAAAGACAAATAATCTAATAACAAAATGTGCCCAGGCCATGAACAGACACTACACCAAAGAAGAGATTTGGGCAGCCAACAAATATATGAAGAAATTTTCATGATAACTACCCATGATAGCGTAGTGGTTACGAATCGGGCTTGCAACCTTAAGGTCAGCAGTTCAAAACTACCAGCGGCTCCACGGGAGAAAGATGAGGCTTTCTGCTCTTGTAAAGATTTACAGTCTCAGAAACCCTGTACAGGGTCACTATGCGTCGGAACCGACTCAACAGCACTTAACAACAACAACGACCATTAGAGATATGCAAATCAAGACAACAATAAGATAGCATCTCACACCAGCAATAA
>NW_006408591.1:7936165-7939588 GCF_000296735.1 Chrysochloris asiatica | reverse complement strand
AGAAAGCTGTACAGTGAATAAGGAAACTGTGGAAGAATTGATGCATTTGAGTTATGGTGTTGGAGGAGAATATTGAAAGTGCTATGGGCTGTCTAAAGAACCAACAGATCTGTGTTGGAAGAAGTGCAGCCAGAGTGCTTCTTGGAGGCCAGGATGGCGAAACTTCATCTCTCATACTTCAGACATATTGTCAGGAGGGACCAGTCACTAAAGAAGGATATCATGCTTGGTAAGGTCAGAGAAAAAGAGGAAGATCCCCAGCGAGATGTATTGACAAAGTGGCAGCATCAATGGACTCAAGTGTGACAACAATTGTGAGGTTGGCCCATGACCGGGCAGTGTTTCATTCTGTTTTGCACAGGGTTGCTATGAGTCAGTACCGACTCAATGGCACCTAAGAACAACAACAACAAAGTTTACTCTGTAACTGTCAATTCAAAGATTGTGGTGGTAATTGTAGGAATTTGTCAGCAAGAGGGGGAGAATTGTCTCAATCTGGTGCAGAGGAATGTTAATTTCTTCCAATTCATTATTCCTCAAATCATCAAGTACAGTCCTTACTGCATCATAATTGTGGTTTCCAACCCAGTGGATATTCTTACATATGTTACCTAGAAAATAAATGGATTACCCAAGCACTAGGTAATTGGAAATGGTTGTAACCTGGATTCTGCTAGATTTCACTGTTTTATGGAGTCCTGGTGTGGTGCTGTAGGCTAATGGGTCAGGCTACAAAGTCATTTGAACTGCAAAGTTCAAGCTCACCAGCTGCTCCTATACAGGGTTGCTTTGTGTCGGAATCGACTCAAGGACACTTTACCACAACAACAATGACTGAAAAACTTGGCATTCATCCCAGCAGCTGCCATGGATGGATTTTGGGAGAACATG
This sequence comes from Chrysochloris asiatica, assembly GCF_000296735.1. NCBI lineage: Eukaryota > Metazoa > Chordata > Mammalia > Afrosoricida > Chrysochloridae > Chrysochloris > Chrysochloris asiatica. Next base: position 7,938,697 of record NW_006408591.1, on the reverse strand, counting down.
GTGACTCAAGTGTGGCAGTGCGGAGCAGAGTGAATGTGGCAGGGGTTTCTCTTCAGGAACTGAATCCACAAATGGTGACAAACAATGACAGTGAAAATTGGAAGGAAATGGTTGAAATGAAATGAAATGGTGGTTGAAAGTGCCTATGAAGTCATCAATCTTAAAATATACACTAACTGGGTTATTGGATTAAGTGTGGCTGATTTCATTGAATATATTTTGAAAAATCTATGCAGGATTCATTCAGTTCAACAATGGTAAGGGGATGTACTGCACTGAGAATGAAGTCTTCCTGAGCCTTCTGTGTATACTGAATGCTCAAGGGTTAACCAGTGTTATCATCCAGAAGCTGAAGGATAATAAGGTTGCTCAACTCAAGAAAAGTGCCAACACTCTGTGGGACATCCAGAAGGATCTAAAAACCTGTGATGTTTGAGTTGTATGCTATAGAAATTTACAAACCACAATGTGCTTAACATGAGCCTTTAGTTATTTTCCATGTATATGGATAACAGTCTGCTTTTCCTTTCCTAAATATGTTAATTTGATCCCATATGATTACAGCTCATGCTTGGCTTAACGTTTGCAATATGAGCCCTTGAGCAAGAAAATTAACTGTTGTAGCATGAAAAAAAAAAAAAAAAAAGCATACCTTCAAATTTTGATAATATGCCTTATTTCAGTTCTTCAGTTTTTGTGTTTGGTGACAAATGTTTAATTTGTCTAAATCTAAATTTCCTGAGTTATAAAATAAGGAAAATAGTTGCTAACACTTTAATGCCAATAACTGGTCATTAGCATTATCTTGGTAATATAGAAAAGGTAAAACTCATATCTCTGATGTATAATGGTCTAATATTTTCTCTGTGCAACTTACCTTTTGCATTTAGGTGTTTTCATTAATCTATGTTAAATAATCACAGTGATTATTAATGTGATTAAATTCATTTGTGTGGCAACTATCCCATTATGTAGTAAGTCCTCCATTATTTAGCAAACTATTTTCATTACTTTATTGCTTTTTTATTTCACATAAAATATAGGAATCTTAGAGGAGTATAATCCAGTTTTGGGTTTATTTTTGTCATCTAAAGTGCATCTACATAATTAATAATTCCCCAATATTATGCTATAATTATTACCTTAGATAGTCACATTTTTTTTCTGTATTAAATTTTAATGTTAGCCAAAAGGTTTTTTGGAGCCAGAGAATGGTTAACTAGACTTACTACAAAGTTTTAATCAATTTTCATTTGAGTCAACAGATATGAGCATTCATAAATGATTTGTCATCAATCTATCACAACACATAGAGGAAGAATATTATTGGCCTAAATTTGAAAACAGATCATTTCAAATCAGAAATAAAATTAGTTTATTGCATATGTTTCAAACATTTTTTATTTCTGCATATAACATTCCAGAGTCCTGGTGTGGCTGTGTGGGTTAATGTGCTAAACTGAAAGGTCAATTTGAACTACAAGGTAGGTAGTTCAAGATCACCAGCTGCTCCTTGGAAACCCTATACAAGGTCACTCTGAGTCAGAACCAATGTAACAGCACTTAATAACAACAACAATATATAATGTTCAAGAGAAGATTGCTCTATATAGCATTCTGGAGTCCTACTAGGATAACCACTGGACTCTTAACCATAAGGTTAGTGTTTCAAACACTCTAGTTGTACTTTGAAAACCCTTTATAGGATCACTACGAGTCTGAACCACCTTGACAGCACTTAACAGAAACAGTATAATATTGTAATATTCAGTGCCCACATTGCTAACATTTTAATCTCAATAATTTTTTATGTCCTGTGTATAAATACTTGTTGGTAAAAATATTTTACCATAAAGATATTTAAAGTGAAAATAAGAAAAGCTTTCGTTCTTTTATTAAACAACCTGCTGAGGAAATTTCTACAATTGCAGTGTTTGGGGGAAAAAAGAAACATTTAATCATCAATTGAAAACAACAACAACAAAACCTGTTGTTTACCACAAAACAATTATTTCAGAAGAAAATGAAATATGATCAAAATTTATTTGCCATGATAAAATTATCAGAAACTCAATGACAATGACAAGTGCTTGGGTTGGAACTAGAGATAGAAGGGAGTTTTGTGTTTTTAGAATTCTGGTATAGCAACTTAACAATAACAACAACAACAACAAGGTTTTGTGAAGACAACAAACTGAAGCTTAACTTTGTGAATCAGGTTATAAATGTAGGATCCAGCACTGACAATACTAATCATGAGATACTGCACACACTATACATAGTTTTAAAAAAGCAAGGAGTGAAATAATCTATAGATTTGTGTTTATTTTAATAAAATTGTGTGCTGTAAGTTGATTTAGCTGTTAGGAGACCTTGAGTCAGCAACCTTGTACAACAGAATGAAGCATTGCATGTTCCTGAGCTATCCTCATAACTGATGCTGTGCCTGAGCATAATGTTATAGTCACTATGTCAATCCTTCGTATTGAGATTCTTCCTCTTTTTTCATTGTCTTACTTTCACAAGGATAAT
>NW_006408591.1:7923440-7926090 GCF_000296735.1 Chrysochloris asiatica | reverse complement strand
TATGCTTGAGTCCATTGTTGCTGTCACTCACTGTACCAATCCATCTCTTTGGGGATCTTCCTCTTTTTCCTTTGCCCTCCACTTTACCAATCATGATACTCTTCTCCAGGGATGGGTCTCTTCTGATAATATGTCTGATATATGAGAGAATGTCTGACATCCTGGCTTCCAAGGAGCATTCTGGATGTACTTCTTCCAACACAGATTGGTTTGTTTTTTTGGCAGTCCATGATATTTTTAATATTTTCCTCCAATACCATAACTCAAATGCATCACTTTTTCTTCAGTCTTCCTTATTCACTGTCCAATGTTCACATGCATATGAGGTTATTGACAATACTATAGCTTTGATCAGACACACCTTAGTCCTCAAACTGACATTTTAACTTTTGAATACTTTAAAGAGATCTTGGATAGCAGATTTGCTTAATGCAATGCATCATTCATTCAATATCTTGACTGCTGCTTCCATGCATGTTGATGGTTGATCTGAGCAAAATGAAGTCTTTGACAACTTCTATCTTTACTCCATTTATATAGACATTGTTTATTGGTCCAGTGGTGAGGATTTTCTGTATATTGAGTTGCAACCCATATTGAAGACTGTGGTCTTTGATCTTCATCAGTAAGTATTTAGGTCTTCTTCACTTTCAGAAAACAAGGCTGTATCATCTGAATATTGCAAGCTGTTAATGGGTCTTCCTCCAATCCTGATGCCACGTTTTTCTTCACATGCTCCAGTTTCTTCAATTATTTGCTCAGCATACAAACTGAATAAATATGGTATAAGAATACAACCCTGGCACACACTTGACCTAATTTTAAACCATTCAGTTTTCCCTTGTTCTGTTCAAACAACCGCCTCTTGGTCCATGTACATGTTCCTCTTGAACACAGTTAAGTGCTCCGGAATACTCATTCTCCACAACGTTGTCCATAGCTTGTCATGAACCACACAACCAAAACCCTTTGTGTGGTTAATAAAGTGCAGGTAAGCATCTTTCTGCTTTTCACATCTTTTAGCCAAGCTCCATCTGACATCAGCAATGATATCTCTCATTTCAAATCCTCTTCTGAATCCTTCTTAAGTCTCTGCAAGTTCTCTTGCCAATTTATAGCTCAGTCATTTTTGTATTATCTTCAGTAAAACTTTACTTGCATGCAATATGAATGATATTGGGAAATTATTTCTGTATTCCTTTGGATTATCGTTTTTTGGAATAGGCACAAATATGGATCTCTTCCAATCAGTTGGTCAGGTCGTTGTCCTCCAAATTTCTTGGTATACATAAATAAGTGCCTCCAGAGCTTCATCAGTTTCTTGAAAGATTTCATTTTGTGTTCCATGAATTCCTGGTGCCTTGTTCTTTGTAAATGCCTTCAATGCGTTTTGGTCTTTTTCCTTTAGTATCATTTGCTCTTGAATATATGCTACCTTCCTCTTTATATGGATGATCATCAACCATTTCTTTTTGATACTTGTGGCTCAGTGTATTCCTTCTATCTTCTTTAGATGCTTTTTGCATTATTCAATATGTTCTTGGGTTGACAGTGTTGCACTGCTATTCATAAGGTTTTAAGTGACTAAATATTCAAAAGTAGTCCATCTCTTCTTGTTCCTAGTCTTTCTTCATCTCTATGTTTAGCTGAAACCTGTCCACTCTGAGTGATGCTGCTGATATTTAAAATACCCGTGACATAATATCCAGAATCACAGCATCACCCAAGTCACCACAGTACAAAAAACTGACAGACACATTACAAGATTCTGCGGTGTATTTGATATTAGATATTTGTATTCATCCATCATCCATAAACACATTAATTTTAAGCTTCTTATATTCTCAGCCAAAATTGTACTGGCTTATGATATAAATAGTAAAATTTTCTGCTCAAACTCCAATTGTAGTCATATAAAAACACACAGCTACCTCTTCACTCTACATGCTTTAGGCAGTGGACCTAATGCAATTTGATGTTTTCATATATTTTTGTTCAGGATCCAGTTTTCTATTTTGAAATATCCCTGCTAATTTATTGATTTACCATTGGCTGTAATGTGAATGACAACAGAAGATGCCTACATCCACCTTTCAACAAATCATCATATCCTAGAGGCATTTGCAAATTACTGAAATTTTATTTACATTTCCTTACACATACACACATAATAGTAATTGTGTTTTAAATGTAAACTGTGATTTATGACCAGAAAGGGGTAAAAAGAAATAATTGATATTTCATTTCAAATTATTGTGATTTTACTAAGAATGTTTTTATTTCTCTTGGTGGTTTAACTCCATTTTTTTTTTTTAGACTATTTTATGATTCACTCTTTTGCATTTCTTGGTGTTAAAATATTAGGAAATTTGGTTCAGTTATTCTATTTTGAGTTACCCTAGAACTAAGAGGACCAAGAATAGCAGTAATTTTCCCTTACCACAGAATTTCTTATTTAAAATATATATCCATTTATGTTGCAATTATTTGAAGATTCAATATTTTTCCGCAGTTTTAAGGTGATCAAAGTATCATAGTCAAATTAAATAATTACAATAGATTTTGCTAAATTATAAGTGGACTCATAGCAAAGATCTCTCTCATCTTCAGGAACAACAACACGGAATACCGGGTCAAGAGGACTCATGAG
>NW_006408591.1:7921198-7923340 GCF_000296735.1 Chrysochloris asiatica | reverse complement strand
CCTTATTCATTGTCTAGTTTGTCTGAGCACATGAAGCAATTGAAAATGCCATGCTTTGGATCAAGTGTACTTTAGTTCTCAAAGTGATGTATTTGTCCAATGCAATACACTATTTGATTTCTTGATTGCTGCTTCCATGAGTGTTGATTGTGATCAAAGAAATATGAAATCATTGACAACTTCAATTTTTTCTCTGTTTATTGTGATGTTGTTTATTGATCCAGCTGTGAAGAATTTTGTTTCCTTTATACTGAGGTGTAATCTATCCTGGTGTGGTGCTGCAGGTTAATGCACCAGAACTGCAAAGGCAGTTTGAAATGCAAGGCTAGTGGTTCAAGCTTAGCAGCTGCTCCTCAGAAACCCTATATAGGCTCACTATGGGTTGGAATCAACTCTACAGTACTTAACAAAGAACAATCTCTATTGAAGATTGCAACATTTTATCCTAATGAGTAAGTGCTTCAGGTCTTCTACACTTTCAGCAAGCATGGTAGTGTTATCTATACATAATAGATTGTTAATGAGCTTTTCTCAAATCCTGATTCACTATTCCTCTCTATATATCCTACTTTTAAATGAGTTGCTCAGAAGGAAAATTGAATAAGTATAGAGAAATGATGCAACCCTAATGCACAGCTTTCCAAGTTTTAAACCATTTCTCTTATTTTGATAAAAAATGACTGCTTCTTAGTCTAGGTACAGGTTCCATATGAAAACAATTAATTTTCTGGAATTTAATTAATTCTGGAATTACATATTAAAAATTCTGTAATTCTCACTCTTAACAATGTTATTCGTAGTCTGTTATGATCCACATAGACAAATTCCTTTGCCCAGTCAATAAAAGTCAGTACACATGTTACTGGTATTCTGTTTCCAGTCAGGATGCATCTGATGTCAGCAGTGATATACCTCATTACACATCCTCTTCCGAATCTAGTTTGAATTTCTGGCAAATCCTAGTTGATGTACTCTTGCAGTTGGTTTTAAATTATCTGTAAAATTATCAAATTTTGTTTACATGTGATATTAATTTTATTGTTTGATAATTTCACATCCTGCTGGGTCATCTTTCTTTGAAACCTACACAAATATGTATCTATCATAGTTTCTTGGCCAGGTGTGATTGCTTCCAGTGCTGCATCAGTTTGTTGAAACATTAATTGGTATTTCATCTATTTCAGGAGACTTGCTTTTTGCCACTCACTTCAGTACCATATTCAGTAACATCAGTTTTTAATCATATGCTGCCTCTTGAAAGGGTTGAAAATAGAACAATTATTTTTGTACAATGTGACTTTATATTCCTCTCATCTTCTTTAGGTGCTTCCTGAGATTTTCAATATTTTGCATATAAGAACTTTTAGTATTGCAACAGGTCGCTTCATTTCTTTTCCAATTCCTTCAGCTAGAAAAATGCTGACGATGATCTTCCCTCTTTGTTTTCTAACTCCAGGTCTTTGCACATTTTATAACAATAATTTAAGTTTTCTTCTAAAGCAATCTTTTACAATTCTCTCATCAATACATTACTTCATCTTTTTTTTCCAGGTTCTTTAATTTAAGAGCACACATCATACGCTTTTTGGACATCCATTTGTTTGATTGTTTTTTCTTTCATTGCTGCCATTTAAGATGTATTTGTTGTCTTTCCACAGTTAGTCTGGTCTTCCATCATTATTGTTCAATTTGATAACTCTATTCTGAATATTCAATTCAGATTTTTTCAAGTCAATATTTTGCTTCTCATGGACTTGTTTAATTTTCTGCAGATTCAACTTGAAATTGATGGTGTGTTTTTTCATAGGTCTCTGACCTTGCTTTGGCTCATGATAATGAGATTCTCCATTATCCCTTCCAATTTATGTGATCAATTTAATTTCATCTAGTCAGGTCCATGTGTATGTGATTGTTAGGTGCCATCAATTCGGTACCGACTCATAGTGACCTTATGCACAGCAGAGCAAAACCCTTCCTGATCCTGGGCCAACCTCACTACTGTTAGCATGCTTGAGTCCTTCGAAGCTGACACTTGGCCAATCCATCTCGTTGGGGGGCAGAGGAGTCTTCCTATTTTTCTCTGACCCTCTAACTTACCAAACATGATATCCTTCTCCAGCAAATAGTCCCTCATGACAATAT